>NC_139625.1:82352128-82539628 GCF_964638095.1 Poromitra crassiceps | reverse complement strand
ATCTGAGCAGCATCATCATCATCATCATCATCAGAGTTTGACTGACTTATCGACTGTCTGACCTGAATTTGACTCCTAATGAACACATCTATCACTGTGGTAGAAATAACTTGTTTTCATTCACAAATTAGTTTCACATTGCCTCTCCTGTATACTGTACATGCTGGATGGCACTTGGTTGAGAATATCTGTCCTGCCTCCCTGCTCAGCTCGTCTCCAGCTTACATTGCTGCTCTGCTAAGACCGATTTATCTCAAAATGAGGTCAGACCATTGATCTTTAGCTACACGCCTTATAGCAAGTTGCTACGATGAATGATGATTACAATATGCTGATGTGTTTTCTTTGAACAAGAGCGTTTCACGGATATGGACATGCCCTATATGTCTTTGTCTGCTCAAAGACTTATGAAGGAAGGTACTGAACTGAACATATGATTCGTTCATGGGGCACTAAGCACCACATGCTTCTGGAGTAAGTAATTAAAGTCTCCCAGCATGGAAATTAATCATGGAACAGTGATTGCTATGGGAAGGCATAGGGATATAGATATAGATCTATATATTCCTGTCACCTCAGAGGGTTATTAATAAAGACTACATAACTGATTCAAGCCATACAGATCTGTGGCTTGCTGAGCGACCTGGTTCTTTCTTCTGTGATCCTGTCAACATATCTGCAGTTCAGTGGTGAGAGCTTTTCTATTGCTCAAATATCAGATGTAAGTAGAGCACCAAACATAATCTGATGAAGGTGAGTTGACTCTCCATCGCTCTCCTATCTATATAGTATATAGTCTACTATAGTCTACTATAGTCTATAGTCCATAGTCTATCCTCTTATTTCATCTCTTTCTGCCTGCCTCTCATATAGTCTATCCTCTTATTTCAAGCATCCATCTCTTTCTGCCTGCCTCTCATATAGTCTATCCTATGGCAACCAACCTCCTACCTCAGAGTATTGGCTATCATTCCTCAGACTAAGCTTTTGTGTATCATAGTAAACTGCATCGGGTGTGCTCTGAAACGCCTTCAGTCCTCACACGAAAACGCTGTCATTGGTGATGGGGAAACCTGAAGAACGCCTCCGTGAATTGAGCAACAATTTTTTACAATTTCACTTCCGGTTGAGTGATTTTGCCTTCAAAATAAAAGCGTGATAATATATATATTTTTTTACAATATAGATTAAAGTAGTAATCTAACTATGAGACCCAACAGAATTAACATAGTAACACTAAGAGGAACATCTAGTTTAATGTTTGAATGAAAATAGACCAGCAGAACTATACAAATATTATATATATATATATATATATATATATATATATATATATATATATATATATATATATATATATATATATATATATATATATATATATATATATATATATATATATATATATATATGGTATAAGTGGGTTAATGCACTTCGAGGTGTCCATTATCAGAAATTAATGTACTTCGCGGAAGCAACCGTCCTCGGCTCTGCGGACGGTTCATGCCTCTGTGTTGTACATTAATTTCTAATTATGGACACCTCGTCGTGCATTAACCCTTACGTGTCCAATATCTGTTTGTGTCCAATCTCTGTTTGTGTCCATTATCTGTTTGTGTCCAATCTCTGTTTGTGTCCAATATCTGTTTGTGTCCAATCTCTGTTTGGGTCCAATCTCTGTTTGTCATTACCCCCCATCTCTTTCTCTCTCTCTCTCTGTCCCACTAAACTTGGGCTTCTGTCTCTGCCGCCTGTCTTGTCGCTCTCTCCTCTTCCCTCCTTCTCACTTCCGTTTCTCTCCCATCTCTCCTGTGAAGCAACCCGGTGATGAGGACATCCCTCACTGTGTCTCTTGCCTTTGAAGCAAGTCCGGCGTGTAATTTTTTTTTTTATTCTTCTTTAAATCCAAGGACACATCGCTCCCTGTAAAGATATCTGCTCTGCTATCATCATCATTACTATTGAACTTGAAAATAATCACTCGAGCACACTGGTATTCTTGCTTCTTCACTTTTATGTGGAAATATAACTATACTTATATCATTAAAACAAATGACAGGTATGATAGATTATGACAGAATTGTTATGACCCTGTCAAATTGACAGACAATGAGACAGTTCTAACAAAACCTCTGAGTTACAGACACAGCCATGTCCAACAATGCTTAAAGGCATTTATTTTCTGATGAACTCAGACTTTGTACTTTAGAGGACAATTTGTGCCACCCCAACTCCCCTCCCCACAGGGGCAGTGGGGAGGGATATAAGGAGTGGGGGGCAGTGGGGAGGGATTAAAGGGAGTGGGGGGCAGTGGGGAGGGATATAAGGAGTGGGGGGCAGTGGGGAGGGATATAAGGAGTGGGGGGGCAGTGGGGGTGCAGTGGGGAGGGATATAAGGAGTGGGGGGCATGGGGGTGGAGACAGTGGGGAGGGATATAAGGAGTGGGGGGCAGTGGGGGTGGAGACAGTGGGGAGGGATATAAGGAGTGGGGGGCAGTGAGGAGGGATATAAGGAGTGGGGGGGCAGTGGGGGTGGAGACAGTGGGGAGGGAAGCAACCGTCCTCGGCTCTGCGGACGGTTCATGCCTCTGCGTTGTACATTAATTTATAATAATGGACACCTCGTCGTGCATTAACCCTTACCTGTCCAATATCTGTTTGTGTCCAATATCTGTTTGTGTCCAATCTCTGTTTGTGTCCAATATCTGTTTGTGTCCAATCTCTGTTTGTGTCCAATCTCTGTTTGTCATTACTACCCCCCATCTCTTTCTCTCTCTCTCTCTGTCCCACTAAACTTGGGCTTCTGTCTCTGCCGCCTGTCTTGTTGCGCTCTCCTCTTCCCTCCTTCTCACTTCCGTTTCTCTCCCATCTCTCCTGTGAAGCAACCCGGTGATGAGGACATCCCTCACTGTGTCTCTTGCCTTTGAAGCAAGTGGGGGAAAAAAAGATAGAGCCCTCAGTGATATCAATGAGATTGCTTTGGTGATGGGGAAACCTGAAGAACGCCTCCGTGAATTGAGCAACAATTTTTTACAATTTCACTTCCGGTTGAGTGATTTTGCCTTCAAAATAAAAGCGTGATAATATATATATATTTTTACACTATAGATTAAAGTAGTAATCTAACTATGAGACCCAACAGAATTAACATAGTAACACTAAGAGGAACATCTAGTTTAATGTTTGAATGAAAATAGACCAGCAGAACTATACAAATATTATATATATATATATATATATATATATATATATATATATATATATATGGTATAAGTGGGTTAATGCACTTCGAGGTGTCCATTATCAGAAATTAATGTACTTCGCGGAAGCAACCGTCCTCGGCTCTGCGGACGGTTCATGCCTCTGTGTTGTACATTAATTTCTAATTATGGACACCTCGTCGTGCATTAACCCTTACGTGTCCAATATCTGTTTGTGTCCAATCTCTGTTTGTGTCCATTATCTGTTTGTGTCCAATCTCTGTTTGTGTCCAATATCTGTTTGTGTCCAATCTCTGTTTGGGTCCAATCTCTGTTTGTCATTACTACCCCCCATCTCTTTCTCTCTCTCTCTCTCTGTCCCACTAAACTTGGGCTTCTGTCTCTGCCGCCTGTCTTGTTGCTCTCTCCTCTTCCCTCCTTCTCACTTCCGTTTCTCTCCCATCTCTCCTGTGAAGCAACCCGGTGATGAGGACATCCCTCACTGTGTCTCTTGCCTTTGAAGCAAGTGGGGGAAAAAAAGATAGAGCCCTCAGTGATATCAATGAGATTGCTTTGTTCTCCTGTCAAGAGAACATGTACATGCTGGAAGCACTTCAATTATTTCAAAGACTAAAGCAACACCATCATAAGCAGCATGAGGAAGCTTGCTCACGACTAAAAGCGTTTGGCATATCTGCATGGCCGGCCATTACACTGGTCTGATGAGACTTTTGAATGCGAGTTTAAACCTGCTCTTCTCTCTTCTCCAAACAGTTTCTCAGCTTCGTGTGCATTGTTTTGGTGTGTGCATTGTTTTGATGTGTGCATTGTTTTGATGTGTGCATTGTTTTGACGTGTGCATTGTTTTGATGTGTGCATTGTTTTGATGTGTGTATTGTTTTGGTGTGTGCATTGTTTTGATGTGTGTATTGTTTTGATGTGTGCATTGTTTTGATGTGTGCATTGTTTTGATGTGTGCATTGTTTTGATGTGTGCATTGTTTTGATGTGTGTATTGTTTTGATGTGTGCATTGTTTTGGTGTGTGCATTGTTTTGATGTGTGTATTGTTTTGGTGTGTGCATTGTTTTGATGTGTGCATTGTTTTGGTGTGTGCATTGTGTTGGTGTGTGCATTGTTTTGATGTGTGCATTGTGTTGATGTGTGCATTGTTTTGATGTGTGCATTGTGTTGATGTGTGCATTGTTTTGATGTGTGCATTGTTTTGGTGTGTGCATTGTTTTGATGTGTGTATTGTTTTGGTGTGTGCATTGTTTTGATGTGTGCATTGTTTTGATGTGTGCATTGTGTTGGTGTGTGCATTGTTTTGATGTGTGCATTGTGTTGGTGTGTGCATTGTGTTGGTGTGTGCATTGTGTTGGTGTGTGCATTGTTTTGATGTGTGCATTGTTTTGATGTGTGCATTGTGTTGGTGTGTGCATTGTTTTGATGTGTGCATTGTTTTGATGTGTGCATTGTGTTGGTGTGTGCATTGTGTTGGTGTGTGCATTGTTTTGATGTGTGCATTGTTTTGATGTGTGCATTGTTTTGACGTGTGCATTGTTTTGACGTGTGCATTGTTTTGACGTGTGCATTGTTTTGATGTGTGCATTGTTTTGATGTGTGCATTGTTTTGATGTGTGCATTGTTTTGATGTGTGTATTGTTTTGATGTGTGCATTGTTTTGATGTGTGCATTGTTTTGACGTGTGCATTGTTTTGACGTGTGCATTGTTTTGATGTGTGCATTGTTTTGATGTGTGCATTGTTTTGACGTGTGCATTGTTTTGACGTGTGCATTGTTTTGACGTGTGCATTGTTTTGACGTGTGCATTGTTTTGACGTGTGCATTGTTTTGATGTGTGCATTGTTTTGATGTGTGCATTGTTTTGATGTGTGCATTGTTTTGATGTGTGCATTGTTTTGGTGTGTGCATTGTTTTGATGTGTGCATTGTTTTGGTGTGTGCATTGTTTTGGTGTGTGCATTGTGTTGATGTGTGCATTGTTTTGATGTGTGCATTGTTTTGATGTGTGCATTGTTTTGATGTGTGCATTGTTTTGATGTGTGCATTGTTTTGATGTGTGCATTGTGTTGATGTGTGCATTGTGTTGGTGTGTGCATTGTGTTGATGTGTGCATTGTTTTGGTGTGTGCATTCTTTTGATGTGTGCATTGTTTTGGTGTGTGCATTGTGTTGATGTGTGCATTGTTTTGATGTGTGCATTGTGTTGGTGTGTGCATTGTTTTGATGTGTGCATTGTTTTGGTGTGTGCATTGTTTTGATGTGTGCATTGTTTTGATGTGTGCATTGTTTTGATGTGTGCATTGTTTTGACGTGTGCATTGTTTTGATGTGTGCATTGTTTTGATGTGTGCATTGTTTTGATGTGTGCATTGATGTGTGCATTGTTTTGATGTGTGTATTGTTTTGATGTGTGCATTGTTTTGATGTGTGCATTGTTTTGATGTGTGCATTGTTTTGATGTGTGCATTGTTTTGATGTGTGCATTGTTTTGGTGTGTGCATTGTTTTGATGTGTGCATTGTTTTGATGTGTGCATTGTTTTGATGTGTGCATTGTTTTGATGTGTGCATTGTTTTGGTGTGTGCATTGTGTTGATGTGTGCATTGTGTTGATGTGTGCATTGTGTTGGTGTGTGCATTGTGTTGATGTGTGCATTGTTTTGGTGTGTGCATTCTTTTGATGTGTGCATTGTTTTGGTGTGTGCATTGTGTTGATGTGTGCATTGTTTTGGTGTCTTCACAATGGCAATGCCATTTCATGACAGCTCAGATCCTACAAGGTCCTACATTTGTATGGTGTGGTCGATGTGCTCTTGCTTTGTCGTGGAGCGTTTTCTATCTCTATCTGTCTTCAAGTTCAGTTTGAATGTCAGCTCATCTCTGTTTTAACAAGTTCTGCCTCATGTGCTCCAGCCTTAAGGCATGTACCCTGAGGGCAAGCAACAATCGCTGGTATTTCATCAACTTCCTTGTGCCCAGGGCAGCAGAAGAAGACCTCTCGTCGTTCTCATGTCCTTCCCATCGGGCATCCAGAATTGCCCCTGAGGCGTTGCTCCCAGGAGGTGCATCCTTTCACCCTGCCTGGTGCTCGTGCCTCCAGACTCCCGACCCGACGCCATCCTCGCTACCCACAATTCACCTTGATGATACCTCCATCTAATTAGTGTCAATGCTCAATGCCTCTTCCTGACTCGGCGCTCTCCTCCCACCCACCATCAAAGCTCTCCGCACAATTAAGCGTGTAAAGCGAGGCGAGGAGGAAAGGGAATGTAAAAGAAAAGTGGACTTGCCGTCTTTGAAGTGCAAAGTGAGACAGGGTGAGTAACTCTCGTGTGGGAGATGTGTCAGGTTTGCCGCACTGCTAGCGACCAGAGAACAGGTACTCTACTACTGTACCTGTTAAGGCAGTTAACACAGTGCACAACTTGAGTCTTGCCTTGAGAACCGATCTGTTGGTTTGTTCTTGAGGCAATTTTTGCTCAAAGCAACTCTAGATATACAGTAGATAACTATAAATCTACAGTAGATAAAGCAAGTATAGATCTACAGTACAGTAGATACATGTTTTGCTCAAAGCAACTATAGACCTACAGAAGATAAGTGTTTTGCTCTAGCTCTAGAGTAGATAAGACTATAGATCTACAGTAGATAAGACTATAGATCTACAGTAGATAAGACTATAGATCTACAGCAGATAATACTGTAGCGTTCCAGCTAATCCAGGTATTACCTGTAATGTGATGTGCAATAGAAGTGTCTAGATGGCAGCTAGGAACTAATGTGTGTGGGTGTGTTCCTAGGGGGAAGGGGGTATATAGGACCAGCGGCCGGGGGCCGGATGTCAGTCTAGTTCTGCGAGCGGGCTAGAGCGGGTGTCGTGTGTGGATCTAGCTGAGAAGCTAGCTGCTAGGAGCTGAATGAGCCTGTCAATAAAGAACCTGTACCAACTACAACTCTCCGGTTCCTTGGCGTATTAGCGATACGCTACAATACTATAGATCTACAGTAGATACGACTATAGATCTACAGTAGATAAGAGTATAGATCTACAGTAGATACGACTATAGATCTATAGTAGATAAGGCTATAGACAGTAGATAAGACTATATCTACAGATAAGACTATAGATCTACAGTAGATGAGTGTGGAAGCAACTATAGCTCTACAGTAGATAAGTGTGGATGAGTACTGCAGAGAGTACCAAGGGACAGCGGGACCGTGTTGCCGCTCGTATAGAATAACTATTGGTTCACAAAGAGCAGCGCGAGATAAAGTGGGAGGTGCTATCTATGTGACGGAAAGCAAACAGAGGTACGTTACATCGCTAATTCATGTTCTCTCTATTATATAACAACCCTAATGAACTGTGGCGTGACAGAAAATATGTTGTTTACAGAGTGTATTTCGCATGACCTGTTTTCACCCGTTTTGGCCTATTCCAGGACTACTCTCAGCTGAATATCTTCTAGGAGGATCTGAATGAAACGAAAGTTAACTGGGTGAGTTAAACATCATATTTTAAGCTGGAAATAAGGTCCGGGGTGTACATTTTTTTTAAATTCTTCTTTAAATCCAAGGACACATCGCTCCCTGTAAAGATATCTGCTCTGCTGTCATCATCATTACTATTGAACTTGAAAAGAATCAGTCGAGCACACTGGTATTCTTGCTTCTTCACTTTTATGTGGAAATATAACTATACTTATATCATTAAAAGAAATGACAGGTAATGATAGATTATGACAGAATTGTTATGACCCTGTCAAATTGACAGACAACGAGACAGTTCTAACAAAACCTCTGAGTTACAGACACAGCCATGTCCAACAATGCTTAAAGGCATTTATTTTCTGATGAACTCAGACTTTGTACTTTAGAGGACAATTTGTGCCACCCCAACTCCCCTCCCCACAGGGGCAGTGGGGAGGGATATAAGGAGTGGGGGGCAGTGGGGAGGGATATAAGGAGTGGGGGGCAGTGGGGAGGGATATAAGGAGTGGGGGGGCAGTGGGGTGGAGACAGTGGGAAGGTATATAAGGAGTGGGGGGCAGTGGGGGTGCAGTGGGGAGGGATATAAGGAGTGGGGGGCAGTGGGGGTGGAGACAGTGGGGAGGGATATAAGGAGTGGGGGGCAGTGGGGGTGGAGACAGTGGGGAGGGATATAAGGAGTGGGGGGCAGTGGGGGTGGAGACAGTGGGGAGGGATATAAGGAGTGGGGGGCAGTGGGGGTGGAGACAGTGGGGAGGGATATAAGGAGTGGAGGGCAGTGGGGGTGGAGATAGTGGAAGAGGATGTGACGCATGATGGATAAGAAGCTCTTGTGCCTCCTCAGAAACCTGTTGCTACTCGAGCACCCAGGGAACGGAGGTGAAGAGGAAGAGAAGGCAGAAGTGGAGGAGAGTTGTGAGGGCGGCAGCAATCTGGGAACCGAGAGTCTATTTCAGCACATAAATAGACTCTGGGACTGGGACAGCCGCACCTTTTTTTTAGGCTTCCTGTACAGCGCGAATCTTCTGCCCGGGACTTCCGCCTCCGCGCAGTGCCGCTCTGTTGTTCTCCCGGCGAATATAAGAGTTCCGGGCCCGAACGCTAGTGAATATATATATATATAATATATATATATATATATAGTGAACGCTAGTGAATATAAGAATTTTGACGTTTAGCATTCAAAATAAAAGCGACGCAATGTATGTTTTTAAAGTAAAGTAAAGTAAAGTCCCACTGATTGTCAAACACCTGAGTGTGTGTTCGCCGCATTTGACCCATCCCCTGGGGGAGCAGTGAGCGGCAGCAGTACCGCGAATCATATGGTGATCTAACCCCCCAATTCCAACCCTTTGATGCTGAGTGCCAAGCAGGGAGGCAAATGGGTCCCATTTGTATAGTCTTTGGTATGACTCGGCCGGGGATCGAACTCACAACCTTCCAGTCTCAGGGCGGACAGTCAAACCACAAGGCCACTGAGCTGGTGGTGGTTTTAAAAGGCACCGCTGCATGGAAGTGGAAGTCCTGGGTATGCCCAAATAGACTCTTGCCCAAATGGGAGCCCAAATCAGGTTCCCAGATTGGGGCTGCAGAGGTGATATATGGTGATATACGTACATATAGAAGTTGACACTGGCTTTGGCATGTGAGTGCTCAGTGCCAGCCGCAATGTGGACTATGAATTAACACAATTACACTCTAACTAACATTAGATTAATCTTAATGTAAACATGGGGCAAGCTATGGAGGATCACTGCCCGGGCAGGCACTGGTGAGCTGGTGGGGAGAGAGAGAAAGAGAGAGCGAGAGATAGAGAGAGAGAGAGAGAGAGAGAGAGAGAGAGAAAGAGAGAGAGAGAGAGAGAGAGAGAGAGAGAGAGAGAGAGAGAGAGAGAGAGAGAGAGAGAGAGTGTTTGATGTGTGAAAGAAATTGACTGTGAGTAAAGAGTGATTTCTGTGTACATGTGTTTTCATGCATGCCACACACACACACACACACACACACACACACACACACACACACACACACGTGAGAGAGAATTGGTCACCCTGGGCGTGAAGTGATGGCTGCCATCTGATCAGAAACAGAGGGACTTGTTGAGCATGACTGAGTGCTCTTGTACTTGGTTTCAATCAGCGGATGGCGGCTAGCGCTAAATGACCGCAGTCTCCCCACTGTGTCTCTCCACACTGCCTGCAGGACTCCACACCACTGTGTCTCTCCACACTGCCGAGTGCCTGCAGGACTCCACTGTGTCTCTCCACACTGCCTGCAGGACTCCACACCACTGTGTCTCTCCACACTGCAGAGTGCCTGCAGGACTCCACTGTGTCTCTCCACACTGCCTGCAGGACTCCACACCACTGTGTCTCTCCACACTGCAGAGTGCCTGCAGGACTCCACTGTGTCTCTCCACACTGCCTGCAGGACTCCACACTACTGTATCTCTCCACACTGCCGAGTGCCTGCAGGACTCCACACTACTGTATCTCTCCACACTGCCGAGTGCCTGCAGGACTCCACACCACTGTGTCTCTCCACACTGCAGAGTGCCTGCAGGACTCCACTGTATCTCTCCACACTGCAGAGTGCCTGCAGGACTCCACACTACTGTGTCTCTCCACACTGCCTGCAGGACTCCACACTACTGTGTCTCTCCACACTGCCTGCAGGACTCCACACACAATCAGCACTGTCACAGCCCCCGCAAAGGTGCCGGCCGGCTTTCTCGAAAAGACATGCAGAGGCACCGAAGGATTCTCTGGACACACAAGAAGTAGTAGGTATACCACAGTACCCGAATGTCAACAGATGTAAGCTGTAACCTTGGGACCATGCAGTAGGAAGTGCAACATCAACAGAACGTGCCTGCTCCTCCGACACAAGCCTCTGGCACAACTGCCACCCAGTGACAGCTGTACAAAACACTAAAGTCACATTTTCTCAACAGAGACAAGCAGAGGCGGGGACTCGGGTCACATGACTTGGATGAGCAACCCAAAGTGCTTCCATCTACAAAACAAGTGTGGTAAAACCTATTTTAGGACAACTAGGGCAAAGATTTAAACATGGTGTTACTTGCTGTCGGTCTTGTCTGTTGTAAATTAGTCTCACTTGCCAGACTCTCCCAGCAAAGGGCCTGGGAGAGTCTGGCTGGGGACGCTTTGTATTGTGGACTCGAGGGGGAAAAGGCTCTTTACAGCCATCCACCCAACGTACCATGCAGGCTGCTTCATTGCATAAGATAATCCACATCAATCGTTTTCAGCGTGTAGCAACGAGCTAGCAATTAGCACTGCTGTTGTTATTGTTTCAAAGGCAGCTGCGCAGGCATTTGAGCTCAGCAGATTCGACACGTACAGCAGCAGAGGCAGACAGATTCCACACGGGGGCGTGGAAAGGAAATCCAAATATGGTCGCAGCTGCAGTCAGAGCGGGTCGGAGCCAATGCAGAGCTTGCAGGGAGCGGAATGGGATTTCCATCCGGCACCGACTGAAATGGTCGGCACCAATGAGAGAGCTAAGTCCACCATGCTGCTTCCCCCCAGCCAGACTAGTTGTAAATAAGCTAGAGTCAGGTAGGCTACATTTTGCTAGATTTGCTAGTAGCTTGATTTTATTTTATTTTATTAATTCATGCTTGCAGTGATTTATTTATTAGCGTATTTTCAGCATGTCGCACATCCAGAGCGATCACACGCTCATAAATAAGGCAGAAGCACGAAGCGGGCGAAAGTGTGCACTTGCAAACACATCCATTACCAATCAAAGCAATTAAACCCGCTGCAGCTCCGCCAATAGAGAACCGGAGGAATGAGTCCGTGTCAGGGGAAAAATGCATAAAATAAGGTCTGTGGTTAAAAGTTTATGGGAACGTGAATTTGGGTTCAGCAGGATAATCTTCACAAACGTTAATAACGTTTATGACTTTTGGAACGTAAATAAAAAAAAATTAAACGTGATTTTTAGAAAAGTGATTAACGTCTGTGAAGATGATCCTGCTGAACCCAAATTCACATAAACTTGTGTTAACCACAGACCTTATTTGACGCATTTAAGTGAAATCCCCATTCTAAAACCCCATAGACTTTTCCACTAACGAACCAAAACGGTGTTGATTTCTGGAAAGCCTACAAAAATACGCCATCCCTGCGGTACTCTATAATAAGAAATTGTAGGAGCAAGTCTCCTAAATGATCACGTGGTTACCTCTCCCCTGAAGTGTTGTGAGAGAGAGAGCCTGGTGATGCGGGGTTAGTGCTGAGCTAGCAAGCTAACTTTAGTCAGAGATCGAGATCGTGTGACAGAGTTCCCAAACCCTAACCCACAAACCACACATATAAACACAAAGCTGCCCCTTGTTTGCTCAATATAGGTGTAACTAAGATATTCGAAAAATATTTCAATATTTAAAAAATACTATGTCCAACCACAGATTTAGCTACTACATTAACAAACTTCACATGTAGCTTTAGCTAATCGCTCCTTGCCAACGTGAGTTCCTATTGCCAAATCTCGCCAGAGTGTGCTGGTGAGACAGAGACAGGTCATGGACAAATTTCATTGTCTCCTGATCTGTCTGTCCAAATTTTCAGAAGATATGTGGCTTCGGAAAATGACAGAATATTTACTTTGATGACTATGGGGGTAAAATGATCTGTCATAATCTGAGATCACGTTCAATCCTCCTATTGACTCCAATAGACTCAGACCTGCCGAAAGTCTCCTAAGTGGGCGTGTCCATGGAAAACCAATGGCAAAACCCATGTGACAAAATGACAGGAAGTGAGTTGAAATTGGAGTGTCTTTGATATCCCATCGTCTCCCACTCTCTGTCTCCCTCTAATATTGTCTATAATCACATGATATCCCTGCCTTCAGGAACCCACTTCAGGAGATACTATGGGCACTTCCTGTGGAAAGAATCAACAAGCGATGTCTCTACCTCCCTGCCTGTGGTGCCATCATGATCACTAGTTTGACTGAGCTGGAGATCTGTAGCCGAGCGGCTACAGATCTCCAGCCACGGCTACCTCCAACAAGCGATGTCTCTACCTCCCCGCCTGTGGTGCCATCATGATCACTAGTTTGACTGGGCTGGAGATCTGTAGCGCGTCAACACTCTGCTCCATTCACCGCTCAGAGGTTCTCTTCATTTATGGATTCATTCCTTTTTGTCTCAACTACAAAGGCAGTACGTGCCCCCATTTTTATATATATATTTCCCTCCGCCAGGCAAGAGTGTTACTCAAACCGACCGCACCCATGGCCTCAACATTCCTCTGCTGTGTAGCGTTTCGTTTTTGTCTGTGTCCAGTTGGAATTTACATTCCTTTTAATTAACCTTTTCTGGCCACACTACCTGAGCACAGTTGTGTTCAAAGTCAGTTCTGGCACAGCGTGAGGTTACCTCAGGTCGTCGATGAACAACTTACTACTTATCAGAAACTTTTGGCTCGCTCTCAGATTATGAGAACTCTGAGAGCTGCAGTGTTTCCAAACTTGTGATTCACGAAATGCTTTGACACTGATAAGGGGGCACGGCAGACCAAAAACAAGAATATACTATTCATAATGTTGTTGTAAATTGATGTGAAAAGGTGAGATCCAACAGCTCTCTGTCACGATCTCCACACGATCAAAGATAATGGAGTGATCTGATTCTGAAACATCTTTCTGAAAAGGAGTTTTGAAGGCTCAAACTGATATCATTACTTTTGCAATGCAGCCACCATGTTCACTTCAGTATCTTTATTGAAAACGTATAAGGATTCTATTCTCATCAGGGTGGAAAAGCCTCAGAAAGAGAGCATTTTACCATGGCACTAAAACTGAAAAATGAAGAAATCTTTGCACATCTATTCTTAAAACAGGTGTGTAGGGGAGGGACGAATAAAGTGAAAACACAAATTCCCGCACGCTGTCAAACTTGTCAAAAAGTCAGTACCTTTTAACCCAACACTTCGGTCGTAAAGAAATTACAATAAGAAGCCATCTTAATAGGGGGTGACTGAAAGGCAGCAGCCAATCAGGGTACCCATGTGCAGAATGCAGAATGTTTCTGCTTGATAAAGGTCTATGACCGAAGCATCACATTCAAACTTACCACTTTGCACCTTTGACAGTGTGCATGAATTTGTCTTTTCACTAAAGCTTGCAACTGATCAAACCAGCCAGGATGATAAGAATAAGCCTAGAAGCTATGAAATGGGCTTGTGACAGGAAGGTCACAAGTTCAGATCCCAAGAGCATCTGGGAAAACATGGGGGGGGATTAAATTAGTAATTATTGATGTTAAAAGCATTTAACTGATGATGCTGTATACATACTTATTCATGCTAACCTCTCCCGTTCGCCCTGCACCTGCAAAACAACACAGCTAAGCAGTGGCTGACAGCCCAGCGGACAGCCTGTGGGGAAACAGCCATTGGCGCTGTTTCTAAAGCTGCTAAATCAGTCAGCTAACCTGCCCTGGTCCTCTGTCCTTTAGGCTATGGTGGCGCTAACCCTCTTTAAATCACCGCTAAGCACTCTCTGGTTGACCCTGCTTGTTTACTCTGCTTGGCATTTGTGGCATGATGACAATGATTTTTTTTTTAAGAATTTCTTTATGCAAATCTTTCACTTGCTGTACAATCGTGTTATTATACCTCTTCTTTGCTTCTGTGCAGCAGTAGGGTGTTAAAATAGGAAGGAAGAGGTGTTAATGTAATATCTGTTCTTTTGATGTATCCCCTCCAACACAGTGGAGTGTCGTGTCCCTTAGAAGCAGCTCCCTCCATGGCAGCAGGCCTCTAGCTGCACTAGACCTGTCTCATCAGTCTCAATCACAAAGTGGAGCTGCAAGAAGAGAGCACAGAGAAGTGTGTGCCCCCACCCCACTTCCTATTGAGCAGATTGGCTGAATACACTGGTATTGGGTGCTGGCAGGTCATCTTCTCCATCATCAGGGCATTACAAATCTCATCTGTAGAGTCAAATACTAAACTGTCAACTAAATTTGCACGCCGTTACCTTTTGCTGCCATTTGAACCTGCAAATGTGTAAAGTTGCCTCGAGCTGCTTTAAAAGAATATTGAGTTGACATCGTAAGCTTGTGGCCAATTTCATGTGCTGTATAGGCTACCGCATGTTGTATTCTATTAATACTAGGCTCGCCCGCTGCGGATCACATACGCGTCAGCGGCCTGACGGATGACATCACTGATGACATCATCACTTATGACATCATCACTGAACTTATAGGAAGGATGACATCACTGATGACATCCCATCATTAAGGTAATTAGGGCAATTACCTAATAAAAAAATCCGGCCCCCGTCAGGTCACCCAGGTGCTCTTTACACTTCCTCAAAGTTTGAACCCGATCGCAGGTAGGATGGCATAGGTGTGCTGCTCACTCACACACACACAGACACTTCTCATTCTTATAGCAATCTCGTGCGCTACGCGGACTCGATTCCTAGGCTCGCCCGGCCTGCAGCTTACCCACTGCGCGTCACATACGCATGCTTGGCCTGCAATATAGCTTCACCCAGGAAGATGACATCACTGATGACAGGAGGTTGTAGAGTGGAGTTGTGGGGACGGGTGCACAGCAGCTTTTGTCATGGGTCCCCTCATTATATGCAGGAGGTTGTAGAGTGGAGTTGTGGGGACGGGTGCACAGCAGCTTTTGTCATGGGTCCCCTCATTATATGCAGGAGGTTGTAGAGTGGAGTGGTGGGGACGGGTGCACAGCAGCTTTTGTTGTGGGTCTCCTCATATGCAGGAGGTTGTAGAGTGGAGTGGTGGGGACGGGTGCACAGCAGCATTTGATGTGGGTCCCCTCATTATATGCAGGAGGTTGTAGAGTGGAGTGGTGGGGACGGGTGCACAGCAGCTTTTGATGTGGGTCCCCTCCCCTCATTATGCAGGAGGTTGTAGAGTGGAGTGGTGGGGACGGGTGCACAGCAGCTTTTGTTGTGGGTCCCCTCATTATATGCAGGAGGTTGTAGAGTGGAGTGGTGGGGACGGGTGCACAGCAGCTTTTGTTGTGGGTCTCCTCATATGCAGGAGGTTGTAGAGTGGAGTGGTGGGGACGGGTGCACAGCAGCATTTGATGTGGGTCCCCTCATTATATGCAGGAGGTTGTAGAGTGGAGTGGTGGGGACGGGTGCACAGCAGCTTTTGATGTGGGTCCCCTCCCCTCATTATGCAGGAGGTTGTAGAGTGGAGTGGTGGGGACGGGTGCACAGCAGCTTTTGTTGTGGGTCCCCTCATTATATGCAGGAGGTTGTAGAGTGGAGTGGTGGGGACGGTTGCGCAGCAGCTTTTGTTGTGGGTCCCCTCATTATATGCAGGAGTTTGTAGAGTGGAGTGGTGGGGACGGGTGCGTAGCAGCTTTTGATGTGGGTCCCCTCCCCTCATTATGCAGGAGGTTGTAGAGTGGAGTGGTGGGGACGGGTGCACAGCAGCTTTTGATGTGGGTCCCCTCATTATATGCAGGAGGTTGTAGAGTGGAGTGGTGGGGACGGGTGCACAGCAGCTTTTGATGTGGGTCCCCTCCCCTCATTATGCAGGAGGTTGTAGAGTGGAGTGGTGGGGACGGGTGCACAGCAGCTTTTGATGTGGGTCCCCTCATTACATGCAGACTCCAGAGTCATTCACAGCGACTTGCTTTGTGCACCCTGCTGAACCTCAATGTCCTCCAATCTCCTCCTCTGCAGTGCCTTTGTTGTTGTTGATACCAAGGTGTTTTTATCAGCTCACGGCAAACATGTCTAAAAACTAAACAAGCAGCTGGTCCTGATGCGGCTGAGTGCCTTCTTGGAATAAAAAGGATGCACTGGATCCAATCACCAAAATGAACATGATTGGCAGAGGAGCTCCAGGGAGTAAAAACCACTGAACTCTAAAAACAGGCCAATTTAGGTAATATATCGTGTAGGGAGGCACTTTTGTCGCTTTGGTTTAATAGACAGGCTTTATTTAACGGGGAATTTCTGAAGGGTTCTGTAACCACTATAAAAGAGTTGTGTTCAAAGTAACTTACCATAGCCCATGCTTAGTGGAAATTGTCTATTCTCAACATAGCAAAAGTAGCTTGGGCCAACTACCACAAATGTTTATGCAGATAGGACAAAGACAAACTGTAATCCTCTGTGTTCTCATTTGCCCTGCTACATAAATATGCAAAAGCACGGTATAAACAATGGGCCATTAGGGAATACAAAGGATGAAAACATCTGTAGTAAAAAGAATGTACTAACAATACCAAAACTATGGGAAATGCCAAAGTATGAAGGGAAACAACTGTCTGGTCACAAAAGATTTCCTCAAGCTATCTCCCAGTGATGTGTACTACTAGTGCTATGCGATAAAATGTGTCTGAAGTTATGATGCATGGTTCAAATCCACATGAGAATTGACCATGTAAAAAAAAAAATAGGGAAAAAGAAACGAAAATCTGTTTATTCCCTGATGGTATGAATGAGGATGTTACAGTCAAAGAGTTTCTGTAGTGTTTTCATGAGTCTGTACCTTTAGGCTATCCTCAGTTTTTAGAGAGCCATTGGCTGAGCTCCAAAGGGCACTCTACAGAGAGGGTGTTTTCCTAAAACGCTTCATTATTGAGAACATACTTTTCTTCTTCTTAGTGTCAAAAGTGTTCTCTGGGAATACACAGTTCAAAGCAGAGATACCCACGGACTGGAAGTGAGCTATTGATTGTAGATTGGAGTTTAAGAAATATTAGAGACAGTGCTGCCCTGGAGGCAGACATAATCTTGGCTGAGTTGAACCAGGTTTTTGGAGCGTATCTTACTAACTACGAACCGACAAACTTAGAAGTTAGATCACTTAAACTTATAAATGTCTTTCTTTCATCCACATTCATAAACGTAGGTCAGCAGGCTAACTAGCTAACTTATAGACACAATTTTGAACTTGGAAAGTGTCAACCCATTGAGCTTTAACCCATTGAGGTGTAACTAACTCCTAGCTGAGCCACTTGATTTGAGTCATCAGTGCAGCTGACTCCTCACCTGTTTTCAATTAGAGGTCTAACTTGTGGTTTATCACATGCACGGCCATATCCTCTGCTCCTCTATGAGGCTGTCTCAATCATTTGATAATAGTCAATTAGCCTCTTATTCTATTGTTTGTTTTTAGCATGTTCTTATTTATATAGGCTTTTGGTTTGTTTAACCTGGTTACATGACCTTCATGCTTCAATCATGAGAGAAAGATTAACAAACTTTATTGAACCAATAAACAGTTTAAGCGTGGCGTATGACTCCATGATATGATGATGCTCCTCTTGATATGAGAGAGGGGGGGCGTCAGTGCCGTATGGGATAGATAATCCCCCCATAGGGATTTCTACAGGAGCCATGACATTGGTGGTGATCAGGGGAGGGAGTGGGGGGCAAAAGTACTGCTCCAGTGATGATGAACAGCAGCTGAGGATGCTGGCACAAATGTGAGTGATGACTGCGCAGATGTGAGTAATGATGTAGTGACATGGGCTTTATATAGTACCAGGAGAAAGGCATTTGTGACGTCACCAGTGACGCCACTCAAGCAACTGAGGTCACCAGTGATGTCACTCGAGCAATTGTGATGTCATCAGTGACGACACTTGAGCAGGGAGTTACACCCCCGAATGACAAGGGCATGAACAGCATGGGGTGCACTAAATGATGCTGTAGAGGTCAGTCTTCCATGATTGAAATATAGTCGAGGCAACACTTCTTGTTAATGTCTGAAATTGTGCCAGAATAGACTGTATAATACATCTGGACAGAGCTGCTGTACCGTCACCTATTGGTTTGCGGACTCCCGTTTTGAAGCTTCGAGGTTGGAATTTTCTCCATTATTTGGAGCCAGAGGCTCCACATTTGGACGAGAAGAGCCACAGTGCCGCCTCATATTGACAGGAAGAGCCACAGGGACAAGCTGCGCAATCACTGGGCAGACGACCCGTCAATCATGGCCAAAGCGTCTGCTTTATCGTCTATTTTACTCTAAATTGGACCAAATTTACAAAATGAACATCATGCTGTATTGAAGAAGACTTGATGCTAGAGATTGAGACCATCAACTCATTAGAAAAGTCAAATCATCAACAAGTAGATCATGCTCCGTGTACAGCGCTGTCAGCCTTTACTTCCTGGTGCAGGAGATGCCAGGACACATCAGATTTTTCTGAAATGTGTGTTAAAATCACTGACCTAAATAATATGGACAGAGCTATCCCATTGATCATGGTCTCCTGTTTGGAGTTGAAACCAGGGTTCTATGGGGTCTTGGACCCCATAGCTAGAGTCTGGGACCCCATAGTCAATAACACCTGTGGGACCCCCACAATACACTTTTTTTCCCCCAAAATAATTTATTTTTCAGAATTAAGAATTAAATTATTTATGTTAACTAGATAAATAGGCTAAATAAGAAAGATGTTTTCAGTTTTCCAAAACTACCTTGTGAATTGTCGTTTGTGTGAAATTACTGTAGGCTGCATTTCACCTCCAAGCCACCATGCGTTGTCCATGAGCACATGTTCTACTACTACAACACCTGATCTACTATGAATCACCTCATTCAATGGAAAGGAATTGTTTCAAAATGTCCCCATTCTCTGGGATGGAGTTGTAGATCGGGTGACTACAACCCAGCTGGTGGAGAAGAAGCCAAGGTGTGTGCAACATCACATGATGTCAACAGCCTGCCCTGCCCTGGCTGAGCTAACAATTCATCTTTAGCTAGTAGCGTTACCAACGGACAACAACCTGTTAGCGCGGCAGCCAGTGGCGGACTGCATAATCGGGCACGTCGGGCAAATGCCCGGTGGCCTGGCCTGGCCTGCCAAATTTTTTTTTTTTTTTTTTTTTTGCAGGCCAGGCCAGGCCACTCACTGAACAGCAGGCCAGGCGCCGCCTACTGGTTTACTAGTGGTTTTATTACTTTATTCAGGTTTAAAGTGGGTGCATCTCATTGTAAAATTGGACTTGGCCCAAATTGGGCTTCAAACGGCCCAAATTGGGCTTCAAACGGCCGAAATCGGGCTTCAAACAGCCCAAATCTGGCTTCAAACGGCCCAAATTGGGCTTCAAACGGCCCAAATTGAGCTTCAAACGCCCCAAATTTTTCGCCGCCGCCCTTCGGCGCGGCCAGGCCCGTATCGGCCTGGCCTGCTTGGTATCTAATGCCCGGCCTGAATTATGATCCCAGTCCGCCCCTGGCGGCAGCTAGCACCACTGCTAGTGCGACTGAAGTTGCTAGTACTAGCTCTGCTGCCAGGTCTGATGATGATGATGATGATGATGTGGCAGCCAACGTGAATAACGTTGCCGCGGCCGCCGGACCTGAACCTGATGCTCCGACCAGCAGCACCATACACCTGGACAATTCATGTCTGACTTTGCAAGTATTTACAGTTTTTTGTTCTAAAAAGATGCTGCTACTGAAATATGCTGCTGTTAAGGGCAATTTGTTTTTCATTAATGTTCTTGATTACCTGTGCACATTTGTTTATATAGCCTAAAATTATTTATTTATTTATATTTATACAAATATTTATGATTTCATTTACCTGGAGCCCTCTCCTCACATTAATTATTATCTGACGACTCACCCAGTGTTCTCCGGTGCAATTTGGAGCGTCCTAGGCCTTGTTGTGATCTAAATAGTGTCCAAGCCAGTCCTTGAATGCGCTCCGTCTGGGCCACATGGCAGCGTGCTGTTCCTCCATGTAAATAGACAGTTTTCTTCCCGTGTTCTTCCCATATCGTCATTATATGAGCCCTAAAGAAACATCAGACTGCTAATCACCCCCGGGCTATTTCCTGTAGTCTTTACCAGGGAGACAGGACAGACGCGCGCAAGATCGCAGGAGCTGAGCTTCCGTACACAGGCCAGCCGGCAGAAAAGTCTTGCGGGACTTGATGAGAGTTGGTGACACAGACCACGAATGAGGAAATGAAATCCCTGGTATAATATGGAATAATAGCCTATATATGGAGACAGACAGATGGGGATGAAAGGGGGGGGGGGAGCTTTTCTGACCGGACTGGATCGCTCAGTGGAATTGGAGCTTAAAAGGGAAGCTTGTGATTTGTTTACTGCACTTCTCCAATGACCAGATTGTGCATAATTTTACGCTTAAAAGGCGTGGTTATAATGCTTATGGCCGCCTGTAGCGCCGACACCAAAATATAGAGTGGGCTGGTCCACGGCCACCAATGTGCGCTGCGCCGGGCACTGGGCGCAGTTTATAGGCCGATGCAATGATAGAGCCCTGGAAGTCTTTGGAACCCCAAAAAGCTTGTGCCGGCCCTGGGTAAATGCATAGAGCCCACAAAAATATAAACCACAGACCTAATTTAAGGTATCTAACCCAAAGCCTGTTCAAAAAATCCCCTTTGAGACGATGGAAACCCATTCCCAGGTTTTAAGACTCATCCCTGCAGCACTATCGTGTGCATGCTAAGAGGATTTATGAGAGGGCATTTCAAATAGTTTGTTTTCTTCCTTCTCTTTGGCATTTCGCTGGGATTTTTTTATCTCACCTCACCAAGTTGGCCTGATTTGTTACAGTAGGCTATGTGCTAAGTCAACAACAGCCTCAGTTGATTGATCTGTACCCGCACATAGAGCTGTGAAAAGCGTTTATAGCTTGTGTTGTGATGATCCAGACTGCAGCTATCACTTTGGATGGAAATGTTTCTGCTGTTGCTTTTTTGGCTTGTCTGCTTCCCCAGAGGGGCAATAATCAAGTAGCATTCTATAAACACTGTTGATTATGCTAAGTCTGAACTTCACAGATTCATGAAAAACTGCTTCCAACAAAGTCCATTAACTGCAGCAAAACAGGCCAACTAGGGTACAAGCACAAGGGTGGTAAATAAACTCCAGATCAATGCTTATTGAGGGTTCCTCCCAGCAACAAAGTCATGTAATTGTTTTTTGTAAACATCGTTTACATTGTAAGAATAGCTGTTAAAGAGTTCTATCATTCTCTAGGAATTTTAGAGCACCATAGGACGAATCAGCGTGACGTCACTTGCCACCCAGAAATGCAGAAACCCCGCGGCAGTTATTAGTATGAGTTGATTGATTGATTGATTGATTGACTTTATTTGGTGAATGTCAACAATGATACAAGGAATACAGACAACCGAGGATAAAAACACAATAAAGCCACTGGCTTATTTCCATTGCGGTCCTCTAACAAACAACACGAAGGACAAAAAACAACATACGAATGGGTATCACCTTCTATACTCAAATTAAGTTTTTTTACATTATTACTAGATTGGATAGGAATAATGGCACACTTGAATATTATACAATACATAAACATTTGTTGTTAAATGTAAGGAATTAACATACACAGAGAAACAAGAAAAACGAGGGTGAGTTGTGCCAAACAAACGTTAATATCAAAAACTATACATCACATTGCTTATATTTTGACATTCTGAGTGAGAGCAGAGGCCTATACCACGAAGCAAGATTAGTGGCTTAGCGAGGTAACTTCAGGTTTAACCCTCGGTTTGCCGTACCACGACACTAGTTAACTTCTTACCGAGATAGATCACCATAGCAACTTACTATATGCTCTACGGCTAACCTGCTCTGTAGCAGGTTAAGTTCAGAGGATAAGATCAAAACCCATTAAAGACCCACCTTCTTACCAATCAGCTCTCTGGAAACAGCGAGTTGCCATTCATATGGTCATATGAAAAATAGATTGCATTCAAATGGGGGAAAAAAGAAAAAAGAAAAAAAACATATGGCTCCTGCTGAATTAATCGAGGACTGAAGCCTTGCACTTGTTGCAGGCTACATTTAAATTAAGCTCTACTTACCACTTTGGAATATGTTTTTATATATTCATAACAAATTACATTACATACATTACATAAGTAGGCTAGATACATTTGACCCTGCCGATCGATTACAGCTGAACGGTGAGTGTAGAAATATCACTAAACCGGCGTAAAAAGGTTACATAAACGTCTCCAAAGTGCACGGTGCCATGTGCGCAACGGAGCTGAGGCTGACGTTGGCTTGGACATGGTCATACTGTACATGCCAGAATAGCCTACTACATAAGCAATTTAATATGGGATCGCCTGCACAGATGATTCATATCTAGGCTACTCCTGCATTTTGAAGCTGCAACTGTGTTGCTTTTGGCCTGTATGATGTGATTGAACTTCATATTATTTCCAGCATAGTCCTTAATATGGAGATATGCGAGATATGCTCCCAATATATGTGACCACAAAATAGGCTATTTTTTATAAATGAAATCTATGCACGCACGTACCATGTCGATTCAGTTCAGCAGCCTTTTTTAATTTTATTATCATACTTTTTTTATTGATAGCCTATTATAGGAATTATTACATCAGTGCGACCAAACACATCATGAGATCATTATTATTCATTGAGCCTAAATGGTCTAAATACACGTATGGATTTTGGAAATTTAGACTGCGATTGATTACACATTACTTCCACTCGCAAAAAAGACATGCAGGTTTTATTGAGTTTATTGAGAGGGTGAATTGAGCTGCTGTAGGATAATACGTGGAGGCAGAAACCACTCTTCAAAGAAATGACTGATGTGAATAAAAGCGGTAACTTTAGACAGTCATTCGGGAACAGACTAATAATATCCAACACGGATTTTGATTCTGACATACAGTAAAGCTTCACTTATTTGCGCTTTGAAGGAATGAAGAAATAGGCGTGTCTGGCGCTGTAAAAGCTGGAGCAGTCCATATTGCATTGTGATTTGGTAGTTGTTAAAAACCACGGCTCTTTTGTGTGCACGAGCATTTTCATGTGCACGCGCTCTCAGATGGATTAGAAAAACCTTGATCAATTTATCGAGTTGAAAACCAGTCGTGGTATGGGTTCGCTAGATTGCAATGATCTGGTTAAGCCAAACCAGATCAAGGGATAGATCCTGGATCTGCTTATCCTACATTCGTGTTATGGGCCTCAGAAGTAGCTCAAGAGTTTGGTGTATAATATATGCATGTCATGTTAAAGTTGTGTGACCTGTCGCAGTTTTTAAAATGTAAACGTCAGCGGGCTAGAGTCAGACACTCAAGCCTCCCAAAGCTCACGCTCCATAGGGTTCCATTGCCGTTGCCACCCAGTGACGCGATTTGTTTACCAAAATGCTGCTCGGCTGATCCCTTGTATATGCCACATACTGTATCTATTGGATTGGCTGATAGGTAGACTTTTCTGTCTCGTCTCAAATGTGTATTTGTCCGTGGGGCAAAAAGGTCTGTTGATGATGCAGTGTCATTATGCCTACACTCAGTTTTCCAACACCTTGAGGCACCAGGCACGTATGCTAGACTTTTGTTTGTTGATCACAGTTCTGCGTTTAATAAGATTTTACCGTCCAGGCTGTATGATAAACTTCTCCAACTGGGGGTCCAAAAAATCCCTGTGCCGCCATTGGATCCTGAACTTCCTGCAGAGGAGGAAGCAGGTAGTCAGAGTCGGCACCAAGTTCTCCAAGCCTTTGTTTGTGAACACGGGGGCCCCTCAGGGATGCGTTTTGTCTCCTTTGTTATCTTCTCTCTATACAAACGATTGTATTTCCCACTCCTCGTCTGTTAAAATGTTTAAGTTTGCTGATGATACCACATTGGTAGGACTAATCTCTAACAACAATGAACCAGCTTACAGGAACGAGGTCTCATCTTTGGTGGACTGGTGTGCAGCCAACGGGAGCGTACCTATGTTCCCCGGGTCCTATATTCCCCGGGTCCTATGTTCCCCGTTTTTGTGGGACCGGGGAACATAGAACCCTTCCTAACCTCCCCCAGACCCTAACCCAAAACCTAACCTCTCCCACCCCTCACGCCTAAACCTAAGGTCGGCATTGCGGGTGGTCGGCATAGCGGATAGACACCCCAAATGTTACGGAGAGTGTTAAAACGGGGAACATAGGACCCGGGGAACATAGGACCCGGGGAACATAGGGATGACCCCCAGCCAACAACTTGGGAGTTGAATGCATCCAAAACAAAGGAAGACTTCCGTAAGAGCCACGCTGGCCACCTACCTCTGGTCATAGATGGCCAGGACGTTCAACAGGTGGAGCACTACAGGTTCCTCGGTATCACCGTCTCCTCTTCCTTAAAGTGGGAACATAACACCACAGCAGTGCTGAAGAAGGCACTGGACAGTTGAAAAAGTTTTCTATCTCTCGTGAGGGAATGATGTCATTCTACCGAGCTGGTATTGAGAGCATCCTCACCTTTGGAATAACCGTCTGGTACGGAAATACCTCAGCTCAGGACCGGAAACGTCTGAACAAAACCGTACGTACGGCATCTAAAATCATAGGTCAGGGACTCCCAATCCCTTACCGAGATCTACACCAACAGACTCAAGAAAAAGGGTCAAAATATCCTCTGGGACTGCCGTCACCCTGCCAACTATCTTTTTAACTTTCTTTCTTCTTTTAAAAGATTGGGAAGCATTAAAAGCAGAACAGCAAGGTTCTGTAATAGCACCTACCCTGAGGCTGTCCGTGCTCTCAACTCTTAGTCTGATTTATTCTGTGGTACATTGACAGTATTTCATTTTAATTTGATGGCATTTACCACAGCTGGTCGTGGTTCTGTAGCCTCCCTGTGGGAGTGTTGTTTTATTTAAGGTAAAGTATTGGTGCTCTATTACCAGTATGGATTCTCTGCACTTTATGCATTTTTTTGTCCTCTCTCTTTTAAATTGTAGGTTGAATGTGTGGATCACATGTGAAGGGGATTGTTTGTCTTCATGTCCTGTTGTGTTCCGTGTGAGCTCACTAAACCAAATTCCTATCAACAATGTTGAATGGCAATAAAATATTGAAACTTGAAACTTGAACTACGTAGTTCAACTACATGTACTGTAGTTCACTACTCCCCAACACTGACTATATCAACATAGTTCCACACCAGTGCAGTATTCCATTTGACTTAAAGTCAAACTAAAATTATATATGACTTTTTTATATTTTAGATCACATCCCTGTTTATTCAGTGCACCTATTTAACAATGTATGCAAAACAATCTAAAAAATAAAATTGTAGTTTTTCATGTTTATTCACATCATAAGTTAATTTTTCAAGAGTTCATTCATAACTTTCATCTACAGTTTGCTGACGTAATTTAGAACTATCAAATTTCTACCCGATATCAACCAATCATATCACGTCAGCTGTCAATCAATCTTCATAGCGAGGAGAACATTCTGAGCAGGCAAGATGGCTGCCTAGTGCCTACATGGGCAGACTTTTCTAGCCCATGAATGTTAGAATATTTGTAACTGGCTCCTTAAACTCGCATTGCAGGGATATCATATTTACTGCGACTCTTTACCATGGCTAGTCAACGCTCCAAGCCGGCAGCCAGCACTCTTGCCTCGGCTTGGAAACAGTAGTCCGCATGGAGGGAACCAGCTGCCTGGTTCTATGTGGATCCCACTCGTGTAGGGGCAGAATATGCTGAATCCCACATATGCTGAATCCCACTCCATTTGAGGGCAGAACATGGATTGGCCAATGTCAACTCCAGTCCCCAGAACGGTCAAATCAAATCATCCACACGCTATGCCCCGCGTCTCAACCCTGTCCTTGTCAAAGCAATGTTGGTTTTCACTCGGATACGTCATCACAGACGCTGAGATGTCATTTCAGCTCACCTTTAATCTAATGTCTTAAATTCCACGCCAGATAATAAAAAATCCCACCAGACAGAACATCAGCCCTTTCTATGGCCTTATTCTCTCATCTTCCACCTGTGTGAATCAACAGCAGAATACTTGTATACAGTGGACAGTTAATGGAAAAAAGTGCGGTTTCAGGCTGCAAGGGTGACATACACAAAGAGACACATACAGTATGTGCCCCAGTTACAGAAGTGTAGTTTGATACAATCTGATTCCTGGGAAGCTGATATAAACCACTATCCAGAAGCGAGAGTGCAGTCTGGGGATGGAAACAAAGAAACAAAAATGAATGAATTCATATATTTATATATTTTTAATTGGATTCATACGCGGACACACCTACATCGTTATTAGCGCGGCCTTTTCAGAACGCTGGTATATTCAGATCATATGACCTGAATCCAGCGTCCCTTCTCAGAAAACCGCTGGGTTCACAATTAATCTCAAGTCACAAAGAGGTCGTCCAAGATGAACTTTACAAGTCGCACCGAAATGTCAAACTCACGCACAGTTAGCGGACAGTTGTGCAGTCTTGCGCGCTCGGGTATTTAATTGCACTGTAGCCTACTCTGGGGGGGTTTACTGTGTGTGGGAAGTCAGGATACAGAAAGCACCTCAGGGCATTGGAATCATATTGTAGCGTTTCAGGTAATCCAAGTATTACCTGTAATGTGATGTGTAATAGAAGTGTCTCAACTACGGCTAGGAACTGATGTGTGTGGGTGTGTTCCTAGGGGGAAGGGGATATATGTGACCAGCGGCCGGGGCGGAAGTCAGTCAGTGCCATGTGGGCGAGCAGACCGGTTGTTGTGTCTAGAGCTAGCTGTGTGAAGCTAGCTGCCAGGAGCTAAAGAAGCCTGTGAATAAAGAACCTGTACCAACTGCAACTCTCCGTTCCTTGGACAAATACCCACTTTGTTACATTGGTGTCAGGCAGTAAAGCGGTAACGCCTCTGATTCGGCCGGGAGAGGAGAGAGTGAGGAGGAACGACGGAGAAAGTGCGGAATGAAGCGGCTAAAGATGAAGAGCGAGGTGGAAGAGTCTGAAGCCTCGGTGTATTCGGAGAATAAGGGGGAATACAGACGGATGAAGGAGGAATACAGACTGATGAGGGAGAACCTCGGGCAGGAGGAGAGCGGAGCCGAGCCGGGCCCCGCTGGCAGACAGGTGGGGAGTGACGAGGCTGAAGCACGGCACGCGACGGCGGGGGATGGCGCCCGCAGAACCAGGAAGGACGTGCCCGTCCCGAAATACAACGGTAAAGGCGAGTGGGAGCCATATTGCACAATGTTTAACGTAGCAGCGGACATGAATGGCTGGTCGAGGGAAGAGAGAGCCAGTCACTTGGTGATGTCGCTCGAGGGCGAAGCTATAACATGTGTGGCAGCAATGGCAGACACAAAAGACTTAGACATTGTGATGGCGGCCCTGCGGAGACGCTTCGGACGATGTGAAGAGCAGGCCATCGTAGCCGCGGAACTGTGTAACAGACGCAGACGGCAGGGTGAGTCGCTGCGTGCACTGGCAACAGACATTGAGACTCTCAGCCGGCGCGCATACAGCCAGCTACCGACGGAGGCGCTGGATGGGTTAGCCCTAAGCTACTTTGTCCAGGCCATCGAGCCACGGGGTCTAAGCCAGAAGGTAACGCTGGGACATCCAAAAACACTGGGAGCAGCGCTGGAGTTGGCGCTGGAGATAGAGACAGTAGAAGGCTGGGATAAGAGCAGCGGCATAATGGAGGCCGCCCCAGTGGTGAGAATGGCAGCGGAGAGCCAGCTACAAGAAGAGCCAGCGTGGAAGACGGCCTTGGCAGAGCAAGGCAACATGGTGAAAGAGCTATCTGAGTCGGTGCGCCAGTTAACAGAACAACTGCTCCGAAGAGCGACCCTGCAGCCCACCCCACGAGACAATACCGGGGCCAGGGGGCCCGGGGCCATGCGCTGCTGGACCTGTGGACGCCCCGGGCATCGGGCCAGAGAGTGCCGCGGAGGAGCGTGGAACCAGGGAAACGGCGCGGGGCCCGTCTAAGAGGGGCGAGACGGGCCCCCTACGTCATATTCCCTATGGCCACGTCACCGTTGGAGGGGGCCCAGCGGTACAGACGGGGAGGTGGGGCGTCGCCTTCCCCCGAAGCAGACGACATCGCCGGCGCTGTCAACATGCAGAACGGGCCGCACACGATGAACGGCTGCCATGTTCAGGTCCGCCTGCAAGGGAAGCCCTGTGTCGCCCTGGTGGACACGGGGTGTACGGCAACGCTGGTGAACTACAACATGATGCCAGAGGGAGCGCTTCTGGAGCAGCCAGCGGACCAGCTGCTGAGGACAGTATCCGGTGAGTTGATGCCGATGAGGGGAAGGGGGTCCGTGATGATAACTGTGGGGGGACAGACAGTGAACTTTCCGGTATGGGTAGTAGAGATGGCGGGGCCCTGTATCTTGGGGGAGGACTACTTGACGCTAAACCAATGCACAGTAGACCTAGGGAAGAGCACACTGACGTTTGCAGGGGGGCCGGTAGTCCAGATGGGTTACCCTCCCACCGCTCCAGGGGAGCAACCAAACGTCAATAACATCACTGTATACCGCGTCACAGTTGAGCACGGGCCCCACGCGGAGCCGCAAAAGAGACTGTGTTGGACATGTGGAGAGCCGGGCCACGTGGCGAGGTGGTGCAGAAGCGGTCCCGGGAGACGGACCGGGTATGCGGGACAACGACATGGACAGCAGGGAGCCTGCTGGGCATGCGGCGAGATTGGACACCTGGCTAGAGAGTGTCAAAAGGCTGTCGGGGACCGGAGGGCAGCGGGAGAAGAGAGACGTGCCGGCGGCGGACAGGTGAGACTCTGCTGGACTTGCCGTTCGCCTGGGCACTTAGCCAGAAACTGCACTGCGCCCCCCACGGTTGCTGTGCGGAAAGCCGAGGTGGAGAGCGAGGCCGGTTGTAGTCCCCCTGTGGTCCTGAACACGCCGTCCCCTGGGGAAGGGGGGCGGGAGGACGACCGAGTGCAGGAGGTGGAGGAAGACGAGGAGGACTGTCCAGATGTGGATCTGGAGGACGACAGAGCGACCATCAAGGATGTCGACGTGAGTGAGTGGAGACGCAGGCAGGCGGAGGACGCGGAGATCGGTCCGGTGCTTGCGTGGGTGGCGGCCGGACGCCGGCCCCCTGTGGAGGAGACTCACATGTTTTCCGGTGCCACGAAGGGACTGTGGAACGTGTTTTCCGACCTGCGGCTGGATGAAGACGGGCTGTTGGAGAGAACAGAGCACGGGGTAAAAGGGAGGCAGGCGGTTGTACCCGGTTGCCTGCGAGAGTTGGCGCTTAAGGGGGCACACAAGGGCCCTGGTTCCAGTCATTTTGGGCCCGAAGAGACACTCACCCGCATCCGTGGACATTTCTACTGGGGCAAACAGAAGGAGGATGTGCGAAGATACTGCGATGTGTGTGAGGACTGTGGGGCACAGAGGGGGGACCGTGCTGACTTACACTGCAGAGGATTAACCCCACTGGGGGTTGAGCGGGACTAGCGTGCTTCAGGGGGGACAGAAGCTGTAAAAGGGGGGATGGAAATGGGGTTTAAAAAGAAAAGTTAAGGAAAATGTGGGGGCTTGTGTTTAATTGAGATGTGGGGGTTATTGTTGAATGGGCTATTGTGTTGAATTTAAATGAATGTGTGAAAAAGAAGGAAATAATGAAAACTAGACATTATGGAGTGCCTAATGGGAAACTAGACATTATGGGGGTACCTAATGGAAAACTAGACATTACGGAGTACCTGATGCAAACTGGACATTATGACGGGGGTGTTGGGAAAAAAAGAAGGGACTAATTGTGGGGAATTGAAATGTTGTGGGGTTTGTGGGAATTAGATTTTGATGTGGTGATGGGAAAAATATTGTGTTGGGTGTGTTTTGGTACAGGGGGATGTGTGTGGGTTGTGGGTGTCGACGTGGGCGTCGACTAATGTTGGGTGAGGAGTATGTAGCGTTTCAGGTAATCCAAGTATTACCTGTAATGTGATGTGTAATAGAAGTGTCTCAACTACGGCTAGGAACTGATGTGTGTGGGTGTGTTCCTAGGGGGAAGGGGATATATGTGACCAGCGGCCGGGGCGGAAGTCAGTCAGTGCCATGTGGGCGAGCAGACCGGTTGTTGTGTCTAGAGCTAGCTGTGTGAAGCTAGCTGCCAGGAGCTAAAGAAGCCTGTGAATAAAGAACCTGTACCAACTGCAACTCTCCGTTCCTTGGACAAATACCCACTTTGTTACAATATGAACGTCATATTTATGCATCTGTGTGTGTGTGTGTGTGTGTGTGTGTGTGTGTGTGCGTGCGTGCGTGCGTGCGTGCGTGCGTGCGTGTGTGCGCGCGCGTGTGTGTGTGTGTGTGTGTGTGTTTGCACGAGTGTGTGTGTGTGTGTGTTTGTGTGTATTTGTGCCGGTGTGTTTTGGTAAGGGAGCACACCGGGGACGTGCTCATTACATGTGTGACGGATTAGAATGTGCATTTGTGTGCTCTCATTTGTAGTCAGAGGCTGACATCCGCCCACACAACCCCTCTCTCTCTCTCTCTCTCTCTCTCTCTCTCTCTCTCTCTCTCTCTCTCTCTCTCTCTCTCTCTCTCTCTCTCTTCTCTCTCTCTCTCTCTCTCTCTCTATCTCTTTCTCCCCCTGGAAGCCTCGCACAGCCAACCTCCCTCCATTTCTGCTCCAACGGGAGAACACTTGTATCAGAAAATGAGAGGGAAAGGAGGGAGAAAACAAAAGCAAAATAAGCACCTCCCCTGGACATTAGAAGATTCAGTCAGAGCGCCTTCCCTGGACATTAGAAGACGCAGTCAGAGTGCCTCTCCTGGACATTAGAAGACTCAGTCAGAGTGCCTCCCCTGGACATTAGAAGACGCAGTCAGAGTGCCTCTCCTGGACATTAGAAGACTCAGTCAGAGTGCCTCTCCTGGACATTAGAAGACGCAGTCAGAGTGCCTCCCCTGGACATTAGAAGACGCAGTCAGAGTGCCTTCCCTGGACATTAGAAGACTCAGTCAGAGTGCCTTCCCTGGACATTAGAAGACTCAGTCAGAGTGCCTTCCCTGGACATTAGAAGACTCAGTCAGAGTGCCTTCCCTGGACATTAGAAGACTCAGTCAGAGCGCCTCCCCTGGACATTAGAAGACTCAGTCAGAGCAGCTCCCCTGGACATTAGAAGTCTCAGTCAGATTACTAATTAAGCACCTCCCCTGGACATTAGAAGTCTCAGTCAGATGACTAATTAAGCACCTCCCCTGGACATTAGAAGACTCGGTCAGATTAGTATTCGCCAACCTGTGCCTTGCCTTGTTGCTTGGAAACAAAAGTGCTGCTGAATTTTGATTTTGAAGTGAAACACTTAGAAAGTAAGTAGAAAGGTTAGAGAAGTCTTGGTAAAAAATATATAGAGGCACAATATCTAACTGACTAACTAGCTGGCAGAGTGAAGACACAAGACACATTTTGTTGACAATAATTCAGCATTGTAATGAGTCATTGAAGAGTTTAGCTGTAGCTTTTTGGCTGTTGGCTGTTGGCTGTTGGCTGCTCTCTCCATTTTAGCACAATAAAGTGAAAAACAAATAGGGTTTGTGTTTGTTTTCGCAATTAACCAAGATATCAAGATCCCTCATTAAGTCCAAGTAAAGAATATCATAGCACGTGTAACGCCCGCCCCCCCCCCCCCCCTCCCCAAAACATGTTTTACAAGAAAGTGCTTGTCATTGTCGATGATAACGTTATCTGACCTGGCTAACAGTGGATACTCGCTTGCTTGCTGTGTAGCGACTGCGAGCTCAAAGTATTAGGCTACGTTCTTTGTTTTACCCCCTGCACTGTCTGCTACAAAAACAACTCTCTTCTTCTGACGTTCTTTTGTATTTGGCGCCGTGACCGCCGGAAGTGTTAACACAACCCGGAAGAATTTGGCCCACCCCCGCGTCTGAACATAAGGTGAATAGGTTCAGATCCCACTGCTCTCTCTCTATTCGCCTCTGTCTCTCTTCCCTGTAGCTGCCATGACAACTGATGAAATACTGGCACATAGTTGTTTTCTTAACTTTTTTCCTCACACAGGAATGAACCAGTAGAGATAAACCTGCCTGTGCCATCTGCCTACCAACATGAATGAACAGCAACGCAAACCCTGCATTTTATCATTCATTTATGCACCAAACTGCCCAGCACATCCGTCTTGGCTGGCAGCCAGAGAACAGATGTCTTGTGCAACAGCCTGCACTCATGCAGTGTTGGGCAAGTTACAAAATGTAATATACTACATATTACTAGTTACTTTCATTTGAAAGTAATAAGGTACTTTATAATATTACTCTCTGTGTAGAATAACTTGTTACTTATTACACTACTTTTGCATTATTTTTACCAAAACAACAGCAGCAGCAGAATGACATCGCTGCCCCGGAACCATCCCGAAAAATAATTTCAACCGCCTTGAAGTCAGTGTAAACAATCCAAAATTCTAAATGTTATTATTTTCCTTTGTTATTGTCATCTCTAGTGGTTATTTGGATAAAAACACACAGTTTGATTAGGAAATGATTGTATCTTTTTGAAATGTGCTTTGATTAAAAAAATAAAAACAACTCAATTTGTAACTTGAGTTACTTGACAAAGTAACTGGTATAATATTACTGAAATCCTATAAGTAATAAGTTATATTACTGAGTTACTGCTAAAAGTAATATATTACATGTAATACAGTATGTTACTTTTGTAATGAGTTACCTCCAACACTGTGCGTGAGTAAGCCACCTTTAGCCTTCAACTCCACACTTCAACTGCAATAAGGGAGTCGATCAATCCTGTCATTCTTCTACCTGCTCATTTGGTTTAATCTGCTTCAAGGGGGTGCAGCCACATACCCATAATTGCATAGGCAGTTGCAGTTAAGAAGACATGGCGAGGGGGTCAACTGTGCATTATAGCATACCTTTCCTGCAGCTGTCCAGGCAGAATCTCATCCCCACATTTGTTGGTACATTCCAGAGATATAATCACCTCTGCTCAGGCCGTCCTCCAGTCCACATTACCATCTGGTGCAATGGAACTGGGGTTCTTTGGGTGCCCTAGAGTGCTGCCACAGAGCAGACTTTGCTCTGCTCCAGTGGAGATGAGAGACTCCTCTCTGAAACCCAGCCAACCTGTACTTTCAGGTTGGACTGGAGCCCCCAGAGAGGCTTTGCAGGGCTCACAGATCATCTGTCCAGACTGGCAGCATTTGGTTGGTCAAATGTTGGTCTCTGTATCTGCTGTGGTTTGCGGTTTGGTGCCTGCATGAATGAATGATGAAATGTGAATTGATGTACATCCATGTTGGTAGGCACACATGGGGATTTATCTCAGCTGGTCGTGATTTCCTCAGCTTGCCCTGTCTGAAGCTTTGTCAGCTTAGCTTTGGCTCAAATCTATTTCTATTTGAGTATTCGCAGTGGGAGAGGTTGAGGAATGCATTGGGTCTGTACAGTGACTGTGCCTATATGCAGAAAGTCCCCCAGCTTCTATCTTATATGGGTTCAGCAGCTGTTGACATGCACCTTTTATACCCTGCTATAGTCTCCTTGCTGCCCTGAATAAACCAATGAACACAATAGTCCTGTCCACAGCCTGCCAGCAACAGCCTGTGAAGAAGATGCAGCGGCCAGCTACTGTCTTTGTTTACTTCTGATGAATGGAAAATAAAGGCTGAACCCAATAGTAATAGTAGATATTTTGATTGCTCTTTTGACGTCAACTGTGCGAGTCTGAAAAAGTTTAAATAGTAAGATGTTTGCATACAGAGTAACCCGTTCAGTAGGATGATCCGGTTATTACCTCCACCACCGGCACCGTTTGTTTGTTTGTTTGTTTGTTTGTTAAAAACTACTGTATTTTCATGAAACTCTGTGTAAGTGTGTAGCACGGGCAAAGGAAGAACCCATTACATTTTAGAGTGGGTCCAGATCCCACTCACAAGCAAGCAATGATAGCACAAACCTTGGCGGAGGTCTCAGCTTGCCCTTAGTATAGTTCTAACTGGATTATGATGTTTTCATGTGTCAGCCCAATACCACGTGACTTAATTAAGCAATATCACATGAGAGGGAGTGCGGTTGTTGGCTAATATTGGCACTGCTGTGATTCGGTCGCAGGCACGAGGCCGCAGGCCGAGTGCCGAAGATAATCACAGCAGTGCCAATATTAGACAACAACAGCATGACCTCGAGTGTGATATTGCTTTTATACAACAGTTCTATTTAACAAAACTGATTAAAAAAATGACAAAAAGCTGAGAAAATATATGATTTCTGTATTTATTCCTCCGCCAACAAAAATAGTCCCCTCAGCTTTCTGCTTTGCTGAAAATGTAGCCTAATCAGCCTAATTAACTGCAGGCTGTCTACTTTACTACTGTCTACTCTACAGCTGTGAAGCGTTTTGTTGATTAGGGCAGCTGTGAAGCGGAGTGATCTACACACAGTGAAGCGCCAGTGCGTTATCATGAAATATCGACACTGGTAGGATCCCTCTGGTCCAATCCAAATTGCTCGGCCGGAACTACCTGTTGTATAAGTAAGGGATAATGTATATTGAGGCGGTGATTACGGGGGAAATAATGACCGACAGGTGGATTGAGCCCGACGCGTAGCGGAGGGCTTAATCGTTCACCTGAAGGTCATTATTTCCCAGTAATCACCGCCTCAATATACATTATCCCGCTTAGAACACGGCCTACAACTAAATCATTCAATAATCTGACAAAAATAATTATTCAAATAGATTTTTTAATTAAATTAATTAATTAATTTTCAACGACAAAGCGGTTTCATTCGTAATTGGCACACAAGACACCACAGCTGCAACTGGTTGGCCTAATTCAGGGATGTCAGAGATACGGCCCGCGGGCCGTATCTCGCGGGCAGGTTTCATCCGGCCCGCGAGATGTTTTGGAATATTATTATTTTATTTTTTTTATTTTTATTTTTTTTACATTTTTTCTTTTTTTATTATTATTATTATTATTATTATTAAATTCGCACCCCATTATCATGAACTATGTGTGGCTAATAAGCAAGCTAAGAGTTCATTCATAAGTTAATTAACCTGCACTACAAGGAAGTATGTCAGTAGGTCATCAGGTGTAAACAAAGCCGCCATGATGCCACGCTGGAATTGAATCGCGCATTCGGCTACCTACCAAAAAACAAAGGAATCAACAAGATGCTGTCGAAAAAGAGAAAGGTTGACACGGAATGCAGGCAGTTTCAAGAGAAATGGAAAGAGCAGTATTTCTTTTGTGAAGTAAATGGATAAATGAGTCGAATTGGTTTTTAGTAAAAAAAGAAATCCGGCCCCCATGAGGTCTCAGTTGAACAAATCCGGCCCTCTACCTAATATGAGTCTGACACCCCTGGCCTAATTAGTAGTGTTTGCTGACAAAAAGCTCTTATCAACTGATTAATCCAGGTGTGGCAGAGCAGCGGTCGGTTGTCGAGAAATAATGACCGGTGAATCTTGTTGATTGACCAATCAGAATCGAGTATTCAAGAGAGCCGTGACATGAAATAACGGCACTCGTAGGATCCCTCTTGTCCAATCAAATTGCTCGGCCGGAACTACCTGTTGTATAAGATGGGTTAAGAGCAGACGTGGAACCCTATACTCCTCTGTCCAAAACGACTCAATGCAATGCTATGAAGAGGTGTTGTACAGCAGGCTTTATTGGGTCATTCCTCTGCCTCGGTCAGGATATTGCACATGTGGGAGTTCACAAAGCGTTGCTGCAGTTTAGAGCCCGGCCCGGGCCCTACATGTTCAGGCACGAGCCCGATGTGAGCCCTACGGCTTGTCAGAATTTCAGGCCCTACACCCCCTCCCCCCAAACCTTATGTGTTTGAAGAATTTGGAATAGCCTAAGCCTATCAAATCAACACTATACAAAAAACGACATTAAATCACTTTGAACAGCACAATGATGTCAGTTCAAACATTAAAAAACAAAACACAAAACAGGCAGGGCCCGGCCCGGCCCTAGCTAGTGATGTGAAAATCAGCCCTATCCCGGCCCGACCCTCGGGCCCCCTTGGGCTCAGGCCAGAATGCAGGGCTCTGCAGTCTGCTCAGAGAGAAATAAGGTGGGGATGTGCCATCTAATGTTCTGGCCTCTTTGTGTGTGAATATCCGTCATCACTGCACCAGTTCAGATCTGTGCAAATGGATAAAACTTATGAAAAGAGCCATCTAATTATTCTTTGATCATGACTAATTATTCTTTGAGCATGTTGATAAAATGTCTCAATTACAGTAGTGTGTGTAAATTGCAATGACAGTCTCCCGCAGAATGGGAATAGATTGGTTACATTTAGTGACAGCTAAACTCATGAATTAAGGATGAGATTAGAGAAGGGATTGGTGAAGGGATCTGGGGGGTCTGTATTATCTTTCTTCCGTTTCAGTAAATAATTATTTCACCAGGGATCTCTTGTAAATGAGAGCTTGCTCTCAAGGGACTCTCCCTGTATAAATAAAGGTAAAATAAAAATAAATAAAAAATTCTAAATAATATTTCATGTACCGCTTTGAAAATAACCGGTAAGCTGCATGCCTGTAATCGCTGAGGTTGAGGTTATCGCTTTTGGACTTTGTCGTGCAACCCATCTTTTAGGGCTTTTGAGGGTTATCCCTTTTTCTTTTCTTTTTTCAGATAAGTGATTTTAGTTTTTGGCCTTTTGACTTTATTCCTGAATTATTTCAATTGTAAGAAGTCAGCTAGGTCACCTGGTTGCTTGGATTTTGACAGGGCTTTGTCCCTGACATGACAAATAAATATTATCTCACGCAGACATGAACATGACAGTAATATTGATTGATTTATGTTTTTATTTATGTATTCATGTATTTATTTATGGATTTATTTATGGATTTATTTATGGATTTATTTATGGATTTATTTATTTATTTTCTTATTTGAATGAGATCTGTTCTGCGCATCCTATGGCTAGGGCGCTTAATTGGCCCCAAGACGACACTCACAAACACCCGTTGCATGTAAGAAGCTGTTTATGGTAAAATATATTTATTACCTTCTCAATTATTTTCAAATGACAAAGTCAATGTATTTTGTCATCTTATTACATAACCTGTGGTTTATTACATTTTCATTGTCCAAAGAGTCAGTGACTGACTGGTGAGCACTCTCAAAAGTTTCAAAAAGTTTCGGTGCAAGGCGCAAACAATATATAGAAGGACAAAAAACCAGCACTCAAAATAAATCCTTTTGGGTTGTTTTAATACCTTCAAGCAGCAGCAGCAGTGACAATGAACGTTTCGGCGTAAGCCTTCCTCAGCATTACATTTTCATAAAAAAAGTGCAACACCCGCATTTTGTAACAACCACCGCAATGTAAGCATTTTATTACAAAATGCGGCAAACTTTATTACATATTGCGTTAAGGCAATTTATTACATAATGCACATTACATATTAAAAGTTACATTTTTAATACATTTTGTCATTTTAATGAAGTTATAATAACATTATAACTAAAGTTCGGGAACAAGGCCATGCCACAACTAACCACTCATTCAATCATTTAATCAGTCAATCCCTTGCTCCGCCTACATATACGTCCCAAACCAAGATCCTTTCTCGCTCTCGTCTCAAGTCCAAACTCATTCCGAGTTATTGCTAAGACAGAACAACACGTTTTCAGCTCCTACCTGACCGCCATGGAATCAGCGCTCCAGCTTTGTGCCTCCGACAGCGACGATTTGTTTGGTGAGGACCCATCTTTGGTCTCAACTCCCTCGCATGTTGCTGTCGACGAGCCTCTGGTCCGCCGTGCTGGCCCGTCTCGTCCTCGCTCCGAGATCCACATCCCGGCTCCTCAACAGTATGTCCACTCCCACAGCAGTTCTAACGTAATTCCTCCCTCACCTCAAACTCGCTCCGTAGAGTTACAGAGAGGGAGAAGTCGTCGCCGTGATTTCCACCAGCTGTCCAGCCGCACTAGGCATTCATCGCCGCCTAGCCAACGCCGTCAATCTCATGGTAAAGTTTTAGTCCCTTCTCTCTCCACACACCAGCATCCAGCAGCCGACCACATCAGCAACTGGACAGTTGCCAGCCTGCAACGGGCCCTCCGTATTAATAAGGTACCATTTCATCGCACTGACAATAAAGCAAAACTGTTTCAGCTCCACTCCGATTCTCTCCGCCATTTTCCTCATCATTCTGCACCCACTGCCAGTACGCACGCGCTCCCCAGCGTACGTCAAGCCGCCGTCGCGGCGATTCCCGATGACGTCACCACGCCGACCGACGGCGCAAGGCAAGCGGCAGCCATTCCCGCAGCCCTCAGTCAGGAGGTTCAGATTGTTCCTCCTCCCCCCGTGCCTGCTCCCTCTGTTTCTGCTGTATCTAACCTCATTGCTTCATTTCTGTCATCCCTATGTCCGCAGGCTGCACTATCGCCCAACGCACATGCATCCCCTCATCCCAACATCCTTTCTTCTTCTCTTCCTTCTGCTAGTGATATCTACCCACCAGCTACTGCGGCTCATGTAGCCTCTATAACAGTTCCACCAACCAACACTCCATTTCCTACTAACCTGTCCTTTTCCCCCTCCCTCCCCCAAACCCTACCCCCCCCTTCCCCATCACCTAAATGTACATAACTCTGTCCGTTTCGCACCCTCAGCCACAGCGCCACCTGCAGCTGGTTTTTCTATCATTCCCACAGCTCCACCATCAGCCAGCTTTCCAGCCTATTCCACAGCGCCACCTACAGCCGGCCTTCCATCACTCTATTCAGCTCCACCCACAGACAGCCCATTCACCCTTTCCACCAGCCAACCTCCAGTTCAACCCTCAGCACCACACCCATCCCCAGTCTCATCCACCTTCAGGCAGCAGATCATTTCCGGTAACTACACTGACCTCGCAGAACTACTTCAACCCTCCACATCCCTTCACCATGCTCCCAGGGAGTTACAAAGTAACATGGGTATCATCCAACTGAAACACCCCCACCCCACCTGCTCCAGAGAACTCACATCAACAGAATTTGCATTTGCTTTCTCCCTGTACCATGACATCATCTGCTCTGTCTTCCCCGACCGCAGGGCTGAACTCGACGAATACATGTCCATCATCCTGGACTTGGCCCTGCGGCTCAGCAGCACCGGATTCTACACGTACCACATCCTCTTCCCATCTCAAGCAGCAGGTCGCATCAGCCAATTTAACTTGGGCACTCACTGGGGCTCCCTGGATGCAGAGCTGTATTGCAGGGTTTTCTCCACACGATCAGCCCTGGCATGCGAACATTGTGGTGCACCATCCCACCCCGCCACAGCATGCACCATTACCGCTCCTCTTCCACGTTCCTTTGCCCCCACCTCACGCACCTCAGCTCCTGCCACACGCTCCTTCCCCACCGCCAACTCTTCGGTCTTCTCTCGCCTCTCTGCAGGTCCACCCCCCTCCATCACTCCTAAACCTGACAACTCCCAGCCTAGCCCCCACCTCACTGGAGTCGACAAAAGAGGCAGACCCATCCTGTACCAAGGCGGCAGGATGGTCTGCAATAACTTCAATGATGTTGGGTGCTCCCAGTCCAGTTGCCGCTTTCTCCACACCTGCTCTTTCTGTGGAGGCGCCCACTCCAGGCCCGCCTGCCCTCACAACCCTACCAAGCACGCAGCATGACAACTAAAACATCTCAGCACACCCATCAATATCAACGCTTTATCCACAGCCTTACAACACCACCCTCATCCCGAATTCGTCAATTACCTCATCCATGGTTTCACTCACGGTTTCCACCCAGGCATGGAGGTCATCCCAGACTCCTCCCACACCTGCCATAACCTTCAGTCAGCCCTCATAGACCCCAACACCGTTGACAAATTACTCACCAAAGAAGTTAAAGAAGGTTTCATGATCGGCCCATTCAGCACCCCTCCATTTCCCATCCACCGAATCAGCCCAATTGGCATCGCCACCAGGAAATACTCTGGAATCTTTCATCTTTCATCTCCTCACGGTTCTTCCACCCCAAGCATCAACAGTCTCATACCCAGTCCAGATTTCTCCATGCAATACATTTCCGTCAATCATGCCATTTCCCTCATCCGTCTGGCAGGCCAAGGTGCTTGGTTGGCTAAAGCAGACATCACCAGTGCTTTTAAACTCCAGACGCCAGACTTCTGGCGTTTCATGGAAGGGCGCCTAATATTTTGCCGTCTGCCTCACATTTGGATGCAAAAGTAGCCCTAAGATTTTCGATTCCCTGTCTGAAGCCCTCTGCTGGATCCTCACCAACAACTACAAACTGCCATACATCGTTCACCTACTCGACGATTTCCTCATCGTCACACCACCATCTTCACCCCCAGCATACGGTCTTTCAACACTCAAATCTTCCTTCTCCGATCTGGGCGTTCCTCTCTCAGCAGAAAAAACAGAAGGTCCCAGCACTTCCATTGAATTCCTGGGTATTACACTAGACTGCATCTCATTCCAAGCTTCACTGCCCATCGAGAAAATCCACCGCATCTCAATATTCATCTCAAACTACATCTCAAATTGTGGCTTGGTCATAGTTAGTGAATTACAAAATGTGCAGTTATTACATAATGCGGCGTTACACCTCTCAAGGGTTTAGCAGCTCTGTATGATGATTGTGTTTGAACTTTTCTTTGACGATGGCTTTCCCGCTTCTCAAGCCGCCCTGCAGACATAATGACACACAAACATAGAGAACCACCCTGCAGACATAATGACACACAAACATAGAGAACCACCCTGCAGACATAATGACACACAAACATAGAGAACCACCCTGCAGACATAATGACACACAAACATAGAGAACCACCCTGCAGACATAATGACACACAAACATAGAGAACCACCCTGCAGACATAATGACACACAAACATAGAGAACCACCCTGCAGACATAATGACACACAAACATAGAGAACCACCCTGCAGACATAATGACACACAAACATAGAGAACCACCCTGCAGACATAATGACACACAAACATAGAGAACCACCCTGCAGACATAATGACACACAAACATAGAGAAGAGGCTTCTCAAGCCGCCCTGCAGACATAATGACACACAAACATAGAGAACCACCCTGCAGACATAATGACACACAAACATAGAGAACCACCCTGCAGACATAATGACACACAAACATAGAGAACCACCCTGCAGACATAATGACACACAAACATAGAGAACCACCCTGCAGACATAATGACACACAAACATAGAGAACCACCCTGCAGACATAATGACACACAAACATAGAGAACCACCCTGCAGACATAATGACACACAAACATAGAGAACCACCCTGCAGACATAATGACACACAAACATAGAGAACCACCCTGCAGACATAATGACACACAAACATAGAGAACCACCCTGCAGACATAATGACACACAAACATAGAGAACCACCCTGCAGACATAATGACACACAAACATAGAGAACCACCCTGCAGACATAATGACACACAAACATAGAGAACCACCCTGCAGACATAATGACACACAAACATAGAGAACCACCCTGCAGACATAATGACACACAAACATAGAGAACCACCCTGCAGACATAATGACACACAAACATAGAGAACCACCCTGCAGACATAATGACACACAAACATAGAGAACCACCCTGCAGACATAATGACACACAAACATACAGAAGAGGAACGTTGCTGATACATAAACTCAAGGAGCACTTCCTGTTTAAATATTTCACATGCACCAAATGTGAAAGGGGACCCGTCATTATGAAACAGGGCTTCAGAGCTGCTGCTGTTCACACAATCAAAGCAAGGTTCAGACAAGTCATTCCCACAGAGGCTTTGCCACCGTAATGAGTTTTCCCTATGAAGCCCAAATGAAGCAGCAGCTCTCTTCTTCATTAACTTCTCCTCCTCCCTAATGGGCAGTGCTGCCATATGAAGCAGTCTGCCTGATGTATGAAGATACCAAAAGATCTCAGAAGCTTACTGTGCTGTCTGGATTGTTGTTTCGCTCAAGTTACAACTTTGTGATTGCATCAATTTAATGTGGGTGTGATGGGAATTCATTTTGTGATATAAATGTAATGGGTCTGAGTCACTTTGGGAGGATAGTGTCTCTATAATAATAATGTTTCTCTATTGTCGCATCACCTTGATTTGTTTCATTTTTTTTGCCATCGCCAGGGATAAAACAAGAGGATGCAATTACTGTTGGAGTCTAATTTCAAACAAATAACAGAATTTACTGAACGTGTTTAATTAGCAATGGTCAGTGATACACACACACACACACACACACACACACACACACACACACACACACACACACACACACACACACACACACACACAATAAATAACTCCCATAACAGAATTTACTGAACTTGTTTAATTAGCAATCGTCAGTGACACACACCTTCTACAAGTTGGTTACCGTATACATAAATACCCAGCTGCTTTGTTTGTATGTTAAAGCTTACAGTATACAGCTTATTTATACATAGCTAACTCATTTATACATACATTCATATATACTGTTCATACATTCCTTTCATGTATGAACAGACGCTTTTTTCATACACCTATTATTGAATTGTATAGTAGTTAATGTTTAATTATCCTTTGTTTATTCTTGTTTGTTTTAGCCTGAGCATACATTTATCTTTTGTGTGAGAGTACATTGAGAGTTAAACGAACCAGAGCCAATTTCCTTGTATGTGCACATACTTGGCCAATAAAGCTGGTTCTGATTCTGATTCTGATTCTAAAGCACAAGTATGAGGTTGATGGTTTCTGTTTCAAAGGGCCCTTAGGCTCTTTAGGTTGTGTATACATCATGCTGAAGCGGCTTGGCATAGGGAGTAATTGGGTATCCTCTCATAACTTTTAGTTTTGTGGTGTAAGAATTGACAAGCTTTTTGTTTCCTTCCATGATCCACATGGCCCACATGCTTTAATACAGATGTGAACTTTTTGTCTGCTAAACCTTGTTTGCACAAATGAAATGGGGATGTGGTAATACACATGTAGCCATGCTACACACTCTCATACCTACAGTATATGCAAACACACGACACAGCGGAAACTACTCAAAACACCATGCTTTGTATTTGTCTCCCAAGATCAATTAGCTACTGCAGTGTAAACATTTAATTTTCCAAAGCCTAAGTATTACCATGGGCCCTTTACGCTAATATTATTTCCTACAGTGTGAGGGTATTTAAATTGCAGCTATTTTAATAAGTACTTCAAATAAATTGGCAATTGGAGACAAGGCCCTGATACATTATAGCTCTATAATACATACAAATATTAGCTGTGCATCATTGTTCCATAAGAAGCATTACCCTCAGTCAATACTAAGCACTCTGTAACTCCACGTTGACATGCTGGGGCATCGTGAGGCATCACATGAGTACTGAAATCAACAGCATGTAGCCTTGAAACAACATGCAGCTCAGGGTTGATAATGGACTGTAGGCGTAGGGAAAATCTTTCAGAGAGACAGCCGAGGAAGTAGCACAGAAGGAAATGATGCAATAGGGTGACATGCTGTGTGTTAGTGATGGGAGGCTCTTTGAAGGGAGCTGGATCTTATGGCTCTGTTCCTTTCTGGGAGCCGTTCAAAATAGCAGCTCCTCGTTCGTTTTTTTTTTTTTTTTTTAAGGGTGCGGCGTCTACTGTTTCTCTGCAAAACAATCACTAGGATAATGATATGGTCAGATATGGATCAGATTTGATCTTAGACATCCCACCACTATAGTTTAATTTAGCATCTGTGGACTTTAGCAGTACAGTACTTACTACTCATATTGGCAGACCTAATGTCAATTATCTGCATTGTAAACATTACACACGGTGAAGCCATCCATGTGCTTCGTCAGTGAATTTACTGTACTTCTGGTTTGAAATGGTTTAATTAGTTTGTTTCCAGATTGAAGTTACTGTGACATGTTGTTTTGTCTTTAGCCTCCGCTACAAAGCATGAAGCTGTTGCTTGAGAGTCAGCTCAGTTAACCCAAAAGGGTTTCCTTTGTTTCTCGCTAACTATCATCAAGCTACGCCTCATGCATCCAACGCTAACATTAAAAGTGCTGTCAGCACCAGTGGCTCCTGCATTACATTACTGGCTTTCCTTGGGAAGCTAAGCAGGTCTGGCCTAGGATACTCCTTGGATGGGAGACTGGTGCTGGAAGTGGTGTTGGAGGACCAGTAGGAGGTGCTCTTCCCCTCTGGTCCGAATGGTCTGATGAATAACCTGATCTGATGAATAATCTCCCCAATGCCCCAGGGCAGAGACGGGGACTCTGTCCTGTGAGTGAGCACCTTCCTTCGGATGAGACGTTAAACCGAGGTCCTGACTCTCTGTGGTCATTAAAGATCCCATCTGCACTCTTCATAAGAGTAGGGGTGTAACCCCGGTGCCCTGGCTAAATTCCCAAACAGGCCTTCCTTCAATCATGGCCACCTAATCATCCCTCTTTACTTAATTGGCACATTCAGTCCTCAACTCTCCACCGTGATAGCTGATGTGTGGTGAGCGTTCTGGCGCAAAACTGGTGCATCACTCAGGTGGGTGCTACACATCGGTGGTGCATGAGTTGAGTTCCCTCCACCTCCCTCCCCTGATATGTGAAGCGCTTTGAGTGTCTTGATATAAAACCAATCAATCATTATTATTATTATTATTATTAAAAGTCCTCATGGTGAGTGAAGGCCAAGGCAAGATGATCCCATCCACAGTGTCTCTTTCTGATGTCCATAGCTCAATCAAACCAAACTGTCACATCAATGATGCTTCCAGGCTGACGACAAAAGCAAGACTAAAGCTTGGTTCACACCAGAAGCATGTCATAAGCAGCGCGTCATGGAAGCATCGAGCAGGAGCCTTGCCATTCACACCAGAAGTGCTCTGTTTTGCTCCATGCCTCGCTCTGGTCACAACTTGTATTGACTTCATGCCTGGCCGCACGCTGCTGCTCGAGTCACGCGTCAAAAATAGATCTGACGCCGAAACTCTCGCTGCACGCTTCACGAGGCGAGGCAAAGCACTGGTGTGAGCCGGTGTGATCGGTCTCCCATGTTAGCAAGGATGCCCAAATGAAACTGCCTCCCTGAGGCGTTGCTTCAGCGTTGCTTCAGCATCTGGTGTGTTTGGGTTGTAAGGTTGTCTGGTGTCTGAACACTGAGAGCTGGCCACAAATGTAAGCACTTTCTTTTGCAAGGCCTCACTCTTCTGAATTGACTTGAAATTGACTTGAAAATGAGCGTTTCCTGTCACTTTGTATTATGATTTCATCATGTGGTGACCGTGACACCAGTCAAAACATGTACATGTGAGTGTTTCTGGTGCTGTTGGAATGTGTATTTTGGGCGACTGAACGGGGGTAGGCAGCTGTACAATATACTGCCATTGTAGTGCTAAGCTAGTAGCAGTGAGGCGTGTACCGCAGTTTGTACTGCACACACAGTGAAGATAAAGCCATCCACATTCTACTTGTACATGTGTGTGAGCAGTGGAGGCAGTTTGTACTGCACACACAGTGAAGATAAAGCCATCCACATTCTACGTGTACATGTGTGGGAGCAGTGGAGGGAAATAAACTATTGGTCAATGTTTTTATAGAGAAACTGGACTAATAACAAGACTGTAATGGAGTAGGGAAATGTTGGATGGCGATTTCCTAACGCTAAAGTAGATTTTAGTATCATGGAACTAAAGAAAGATTGGGAATCAAGCAAAATAGGACACTCTGCTAACCAGTACATAAGCAGTCATTTTTACAACTATTTACCGATATTTACAGACGGATCAAATGATCAAAATGATCATGTAGGAACAGGAGTATACATCCCACAATTTCAAATTAATATAGGAACAAGAATCTCAGATAAATTATCGGTTTATATGGCTGAGAAGATGGCAGCGATTGTTGGACTTCAGTTAGAGAAGATATTTTGTTTGAAATGTTTCAAGGTTTATTTAGAATTCACAGGTTGGGAATAGAGGTAGAATTTTGTTGGGTGCCGGCATATGTGGGACTAAAGGGCAATGAAACCGCAGGCAAAATAGCTAAGGAATCACTAAATATGAAGCGCATAAGGGATATATCATTTGGTAAAGGAGAAGGTAAAGCACTAATTAAAAAGACAATTTCACAGCTTTGGCAGAAAAGGTGGGATGGAGACACTAAGGGCAGAACATACTATAGGGTTCAAAAGACAGTTACAACACAGGGTAATTATGGGAGAAATAGAAGGGAGGTGGTAGTTTTATCCAGGTTAAGATTTGATCACACTGGTTTAAATAAGACTTTATTTATTTTGGGAAAAGTAAATTCACAAGACTGCGCACACTGGAATATGGTTGAAAACACTGAACATGTATTAATGCACTGTGATAAATATAATGAAGAAAGTGTAAGTTTGCAACAAAGGGTGAGAGAGGCTGGGCGAGGATGGGATTTGAAAGGGATATGGTAACAAAAGGAGATAGTGGATTGCACAGAGAGGGGTGATTGAATTATTAAAAGTTACAGGGTTGTTTAATAGAATTTTGTTTTTGTTTTTGTTTGTTTGTTTTTTCCTTTCTTTTATTTAATTTCTTTCATAGACTGATGTAGGACATTTTTTTTATCCTGTATTGCATACTCCGGTACAGTAGGTGGCGGTATGCTCCTTATCAATTGGATTGCAATCTGCCAAAAAAACGCAAAGAAGAAGAAGAAGAAGAAGGGAAACGTTGTGTGCATTGATTAGTCCAGAAGGAGGCGGTAATGCAATATCTTGGATGCCAACCGCAAACAAAACATCAGAAGAAGAAGAAGGGAATTGTTAAATTGCGCAAGATGGCAGACGGTGATTTTTTGGGGCGATTAAACATGCTTTCAGATTCCCCCCCTCTGTCAAAAGGCTAGTTTACAACTTTAATTGACTCTATAAACTAGTATGGGTGATACTATCATGGCTATATAAACGGGAGCTGTTTGCCTCTAAGAGGAAGAAGGACCTTATCTCAGATTAATGGTTAGCTGAAGCTAGCTCGAGCTAGTGTAGTGACTGAAGTGGGCTAGCCTAGCTACAAAGTTAGTCAGTAAATAGTTCAGGGGAGAAAGTTGCTGTCACTGTGTGAGAATGTCTAAAATCCAGAAGCTGAGAGTGGTTGTGAAGCAGCGGCTAACTGCGGTTGCTGAAGAGATATTTGGGCTGTTTGAAAGAATGATTGCAGAGTACGAGGAGGAAGCTTCTCTTTCCAAACAGCAGATCAACCGACAACAAGAGCTGCTGGATGTTGTTTTAAATCCTGAAGTGCGCTTACACAGAGCAGGTTGGTGACATTTACATGTTTCACATTGCCCACACAAAGTTTGATATTCCTGTTGTAAGCCAATGCAAAGCAGGGCAGACCAGTGTCACAATTCTTTAAATATTGGGGGTGGACATAAGTTGTGTGTAATTGTGATTGCAATGTAGGCCTATTTGCTATATGGCCCTGCCACATGATTATCAAAATGTCTCAATAGCTGGACAATATATTGTGATATGAGACTAGATATCATCTTACATTTTGGATGTGATGTGATGATATGGCATACGTCTTGTCTTTTCCTGCTTTTAAAAGCTGCATTACATTAAAGTGATGTCATTGTCTGAACCTATAGTCTACCAGACTGTTCCAGCTGTTCTATCATTTGCCTTTCCCATTTAGTCTATCCACATTACTGGTAATTATTTGTCAGAAATGGTCCATTTAGTCCATATTGCCCAGCCCTACATACGACTTACAACTGAACATTTAGCCCACTTCGTATAAAATACTGAGATATAGCGTATGTTATATTGTAAATTTCAGCTTAATATCAGCTTAAAATATCTTTTACTCTAAATGGGACCATAATTTCGTCGCTGTTGGGCGGAAACCTTGTATCTCCAAAACCGCAACTTTTCAGGAAATGAAAAAAAAAGTTTTTAACACATTGAGTGCCAGCCATTTTTTCATCCTGTAGGTAAGTTGTGCCAGGTTTTTTTTTGAGGATTCTGGCTCATTTTACAAGAGCCGAGGATTCTTTTCTGTTAAGAATTCATGAACACCAATCATCTAAAAATAACTAATAGAATGTGTGCTTTCTCTGTCTAAAAGAGTTAGTTTGCAGAGTTAGTAGTTATGTAGATATTAGCCGTTGAGTACAGCATGGTTTCAGCGTCTGGAAATTTATTCAGAGATAAATGGCTTTTTGTGAAATTCGACAGAACAGTCACTTTAACCATTCATTTTTGGCATCAGTAAGACCGTCAGACATTCTAAACAATAGTTTTGAACAGTAATTTCCTCCATAACAACAGGAAACACCCCTCTCATTCAAACTCCTCCCTCCATGTGTCTTCTCCTCCTTCCTCCTGGCTCTACAGCGGGCGTGTCAGAAGCGCGTTGCTGCTGCCTGCCTGCCTGCCTGCGTGCCTGCCTGCCTGCTTGCCTGCGTGCGGACGCTCCTTGTGCGAGTCAAGATGGGCCGGGGAATGCGTGGGCGATGGGCAGATGTTGATTCTGGCCTTTCTGAGGTGTTTCAAAGTGTGTTTCACCTATAATCTATTTTGCAAATCGCTCTCCGCTCTCTGTGTGCGGCTGCCTGCGCGGCCGCTCTCGGGCAAGACAAGTGTGGAATGGATTACTGTAAAATCGCCTCGCCATTTCCTTGAATGGCTTGCTCCCGCGGCAGTTTTTTCTTTGATTTCGCTCGTCTGGGGGAGCACTGTCAACACTTAGTGGGTCGGTAAAATAGATTATACACATTCTCTTGCTCCAATAGTGATCTCGAAGATGTAAAAGTTGTTGATTGATGTCCCACCGTCAAAAAAAAAAAATGTTTATGTAAGACGAGATATCTTGGCTCTGGCACTCAAGCGTTGGATTATGTAAGACGAATTATCTCGGCTATGGCACTTAACGTGTTAAAATAACAACACCACGTCGTCAAAGTTGGCACAGTGTCTTCATTATGGTCAGATAGTCACTGGATATGTCATTACATTATTAATATCTTACCTGAATGAGCTCAAATGGTTTTACAGGATTATCGTTCCAACTTCAAGGCACTTTCTCCGGGGCGCGCAGCCTCGCACAGCCGCGCGTAGATGTTATGTTATGTTATGTTATGTTATGTTATGTTATACTTTATTTGTCCCCTGGGGGAACTTTGTCATGGGCATATACACTGTTGCTTCATAGATAACAATACAGACAATACAAGGAAGCATTAACATAGTAGGCTGTGTAGGGCTTCAACAGACAGAAAATAAAGAATACAGTAAACAAACATCACCACCACATAGTAACAGGACAATTACAATGACAACATGGAGGCTCAGGGTTTGGTGTTCAGCAACTTGATGGAGGCCGGGACAAAAGAGAGCTTCAAGCAGTTTGTGCTGCACTTTGGCACCCGGAATCTCCTGCCTGATGGCAGGGATTCATATTCAGAGAAGAGGGGATGTTTTGGGTCTGCAGTGATTTGTTTGGCTTGTTTGATTACTGCCTGCTCATAGAGTTTTTCTATAGACCAAATCAGCGGGATGTTTACATTTACTTCCGGGTACCCCTGGGTCCACACATTATAATGGCGGTGAACGGCACAAACTGACGTTTTGAAGACAAAAACAGACAAAGAAGACAAAAATGGTTCGTCCGTGTTGTGTTGTTGTTTAATATCATTCATAACAACACTTTCACTAACGTTAGTGGAGACCAGACTAGCTAATTTACCTGTTGGACCAGACTAGAGTAGACTTGAAGCTAAATTAAATTGACGTGGCGTCAGTATCTCTGTCTGTACCAGGCTCGCCGAGAAGAGCCTGGTGACGCGAGGTTACTCTGTAACGTTAACGACTGCAAAAAAACAGCGAGTTTGACAGACAAACAAACGCTATTAGCTAGCTAACACTACATAAAACAAACACAGAAGAAAGGCTAGATACGTCGGACAAGCATGTTTACCAACCGTTTAACCATTTAAATTGAAAGTAGTCGGCTGAAAACAACGAGAGGGTTTGACAGCATTTATTTGACAACACGCACATTTAAACCTGCCGCCTTCCCCAAGTGGTACCCGGAAGTAAATTTGTTTACATGGTGACGTCACGGTGATTTGGTCTATTGGCTCATACTCTTTCTTACCTATTATTTTCATGGCCGCCTTGTGCATGCTGGCCAGCCTGCTTTTCAGCTGAACAGTAAGGTTGCCAAACCATGCTGTTAGTCCGTATCTGATCACGTTTTCTAGAGTCGCTCGGTAGAACAGCAACATGATCTGGCTGCTCACGCCATACAGCCTCAGCCGTCTTAGAAAATAGAGCCTCTGCTGCAGTTTGTTGCACAGTTTGTCAATATGTGTTTTCCAGCAGAGAAGGTTGTCAATGTGCACGCCTAAATATTTATATGAGGACATCTGGATTATTACCTGATTTTTGATGACCACTGGCTCATGGCTGGTTACTTGCCTTGGGTCGAAGATTATCTCCTGTGTTTAGGTGGTGTTTAAAATGAGCTGGTGGTGTCGCACCATGTGACAAATGTGTCTATTTCCTTGTGGTACATGGAGGGATCTGTGTGTTTATGGAGGAGGCTCAGGATAACTATCATCTGCAAATTTGAAAATATGGTTATTGGGGAATACTTTCCTGCAGTCATTGGTGTACAGTATGAAGAGGATTGGTGAAGATGTGGAGCCTTGTGGTGTCCCTGTGTTACAGTATTTGGTCTCTGACAATGACCCATTGACCTTCACTTGTTGACAGGGCCCGAAATTAACTTTTAGACCCACCGGCCAGTGGTGGGTAGATGGAAAAAATCTACCCGCCAAGCATATTTCTTACCGGCCAAAAAAAAACACATTTTTGTGTCACATATATGACACATATATGACACATATATGACACAAAAAAAATATATATCCATTTTTTCAGTACATTTCAAGTAGATAAGGTATTACGTTGAAGAATACACACTTAAATAAGAGGCCAGAGTAAAATTTGAAGCTAATTATTTTAATATATTGATTGATAATTGATTCATCAATACATGTCAAGTCAATCTTATCAATACATGTCAAGTCAATCTTGAGCTTAAATTGTTGTAAAAAAAACAACGCAGCTAAAAGTAATAACTGCGACAGTCTCGGTGCACACAGCGCACAACTTGGGCTACGGACCTTTCTCTCCCACTCACACCTGGCACCTGCATTAGCTCTCCTGCACTCGTTCTCGGCTCCCCTTCGGCTTTATTGGTGGTAAGCATTTTGATTAATCTCCTCATCATACGAGCTCGGCTCGCCGGATGTAGGCTGTCAATTTAGCAGAGGTTAAAAGACGCTTTTTACCTCCGCTAAATTGACGACTGCATTTCATTCCAGAGTCATGTTTGGTAGCCTATACGGGAGAGCCATGTGAAACAGTCTCACAAAGCACTCGTGTTAGCCAGCTGCGCACCAAAACACACATGATAACTATTATCTCTGTAAGGCTGTGCGTGTGTGTGGACCCAAATGCAGAGACACGGAGACAGAAGCAGGTTCAATGTCTTTACTTGACTTGACCAAACGTAAAATAACAACAAAGGTTTGCAATTCAATGCTGCAGACTAAAGCTGACTAAAATGGGGCTGCGGAGCCAAATAAACTAAACTTAACACAGGAAGAATTGTCCAAAGAAGCAGATCAGGATAGTCCAACAGGGAAGAGTCACTAGGTGCCGAATAATCCAATAGGGCACAGGAGTATCTCCAAACAGGTCAGGACCACAGCAGCACAAGATAATAATCAGCGACTGGGTCTGAAATGACACGTGTTTAAATATACAGTTGACCAGGTGCAGAAAATCACAGAATCAGTGGGGTTATTGAATTATTGTTTTTGCCTTCCTATTGGCTCTGACGCTGCTCTGTCTCCCGCCATCGTTCCTGAGGCGGGAAGGCAGATCAGCACCTCGGACAGCGACGGGGCCAGCTCCGCTACTGTGACCCCTTCCAGTGCCGCTAGGCCCTGCCTCTGCGTGCATGTCAATCTCCTCATATATACTGTATCATACGAGTGTCGGCAACAAGTGCGAGCGATTGATTCATTGATTGATTCGCCCGACGTTAGGCTGTCAATTTACCTCCGCTAAATTGACGACTGCATTTCATTCCAGAGTCACGTTTGGTAGCCTATACGGGAGAGCTAGAATGAAACAGCCTCAGGAAGCACTCATGTTATACTACCACACTGAACTAACGTTAGTTTCAGACTGCTTCCTTGTATATTGTGCGCTGGGATCAGCGCTCCCCAGCGCACTCCCAGCGTTTAACAGTCGGAAAAAGATGCTAGGTGGACACAGGCCGGCTACACACAGTTTTAATATTACATGACGACTAGGGGTGTCACAATATATCGTCCCACGAAATTTCGCGATAGTAAAACGTCACGATATGTATCGTTGAGATGAAATCTCATATCGTGAAAAAAAAAAAAAAAAAAAAAAAAACTTTTTTTTTTTCTTTTTTTCTTTTTTCAAAAATAGACAAAGAAACGTCTTTGTTTGTTGAAGTTCAATGTGTGGAAAGTAGTTCAGTTGAACAAGTCTCTGAAGAGACACATGAGAAGTTATACAGGAGAGAAACCATTCAATTGAGTTTCTGGCAAAACTGTTTACTTGACAGGAAAAATTGAAGATGCATAAAAAATAGACTAAGAAAAGTCTTGTTGTTTGAGTTTGAAGAAAAACTGAAGATGCATAATGAGAATTTATACTGCTGAGAAACCTTTTAGTTCAAAGTAAATCTAAGTGACGGTGTAACTCATTCTATTTCAAGATAAGCCTTATCTCCAATCTCATGTTTTTTCTAGTTGTTATTGTAATAACAATTTCCCACAACAGCATGTTTTGTATTTGTGCATTTCAAATAAAATACTACTTTTCCAGTCATATATTGTCATTATTCAAGTTTAAAAAAATATTGTTAAAATCGTATCGTATCGTATCGTTATCGTGAACCCAGTATCGTGATACGTATCGTATCGTGAACTGAGTGTATCGTGACACCCCTAATGACGACTATTTTGGGACCCGCCACGTGGCGCACAGATGCCAAACCTAACTCACCAAACCTAAAATCTACCCACCATTGGCGGGTGGCGGGCTCTAATTTCGGGCCCTGCTTGTTGAGGTCTATTAGTTAAAAAGAAATAAAACCATTAAGGGTGGGACTAACACTCATATTTTTCAGTTTCTCTAAAAGCAGATGGGTTTTCACAGTATTGAAAGCTGAGCTAAAATCAACAAATAAAAGTCTGGCGTAAGCTTTTGTGTTCTCTAAGTGCTTGGAGATAAAGTGTGATGTGCAAAGGATAGCGTCCTCTGTGCTACGCTGTTGCATGTAGGCAAATTGACATGTGTCGAGTATTGGTTCTACCTCTTTCCTAAGCAGTGACACAACACATTTCTCAAAACATTTCATGACAATTGAAGTCAGAGCTACTGGACGGAAGTCGGTAGGAAGGATTTTTGGGCACAGGTGATATTATGGACTTCTTCACAACGCTGGGGCAGTGTGAGTGTCCAGTGATCGTTGAAATATGGGACACCATGCTGGTGTCAGTTCTTCCTCACAGCTTTTGAGCAAATGCCTAGATGCCTCCAGGCAGCTCCTCCAGCAGCCAGCTCGAGCCCGCTCCCACGCCCGAGTTAGAGGCACCGTCGCGGGGCCACACAGCCTCTCACTAACCCTAACATTAGTCTTGTCAGAAAACACTTCGAACTGCATAGTTTGTTTGCAGCCTAGGGATAATTCGAAAACATTTTATTGATCTATTTACGTCAGACGAAGTCAGAAATAACCAAAATGAAAACAGAAATAAATGGTGCTGTTCTGTTCTGGTTTACCATGCCTGATTTAGGGGTAGTTCCTCATGCCTCGCTGCCTAGAGACAGAGGCAGGGGCGGAGCTCAGAGGTTTTGTCGACTGAGGGCGAATGGAGTTACGAGACTTAGTCACAAGATTGTTTTAATGCTTTTCCACTGGTTACATTTTTGGAAAACCGACAGACAGACGGGAAGGGTGACCAATGGCATTGATTATGACAGTAAATAAAAATGTGAAAGAATGGACGACAGTGACGATTTACAAAATGAACATCATTGCTGTATTGAAGAAGACTTGTTGAAACTAGCGGTTGAGAGCATGAACTCATTAGGAAAGTGTTTACTGACGTAATAAATCTAGTGAGAAAATAATTTCCCTATTGACTTCCATACAATTGGATTTTTGCAGCCAGTGGAGGCACCTCCTGCTGACCATTAGAAAGAATGCAGGTTTAAGGCACTTGCGCATTGGCTTAATTTTCCAGCCGGGGAGGTTGCCCCTTGGGGCCACCCCCAACTCCATTGGTGAGGTGATACCTATGGATCTCGTTAAAATTATGAAGAAATGGTAACAAGTTTAGGTAGACTTGCAGTCACAGTTTTCCTTAATGTGTGTATCTGTGATCTGTATTTCAGTCGTACCACCAGACCAGTTGTTCTATAAAGAAGAGGTTCCCCAAGAGCAGCAGGAGTGGAGCTCCGGTCTGGACCAGGAGGACTCAGAGCCCCCACACATTATAGAGGGACAGGAGGAACTCTGGCACAGTCAGAATAGAGAGCAGCTTCAGGAGGACCCAGAGCCCCCACACATTAAAGAGGGACAGGAGGAACTCTGCATCAGTCAGATTAAAGGGGAACAGGAAGAACTCTGGATCAGTCAGGAGCGAGAGCAGCTTCAGGAGGACCCAGATCCCCCACACATTAAAGAGGAACAGGAGGAACTCTGGACCAGTCAGGAGGCAGAGCATCTTCAAGGGCTGGAGGAGGCCCGTATGACAGAGTTCCCATTCGCTGGTGTCCCTGTGAAGAGTGAAGATGAAGAAGAGAAACCTCAGTCCTCACAGCTTCATCAAAGCCAAACTGAGGAGAACAGAGAGGAAGAGCCTCTAGCCAGCAGCTCAACTGAACGGATGGAAACAGGAGTTGATGGAGAGGACTGTGGAGAACCAGCCAGGGACTTAGATCCAACTAGTCTTTTACAACCAACTAGTGCTGGCAAGACTTCAGACTCTTTTGAACCTGTGACTGAAGACATTGATGATGATAGGATGGAAACTGGTCAACCTCAGTCAGGTTTAGACTCACAGAAAAACAGTGAAGTTCTTGGGAAGAAACACGGCACGACATATCTGCTGAGACACATGAGAATTCAAACAGGAGAGAAGCCATTTAAGTCCTCAGTCTGTGCTAAACGTTTTGGTGGTGAAGGACACTTGACATCACACATGATAGTCCACACAGGAGAGAATCCACTGAAATGCTCAGTCTGTGGTAAAAGTTTTGGTCGTAAACAAGATGTGAATAGACACATGATAGTCCACACAGGAGTGAAGGCATTTAAATGTTCACTCTGTGGTAAAGGGTTTGGTCAAAAATCAAAGTTACAGAGACACATGCTAGTCCACACAGGACAGAAACCATTTAAATGTTCACTCTGTGGTAAAGGGTTTGGTTTGAAAGCACAGTTACAGACACACATGCTAGTCCACACAGGAGAGAAGCAATTTAAATGTTCAGTCTGTGGTAAAGGGTTTGGTTTGAAAGCACAGTTACAGACACACATGATAGCCCACACAGGAGAGAAGCCATTTAAATGCTCAGTCTGTGGTAAAGGGTTTGCTCTGAAAAGCAACTTACAGAAACACATGGTAGTCCACACAGGAGAGAAGCAATTTAAATGCTCAGTCTGTGGTAAAGGGTTTGGTCATAAAGCAACCTTACAGACACACATGATAGTCCACACAGGAGAGAAGCCATTTACATGCTCAGTCTGTGGTAAAGGGTTTGGTTTTATAGGAGATGTGAAGAAACACATGGTAGTCCACACAGGAGAGAAGCAATTTACATGTTCAGTCTGTGGTAAAGGGTTTGGTCAAAAAGGATACATGAAGAAACACATGAAGATCCACACACGAGAGTAAGCATTTAATTGCCGTCTGTAAGAGGTTTCTGTGCTAAATCAGGCTTCCCTTATCTCCCCAGCCCTTGGACTTGCTGGAGCAGCCCTAGCAGAAGACAAAATGGTCTTCCCTAAGCCATATCTATATTGTATTGTATTATATTATGTATGTTCCCTCAGCTGTAGCCAAGCCCAGATGCAGAACAAGACCTACTCCTTTCCCCATCCCTAGCTTCCTCTTCAGCTGCTCTGCTCTGGCCTCTGGTATGTAGTTTTAGCCACTTCCATAGGCCTGTCCAAGGTCCTAAAGCCTGCCCTGTACTTTCTAAGTTTACCTGGTGTCTCTCATGATAGGGATGCTGTGACCTCTGATTTAGTTTGAGACTATGTTTACACTGTAATGGAGACCCAGCAGTCAGGTTGGCCTCATGCTGACCTGGGATCAGTGCCCCGGCCTTGGGGATACAAATGCAAAAGGTCAGTGTCATGAGTCAAACAGTGCTAGGAGATATATTACTGTAACATCAACAGGAGCGTCTCTAACGGAATGATGATGATCAGGATTGAGGTTTTCATCTAGCTTTGTTACGGTCTCATTGGCCTGTTGTACTCTGGTGTTGGAGAAGTGTTGTTGAAATGCCTGAAATGTTCTATCCTCTTCTTGGTCTTCTCCAGCACCTCATTAAGGTGAATGTTCGGTTTTTCTTTGCCTTCTTTCCTCACTCCACTTCATTTATGTTCGAGGAAACAATGGCGTATTTGTATGTATGTATATATACCACAGGTATATTATGTTAAAACATAGGAATGGGTGTATTACCCAGGCTTGTATGCATTCCTTGTATATTCTAGGGGCAGTCTTTCTCAAACATGTTCACATGAAGGACCCCTAAACTGACAAAGATTAGACCACGGACCCCCATTTGATAGGATTTTGTCCCACGGTCCCCCATATGATCATAAGATTGATGCTTTTAGATGTTTTATTACAGAAAGTGTATAACACCCATGACAAAAATAGTCATTGTCTTACTTATGAATGGAATTATAGCGAAAATAAATTACCCCCCTTTTGGCTGGGGACCCCCATTTGAGAACCACTGTTCTAGGGATTGGGTATGAGGGGCACCTCTCCAACTTTGCACATGTATCCTTTTGTTTCTTTGCCTCTCATCAAAGATATTAATCATTATTAGTCATTTGTTGGACAGGCAAAGATCATATTAAACTCATCTGACTGAGCAAGAGGGTTAGAGTGTCCAGAGAGAAGAAACATGAAGATGCATGCTAAAAGAACTGGAACTGGGCCTTTCTCTACTCCATTCAAATTAATGTACGGCTATCTTTCTTAATAATCACAATTTTTTCTCTTTGTTTCTATTGTGTAAGTAAAATAGTTAATTTTGATGTTAAAAAGAAGTTCTCTTTATGTGACTTTTATGTTGTTTACACATGAAAATTCAAAAACATTTTAGTGATCAAGGACATTTTGAGAGACACATGACATGAGAGCATTTGTTCAACCTGTTGGAAAAGTTTAATAAAAAAATGTTTGATGAACACGGATAGAACCGTCTCTCCCATTCAAATCAAGGTCCATGGAGGAGCAGCATTTTCATGTGTACTGTTGCCTTACTGCAAGACACACAGGTGAGGTTTTGCAGCAAGAACAAAAGCAGTGGAAAACTGCCTTTGCAGATTGGGTTGTGAGCACAGCAGCTGTCTTTTTAAGTCTTCAAAGTTTTGATATCTGGTCACAGTCATAGGAAGTGATTATAGTTCAGTTTATTCGTTGTATCCAATGTCTGTTGTTAGCTGTTTGAAGTGATCGAATAGTAACTTATCTACTCTACTAGGCTACCGTTAGTTTATCTCATGTAAGGGGCTAAAGCTAACGATGCTTGCCAGTTAGTTAGCTTTGCTATGCTGGTTTTTATGAGAGGAGCGAGCAAGAGAAGCACAAATTGCACAATCGTTGACATTATGTCTAACTGGGAGGATACAGGTCCAGATTGCTCCCTGTCACCTGCAGTGTTCCACAAGGGTGGCTTCTCTGACACGTCCTGGTTCCCCCAATACCCAGTGGTTCCTAACCTGGGGGAGATGATAGGACAGGATAGGGTGAGCAGATCCCAGCAAACCAATTGTGGGACCACCGGCAATATGGTAAGATAGACTAGACTTTGAAGCACAAGACTGTTATGAAAAAATAACATTGACTGAAGAAATTTACTGTATTTTTGATATCTTCTTCCACCCTGCATAAAAGGCGGTTTCAAGTTGGCTGTGTAACACAGTCAGATAATTAGTTGATGCAACTGCAGGTCACAGAAACATTTTTCTGGACATTTTTCACAGAACATGAAGCCATCAAAAAAGGTTTGGCTCAGGCTGTTTTTCCTCCTTTGTAGAAAGTTTGTGAAAGTGGCTTGAATGCTAAAAATATTCTTTTTTTAAACAGTTCTTCATCATTCACAATTGTGCTGATTTTTTGCCAGGTATTTTGGGCTGATCACTTGTGCAAAACGCCCGTCCATCTGTCAAATGTTTTTTCAGCATCTTTTCCCATGCTTAATACAGTACACACTAGAAACCATACAAGTGGGCTTGACTTTGTATCTGTATGAAAATATAGAAGGGTCTTTTCAAAAGGAACACAATCATTCTCCAAGGTTTCTTTTTGAATCTCGAGTGTTGCAGACACGACAGTCCAGCAAATTGAGTCACTGCTACTCATGCAGACAGAAAGCGTCTTTTTCACCTCTGACAATCTACTATACTCTTTCTTTTGCACTGTGCTTGAGCTTTCACACTCATGATGTAGACCTGTGTAGACCCATGTATGTCTGTGCATCTAGAACTACATTGAGCTTTTGCTGCACTACATTTCCCAAGTTGCCATCTGAGTAAGAGGAACACAGCACAGGTGTTAATTGTTTTAATGATTGTACTGATTGCACTGCGCTTCAGGAATGGAATCTGTGCAAAACAAGTAAATGAAATCTCCTCATTCAATCCATTGGGAATGAGGGTATTTGAGAGAGTGAATCCAATAGGTCTCCTCTGGAGAAGGATTGTTATCTCTGTTGCCCCCTCTACGTGGCATATTCACTGTTTCAATGCCCATATAATGCAGGTCATTCAAACTGTGTTTCAGACTATTAAAATGTCTATAACTGATGAGTTCTCATCATGGTTGCGTATAGAACATTTGTGTTCACAGATTCTGGTTTTTAACTCCCGTTTTGTTTTGCCAACATAGAATAAATCACATGGACATTTCAACAGGTAAACAACATATCTGGTGTTACATGTGATCCTGCCTCTAATAATACCCTAATACCCTCATTCCCAATGGATTGAATGAGGAGATTTCATTTACTTGTTTTTTGTGAAGTCAACAGGATTGTTGTGGATTTATTTAATTTTGTTTATCAATTATGAGTATACCTGCATTGACATTACTGACTCCCCCTGCTGGCTCTTACTTTTACTTGTGTCAGCTGTGGAGCTCTATAATTAGACTCACCTGCATCACCTGTGTATAATTGACATTCCACACACTGAGGAAGGGCTGCATGCCCCAAACATACATGACTGTGTGACAATAAAAGTGTTCAACTTGGAGTGCTGTCCTTCTACTCTTTTGATAATTCACCTTTATAGGCTCCAGCACCCAGTTGGTATATTATATCTCAGAGTTGAGTGTTTTTATTTTATTTTCTATGATGGTGTTTTACAACAACAAAATTGGAAGTAGGGAAAATTATAAACACAGAGACATTATAAGAGGCATAGGAATAGACAATAAAAACAATAATATATGTTAGGTAGCCTATATACAATAAAATGTCACCTTCTGTTCCACTCCTTATCAAGTACCATTGAGTAAAAAGTGAAATATGTGAGGTACATGATATTATATACAGCAGTGTGATAGTTAGAATAACAAAAGAGAAATGTGCATTAGGTCAGTAAAGTGAATATCCATAACAGTATGGAGTATTTGATTATTGCACAAATGTTGTCAGTTATTCCACATTGATTTTATTTTATTATCAGATATACAGTATCAAAAGTGGGTTTTTGATTTGTAGACGAGTGGAGTGAGTCCAAGCTAGACGGATCAAGAGATCAAAATGATCATGTAGGAACAGGATTATACATCCCACAATTTCAAATTAATATAGGAACAAGAATCTCAGATAAATTATCAGTTTATATGGATGAGATGATGGCAGCAATTGTTGGACTTAAGTTTACAGTCAATGGAATCAGTTATAGATTATTTTGTTTGAAATGTTTCAAGGTTTATTTAGAATTCACAGGTTGGGAATAGAGGTCGAATTTTGTTGGGTGCCGGCACATGTGGGACTAAAGGGCAATGAAACCGCAGACAAAATAGCTAAGGAATCATTAAATATGGAGCGCATAAGGGATATATCATTTGGTAAAGGAGAAGGTAAGCACTAATTAAAAAGACAATTTCACAGCTTTGGCAGAAAAGGTGGGATGGAGACACTAAGGGCAGAACATACTATAGGGTTCAAAAGACAGTTACAACACAGGGTAATTATGGGAGAAATAGAAGGGAGGTGGTAGTTTTATCCAGGTTAAAATTTGATCACACTGGTTTAAATAAGACTTTATTTCTTTTGGGAAAAGTAAATTGAAAACACTGAACATGTATTAATGCACTGTGATAAATATAATGAAGAAAGGGTAAGTTTGCAACAAAGGGTGAGAGAGGCTGGGCGAGGATGGAATTTGAAAGGGATATTGGGAACAAAAGGAGATAAGGTGTGGATTGCACAGAGAGGGGTGATTGAATAGTTACAGGGTTGTTTAATAGAATTTAGTTTTAGTTTGTTATTTCCTTTCTTTTATTTAATTTCTTTCATAGACTGATGTAGGACATTTTTTACCCTGTATTGCATACTCCGGTACAGTAGGTGGCAGTATGCTCCTTAACAATTAGATCGCAATCTGCCAAAAAAAACGCGAAGAAGAAGGGAAACGTTGTGTGCATTGATTAGTCCAGAAGGAGGCGGTAATGCAATATCTTGGATGCCAACCGCAAACAAACAAACAAAACATCAGAAGAAGAAGAAGAAGAAGAAGGGAATTGTTAAATTGCGCAAGATGGCAGACGCTGATTTTTTGGGGGGATTAAACATGCTTTCAGATTCCCCAACCTCTGTCAAAAGGCTAGTTTACAACTTTAATTGACTCTATAAACTAGTATGGGTGATACTATCATGGCTAAATAAACGGGAGCTGTTTGCCTCTAAGAGGAAGAAGGACCTTAACTCAGATTAATGGTTAGCTGAAGCTAGCTCGAGCTAGTGTAGTGACTGAAGTGGGCTAGCCTAGCTACAAAGTTAGTCAGTAAATAGTTCAGGGGAGAAAGTTGCTGTCACTGTGTGAGAATGTCTAAAGTCCAGAAGCTAAGAGTGGTGGTGAAGCAGCGGCTAACTGCGGTTGCTGAAGAGATATTTGGGCTGTTTGAAAGAATGATTGCAGAGTACGAGGAGGAAGCTTCTCTTTCCAAACAGCAGATCAACCGACAACAAGAGCTGCTGGATGTTGTTTTAAATCCTGAAGTGCGCTTACACAGAGCAGGTTGGTGACATTTACATGTTTCACATTGCCCACACAAAGTTTGATATTCCTGTTGTGAGCCAATGCAAAGCAGGGCAGACCAGTGTCACAATTCTTTAAATATTGGGGGTGGACATAAGTTGTGTGTAATTGTGTTTGCAATGTAGGCCTATTTGCTATATGGCCCTGCCACATGATTATCAAAATGTCTCAATAGCTGGACAATATATTGTGATATGAGACTAGATATCATCTTACATTTTGGATGTGATGTGATGATATGGCTTACGTCTTGTCTTTTCCTGGTTTTAAAAGCTGCATTACATTAAAGTGATGTCATTGTCTGAACCTATAGGCTACCAGACTGTTCCAGCTGTTCTATCATTTGCCTTTCCCATTTAGTATATCCACATTACTGGTAATTATTTGTCAGAAATGGCCCATTTAGTCCATATTGCCCAGCCCTACATACGACTTACAACTGAACATTTAGCCCACTTCATATAAAATACTGAGATATAGCGTATGTTTTATTGTAAATGTCAGCTTAATATCAGCTTAAAATATCGTTTACTCTAAATGGGGCCATAATTTTGTCGCTGTTGGGCGGAAACCTTGTATCTCCAAAACCGCAACTTTTCAGGAAATGAAAAAAAAAGTTTTTAAAATGACAACACCACGTCGTCAAAGTTGGCACAGTGTCTTCATTATGGTCAGATAGTCACTGGATATGTCATTACATTATTAATATCTTACCTGAATGAGCTCAAATGGTTTTACAGGATTATCATTCCAGCTTGGAGGCACTTTCTCCGGGGCGCGCAGCCTCGCACAGCCACACACCTTTCGGAGCACACAGCCACGCATAGATGTTATGTTATGTTATGTTATGTTATACTTTATTTGTCCCCTGGGGGAACTTTGTCATGGGCATATACACTGTTGCTTCGTAGATAACAATACAGACAATACAAGGAAGCATAACATAGTAGCTGTGTAGGGCTTCAACAGACAGAAAATAAAGAATACAGTAAACAAACATCACCAGCACAAAGTAAGAGGACAATTACAATGACAACATGGAGGCTCAGGGTTTGGTGTTCAGCAACTTGATGGAGGCCGGGACAAAAGAGAGCTTCAAGCAGTTTGTGCTGCACTTTGGCACCCGGAATCTCCTGCCTGATGGCAGGGATTCATATTCAGAGAAGAGGGGATGTTTTGGGTCTGCAGTGATTTGTTTGGCTTGTTTGATTACTGCCTGCTCATAGAGTTTTTCTATTGGCTCATACTCTTTCTTACCTATTATTTTCATTGCCGCCTTGTGCATGCTGGCCAGCCTGCTTTTCAGTTGAACAGTAAGGCTGCCAAACCATGCTGTTAGTCCGAATCTGATCACGCTCTCTAGGGTCGCTTGGTAGAACAGCAACATGATCTGGCTGCTCACTCCATACAGCCTCAGACGTCTTAGAAAATAGAGCCTCTGCTGCAGTTTGTTGCACAGTTTGTCAATATATGTTTTCCAGCAGAGAAGGTTGTCAATGTGCACGCCTAAATATTTATATGAGGACATCTGGATTATTACCTGATTTTTGATGACCACTGGCTCATGGCTGGTTACTTGCCTTGGGTCGAAGATTATTTCCTGTGTTTTGGTGGTGTTTAAAATGAGCTGGTTGGTGTCGCACCATGTGACAAATGTGTCTATCTCCTTGTGGTACACGGAGGGATCTGTGTCTTTGTGGAGGAGGCTCAGGATAACTATCATCTGCACATTAGAAAATATGGTTATTGGGGAATACTTTCCTGCAGTCATTGGTGTACAGTATGAAGAGGATTAGTGAAGATGTGGAGCCTTGTGGTGTCTCTGTGTTACAGTATGAAGAGGATTGGTGAAGATGTGGAGCCTTGTGGTACCTCTGTGTTACAGTATTTGATCTCTGACAATGACCCATTGACCTTCACTTGTTGAGGTCTATTAGTTAAAAAGGAATAAAACCATTTCATTAAGGGTGGACTAACACTCATATTTTTCAGTTTCTCTAAAAGCAGATGGGTTTTCACAGTATTGAAAGCTGAGCTAAAATCAACACATAAAAGTCTGGCGTAAGCTTTTGTGTTTTCTAAGTGCTTGGAGATAAAGTGCGATGTGCAAAGGATAGCGTCCTCTGTGCTACGCTGTTGCATGTAGGCAAATTGACATGTGTCGAGTATTGGTTCTACCTCTTTCCTAAGCAGTGACAACACATTTCTCAAAACATTTCATGACAATTGAAGTCAGAGCTACGGACGGACGGAAGTTGTTGTTAACCGTGGCACAAGGCTTTTTGGGCACAGGTGATGTTATGGACTTCTTCACAACGCTGGGACAGTGTGAGTGTCCAGTGATCGTTGGAATATGGGACACCATGCTGTTGTCAGTTCTTCTACACAGCTTTTGAGCAAATGCCTAGATGCCTCCGGGCAGCTCCTCCATCAGCCAGCTCGAGCCCGCTCCCACGCCCGAGTTAGATGCACCGTCGCGGGGCCACACAGCCTCTCACTAACCCTAACATTAGTCTCGTCAGAAACCACTTCGAACTGCATAGTTTATTTGCAGCCTAGGGATAATTCGAAAACATTTTATTGATCTATTTTCGTCAGACGAAGTCAGAAATAACCAAAATGAAGTCAGAAATAAATGGTTCTGTTCTGGTTTACCATGCCTGATTTAGGGGTAGTTCCTCATGCCTCAGAGCTCAGAGGTTTTGTCGACTGAGGGCGAATGGAGTTACGAGACTTAGTCACAAGATTGTTTTAATGCTTTTCCACTGGTTACATTTTTGGAAAACCCACAGACAGACGGGAAGGGTGACCAATGGCATTGATTTATGACAGTAAATAAAAATGTGAAAGAATGGACGACAGTGACGATTTACAAAATGAACATCATTGCTGTATTGAAGAAGACTTGAAACTAGTGGTTGAGAGCATGAACTCATTAGGAAAGTGTTTACTGACGTAATAAATCTAGTGAGAAAATAATTTCCCTATTGACTTCCATACAATTGGATTTTTGCAGCCAGTGGAGGCACCTCCTGCTGACCATTAGAAAGAATGCAGGTTTAAGGCACTTGCGCATTGGCTTAATTTTCCAGCCGGGGAGGTTGCCCCTTGGCACCCCCAACTCCATTGGTGAGGTGATACCTATGGATCTCGTTAAAATTATGAAGTAATGGTAACAAGTTTATGTAGACTTGCAGTCACAGTTTTCCTTAATGTGTGTATCTGTGATCTGTATTTCAGTCGTACCACCAGACCAGTTGTTCTATAAAGAAGCGGTTCCCCAAGAGCAGCAGGAGTGGAGCTCCGGTCTGGACCAGGAGGACTCAGAGCCCCCACACATTATAGAGGGACAGGAGGAACTCTGGCACAGTCAGAATAGAGAGCAGCTTCAGGAGGACCCAGAGCCCCCACACATTAAAGAGGGACAGGAGGAACTCTGCATCAGTCAGATTAAAGGGGAACAGGAAGAACTCTGGATCAGTCAGGAGCGAGAGCAGCTTCAGGAGGACCCAGAGCCGCCACACATTAAAGAGGAACAGGAGGAACTCTGGACCAGTCAGGAGGCAGAGCATCTTCGAGGGCTGGAGGAGGCCCGTATGACAGAGTTCCCATTCGCTGGTGTCCCTGTGAAGAGTGAAGATGAAGAAGAGAAACCTCAGTCCTCACAGCTTCATCAAAGCCAAACTGAGGAGAACAGAGAGGCAGAGCCTCTAGCCAGCAGCTCAACTGAACGGATGGAAACAGGAGTTGATGGAGAACCAGCCAGGGACTTAGATCCAACTAGTCTTTTACAACCAACTAGTGCTGGCAAGACTTCAGACTCTTTTGAACCTGTGACTGAAGACAGTGATGATGATAGGATGGAAACTGGTCAACCTCGGTCAGGTTTAGACTCACAGAAAAACAGTGAAGTTCTTGGGAAGAAACACGGCACGACATATCTGCTGAGACACATGAGAGTTCAAACAGGAGAGAAGCCATTTAAGTCCTCAGTCTGTGCTAAACGTTTTGGTGGTGAAGGACACTTGACATCACACATGATAGTCCACACAGGAGAGAATCCACTGAAATGCTCAGTCTGTGGTAAAAGTTTTGGTCGTAAACAACATGTGAATAGACACATGATAGTCCACACAGGAGAAAAGCAATTTAAATGTTCACTCTGTGGTAAAGGGTTTGGTCAAAAAGCACAGTTACAGCCACACATGGTAGTCCACACAGGAGAGAAGCTATTTAAATGCTCGCTCTGTGGTAAAGGGTTTGGTTGGAAAGAAAGCATGAAGAAACACATGGTAGTCCACACAGGAGAGAAGCAATTTAAATGTTCAGTCTGTGGTAAAAGTGTTGGTCGTAAAGACAACATGAAGAGACACATGAAGATCCACACACGAGAGTAAGCATTTAATGGCCGTCTGTAAGATGTTTCTGTGCTAAATCAGGCTTCCCTTATCTCCCCAGCCCTTGGACTTGCTGGAGCAGCCCTGGCAGAAGACAAAATGGTCTTCCCTAAGCCATATCTATATTGTATTGTATTCTATTATGTATGTTCCCTCAGCTGTAGCCAAGCCCAGATGCAGAACAAGACCTACTCCTTTCCCCATCCCTAGCTTCCTCTTCAGCTGCTCTGTTCTGGCCTCTGGTATGTAGTTTTAGCCACTTCCATAGGCCTGTCCAAGGTCCTAAAGCCTGCCCTGTACTTTCTAAGTTTACCTGGTGTCTCTCATGATAGGGATGCTGTGACCTCTGATTTGGTTTGAGACTATGTTTACACTGTAATGGAGACCCAGCAGTCAGGTTGGCCTCATGCTGACCTGGGATCAGTGCCCCGGCCTTGGGGATACAAATGCAAAAGGTCAGTGTCATGAGTCAAACAGTGCTAGGAGATATATTACTGTAACATCAACAGGAGCGTCTCTAACGGAATGATGATGATCAGGATTGAGGTTTTCATCTAGCTTTGTTACGGTCTCATTGGCCTGTTGTACTCTGGTGTTGGAGAAGTGTTGTTGAAATGCCTGAAATGTTCTATCATCTTCTTGGTCTTCTCCAGCACCTCATTAAGGTGAATGTTCGGTTTTTCTCTGCCTTCTTTCCTCACTCCACTTAATTTCTGTTCTGTTCGAGGAAACAATGGCTTATTTGTATGCATGTATATACCACAGGTATATTATGTTAAAACATAGGAATGGGTGTATTACCCAGGCTTGTATGCATTCTTTGTATATTCTAGGGCAGTCGTTCTCAAACATGTTCACATGAAGGACCCCTAAACTGACAAAGAGTAGACCACAGACCCCCATTTGATAGGATTTTGTCCCACGGTCCCCCATATGATCATAAGATTGATGCTTTTAGATGTTTTATTACAGAAAGTGTATAAAACCCATGACCAAAATAGTCATTGTGTTACTTATGAATGGAATTATAGCGAAAATAAATTACCATCCTTTTGGCTGGGAACCCCCTCAAGGACCCCTGGGGGTCCCCGGACCCCCTTTTGAGAACCACTGTTCTAGGGATTGGGTATGAGGGGCACTTCTCCAACTTTGCACATGTATCCTTTTGTTTCTTTGCCTCTCATCAAAGATATTAATCATTATTACCGGTAGTCAGTGGGAATATTTGTTGGACAGGCAAATATCATATTAAACTCATCTGACTGAGCAAGAGGGTTAGAGTGTCCAGAGAGAAGAAACATGAAGATGCATGCTAAAAGAACTGGAACTGGGCCTTTCTCTACTCCATTCAAATTAATGTACGGCCATCTTTCTTAATAATCACAATGCTTTCTCTTTGTTTCTATTGTGTAAGTAAAATAGTTAATTTTGATGTTGGAAAAAAAGTTATCTTCATGTGACTTTTATGTTGTTCACACATGAAAATTCAAAAACATTTAGTGATCAAGGACATTTTGAGAGACATGACATGAGAGCATTTGTTCAACCTGTTGGAAAAGTTTAATAAAAAAATGTTTGATGAACACAGATAGAACCGTCTCTCCCATTCAAATCAAGGTCAATGGAGGAGCAGCATTTTCATGTGTACTGTTGCCTTACTGCAAGATGCACAGGTGAGGTTTTGCAGCAAGAACCAAAGCAGTGGAAAACTGCCTTTGCAGATTGGGGTGTGAGCACTGCAGCTGTCTTTTTAAGTCTTCAAAGTTTTGATATCTGTTCACAGTCATAGGAAGTGGTTATAGTTCAGTGTATTCGTTGTATCCAATGTCTGTTGTTAGCTGTTTGAAGTGATTGAATAGTAATGTATCTAATCTACTCGGCTACCGTTAGTTTATCTCATGTAAGGGGCTAAAGCTAACGATGCTTGCCAGTTAGTTAGGTTTGCTCTGCTGGTTTTTATGAGAGGAGTGAGCAAGAGAAGCACAAATTGCACAATCGTTGACATAATTATGTCTAACTGGGAGGATACAGGTCCAGATTGCTCCCTGTCACCTGCAGTGTTCCACAAGGGTGGCTTCTCTGACACCTCCTGGTTACCCCCAATACTCAGTGGTTCCCAACCTGGGGGAGATGATAGGACAGGATAGGGTGAGCAGATCCCAGCAAACCAATTGTGGGACTGGCAATATGGCAAATAGGCGAATCTCTAAAAGTGTTGGTGTATCCCTTTGTTTACACAACCATAAGTGCAGTTATTGCAGAAATAGACTCAATAACAACAATTAAACAAGAACAGGAGTATGCAACAGCGGAGTTTCTTGGTGGAAAATAATTATTTCACAGTTCTTCTGAGTGGATTTGGATTTGACTGGATCCGACGCTGGTGGCTGAAGGACTGGCTGCTTCCACCCACTGAAATGACTGCACAGCACTGAGTCCAGATGGATTCACAGAACCAAACAGAATGTGAGTTCACTGATCCAGATGGTTTTAGCATGCAGGGAATATAATGATGCAAGCCAAACCATCAAGATAGACTAGACTTTGAAGCACAAGACTGTCATGAAAAAATAACATTGAAGAAATTTACTGTATTTTTGATATCTTCTTCCACCCTGCATAAAAGGCGGTTTCAAGTTGGCTGTGTAACACAGTCAGATAATTAGTTGATGCAACTGCAGGTCACAGAAACATTTTTCTGGACATTTTTCACAGAACATGAAGCCATCAAAAAGGTTTGGCTCAGGCTGTTTTTCCTCCTTTGTAGAAAGTTTGTGAAAGTGGCTTGAATGCTAAAAATATTCTTTTTTTAAACAGTTCTTCATCATTCACAATTGTGCTGATTTTTTGCCAGGTATTTTGGGCTGATCACTTGTGCAAAACGCCCGTCCATCTGTCAAATGTTTTTTCAGCATCTTTTCCCATGCTTAATACAGTACACACTAGAAACCATACAAGTGGGCTTGACTTTGTATCTCTGTATGAAAGTATAGAAGGGTCTTTTCAAAAGGAACACAATCATTCTCCAAGGTTTCTTTTTGAATCTCAAGTGTTGCAGACACGACAGTCCAGCAAATTGAGTCACTGCTACTCATGCAGACAGAAAGCGTCTTTTTCACCTCTGACAATCTACTATACTCTTTCTTTTGCACTGTGCTTGAGCTTTCACACTCATGATGTAGACCTGTGTAGACCCATGTATGTCTGTGCATCTAGAACTACATTCAGCTTCTGCTGCACTACATTTCCCAAGTTGCCATCTGAGTCAGAGGAACACAGCACAGGTGTTAATTGTTTTAATGATTGTACTGATTGCACTGCTCTTCAGGAATGGAATCTGTGAAAAACAAGTAAATGAAATCTCCTCATTCAATCCATTGGGAATGAGGGTATTTGAGAGAGTGAATCCAATAGGTCTCCCTCTGGAGAAGGGTTTATCTCTGTTGCCCCCTCTACGTGGCATATTCACTGTTTCAATGCCCATATAATGCAGGTCATTCAAACTGTGTTTCAGACTATTAAAATGTCTATAACTGATGATTTCTCATCATGGTTGCGTATAGAACATTTGTGTTCACAGATTCTGGTGTTTAACTCCCGTTTTGTTTTGCCAACATAGAATAAATCACATGGACATTTCAACAGGTAAACAACATATCTGGTGTTACATGTGATCCTGCCTCTAATAATACCCTAATACCCTCATTCCCAATGGATTGAATGAGGAGATTTCATTTACTTGTTTTTTGTGAAGTCAACAGGATTGTTGTGGATTTATTTTATTTTGTTCATCAATTATGAATATACCTGCATTGACATTACTGACTCCCCCTGCTGGCTCTTACTTTTACTTGTGTCAGCTGTGGAGCTCTATAATTAGACTCACCTGCATCACCTGTGTATAATTGTCATTCCACACACTGAGGAAGGGCTGCATGCCCGAAACATACATGACTGTGTGGCAATAAAAGTGTTCAACTTGGAGTGCTGTCCTTCTCCTCTTTTGATAATTCACCTTTATAGGCTCCAGCACCCAGTTGGTATATTATATCTCAGAGTTGAGTGTTTTCATTTTATTTTCTATGATGGTGTTTTACAACAACAACAAAATTGGAAGTAGGGAAAAATATAAACATAGAGACATTATAAGAGGCATAGGAATAGACAATAAAAACAATAATATACTGTATAAGTTAGGTAGCCTATATACAATAAAATGTCACCTTCTGTTCCACTCCTTATCAAGTACCATTGAGTAAAAAGTGAAATATGTGAGGTACATGATATTATATACAGCAGTGTGATAGTTAGAATAACAAAGAGAAATGTGCATTAGGTCAGTAAAGTGAATATCCATAACAGTATGGAGTATTTGATTATTGCACAAATGTTGTCAGTTATTCCACATTGATTTTATTTTATTATCAGATATACAGTATCAAAAGTGGGTTTTTGATTTGTAGACGAGTTGAGTGAGTCCAAGCTAGACGGATCAAGAGATCAAAATGATCATGTAGGAATAGGATTATACAACCCACAATTTCAAATTAATATAGGAACAAGAATCTCAGATAAATTATCAGTTTATATGGATGAGATGATGGCAGCAATTGTTGGACTTAAGTTTACAGTCAATGGAATCAGTTATAGATTATTTTGTTTGAAATGTTTCAAGGTTTATTTAGAATTCACAGGTTGGGAATAGAGGTCGAATTTTGTTGGGTGCCGGCACATGTGGGACTAAAGGGCAATGAAACCGCAGACAAAATAGCTAAGGAATCATTAAATATGGAGCGCATAAGGGATATATCATTTGGTAAAGGAGAAGGTAAAGCACTAATTAAAAAGACAATTTCACAGCTTTGGCAGAAAAGGTGGGATGGAGACACTAAGGGCAGAACATATAGGGTTCAAAAGACAGTTACAACACAGGGTAATTATGGGAGAAATAGAAGGGAGGTGGTAGTTTTGTCCAGGTTAAGATTTGATCACACTGGTTTAAATAAGACTTTATTTATTTCGGGAAAAGTAAATTGAAAACACTGAACATGTATTAATGCACTGTGATAAATATAATGAAGAAAGGGTAAGTTTGCAACAAAGGGTGAGAGAGGCTGGGCGAGGATGGAATTTGAAAGGGATATTGGTAACAAAAGGAGATAAGGTGTGGATTGCACAGAGAGGGGTGATTGAATAGTTACAGGGTTGTTTAATAGAATTTAGTTTTAGTTTGTTATTTCCTTTCTTTTATTTAATTTCTTTCATAGACTGATGTAGGACATTTTTTACCCTGTATTGCATACTCCGGTACAGTAGGTGGCAGTATGCTCCTTAACAATTAGATCGCAATCTGCCAAAAAAAACGCGAAGAAGAAGGGAAACGTTGTGTGCATTGATTAGTCCAGAAGGAGGCGGTAATGCAATATCTTGGATGCCAACCGCAAACAAACAAACAAAACATCAGAAGAAGAAGAAGAAGAAGGGAATTGTTAAATTGCGCAAGATTGGAGACGCTGATTTTTTGGGGGGATTAAACATGCTTTCAGATTCCCCAACCTCTGTCAAAAGGCTAGTTTACAACTTTAATTGACTCTATAAACTAGTATGGGTGATACTATCATGGCTAAATAAACGGGAGCTGTTTGCCTCTAAGAGGAAGAAGGACCTTAACTCAGATTAATGGTTAGCTGAAGCTAGCTCGAGCTAGTGTAGTGACTGAAGTGGGCTAGCCTAGCTACAAAGTTAGTCAGTAAATAGTTCAGGGGAGAAAGTTGCTGTCACTGTGTGAGAATGTCTAAAGTCCAGAAGCTAAGAGTGGTGGTGAAGCAGCGGCTAACTGCGGTTGCTGAAGAGATATTTGGGCTGTTTGAAAGAATGATTGCAGAGTACGAGGAGGAAGCTTCTCTTTCCAAACAGCAGATCAACCGACAACAAGAGCTGCTGGATGTTGTTTTAAATCCTGAAGTGCGCTTACACAGACCAGGTTGGTGACATTTACAGTACATGTTTCACATTGCCCACACAAAGTTTGATATTCCTGTTGTGAGCCAATGCAAAGCAGGGCAGACCAGTGTCACAATTCTTTAAATATTGGGGGTGGACATAAGTTGTGTAATTGTGATTGCAATGTAGGCCTATTTGCTATATGGCCCTGCCACATCATTATCAAAATGTCTCAATAGCTGGACAATATATTGTGATATGAGACTAGATATCATCTTACATTTTGGATGTGATGTGATGATATGGCATATGTCTTGTCTTTTCCTGCTTTTAAAAGCTGCATTACATTAAAGTGATGTCATTGTCTGAACCTATAGGCTACCAGACTGTTCCAGCTGTTCTATCATTTGCCTTTCCCATTTAGTCTATCCACATTACTGGTAATTACTTGTCAGAAATGGTCCATTTAGTCCATATTGCCCAGCCCTACATATGACTTACAACTGAACATTTAGCCCACTTCGTATAAAATACTGAGATATAGCGTATGTTTTATTGTAAATTTCCATTCAGCTTGAAATATCTTTTACTCTAAATGGGACCATAATTTCGTCGCTGTTGGGCGGAAACCTTGTATCTCCAAAACTGCAACTTTTCAGGAAATGAAAAAAAAAGTTTTTAAAATAACAACACCACGTCGTCAAAGTTGGCACAGTGTCTTCATTATGGTCAGATAGTCACTGGATATGTCATTACATTATTAATATCTTACCTGAATGAGCTCAAATGGTTTTACAGGATTATCATTCCAGCTTCGAGGCACTTTCTCCGGGGCGCGCAGCCTCGCACAGCCGCGCGTAGATGTTATGTTATGTTATGTTATGTTATACTTTATTTGTCCCCTGGGGGAACTTTGTCATGGGCATATTAGGGCTGTGGCGATTCACTTATCTTCCGATTCGATACTATCACGATTCTTGGCTGCCGATTCGATTTATATTGCGATTCTTAAGTATTGCGATTCTACGATTATTGCGATTCGATATTACGATTTATTGCGATTTTTGTTTATTTTTTTCTTTTCTTTTTTCAGTTTGTTTGCTTTTTTACACTAGATTAGAACATGGGAAAAGTTGAATCATACACTAGAGACTGTATATTATATATCATGAGTAGGGCTGGGCGATATAGTTAAAAACAGGGGTGGACTGGGATCATAATTCAGGCCGGGCATTAGATACCAAGCAGGCCAGGCCGATATGGGCCAACGCACGTGAAATTTGGGCCATTTGAAGCCAGATTTGGGCCGTTTGAAGTCCAATTTTACAATGAGATGCACCCACTTTAACCCTGAAGTGTAATTATTACTTCAGACTAACTAATAAAGTAATAAAACCACTAGTAAACCAGTAGGCGGCGCCTGGCCTGCTGTTCAGTGAGTGGCCTGACTGCAAGCACCCAAAATTTTTTTTTTTTTTTTTTTTTTTTTTTTTTTTTTTTTTTTAATTTGCGATTATCGATTCTGGAATAAAAGATCGATCCAAAAAATCGTGACATTAAAAATCGCGATACTTAGGTGAATCGATTTTTTCCCCCACCCCTAGGGCATATACACTGTTGCTTCATAGATAACAATACAGACAATACAAGGAAGCATTAACATAGTAGCTGTGTAGGGCTTCAACAGACAGAAAATAAAGAATACCGTAAACAAACTAGGGATGGGCATCGAATTTCGAATTTTCGAATAATCGTTGTTATTATCAAGGTCGACTTTTATTATTGAAATTCGAAATTCGAAAAAAAAAAAAAAAAAAAAAAAAAAAAAATTTTTAGTGAAATGTTGCATTGTCTCCCCTGATTCTAAGTATAGTCAAATCGCTTGGTTTGAGCAAGTAAAACAATTTTTATAAGCATTTTAAGCAAGGTTTATGGAAAAATGAATGGTGGATGAAATCCCATGAAGAGGGAAAGGGGGTGACTTTGGCACCCCTTTGGCACTCAGACCTGAGCCTACTAAATATTTAATGAACCACTCATGATTGTCAAAACTGTTTTTTATTTTCGAAAATGTCAATGTCATGTAACATGTTCTTTACTTCAGTGGTGCAATGCTTGTTTGAGCTAAAAATCCACAGCAGAAGCTTTTTATATTAATTAATAAAGCCGTAGACTTAGAATCAGGGGAGACAATGCAACATTTCACTCACAAAAAAAAAAAATTTTTTTTTTTTTTTTTCGAATTTCGAATTAAATTCGAATTTGGCCAGCGAATTTCGAATAGTGTTTTTGCTAGAAATGCCCATCCCTAAAACAAACATCACCACCACATAGTAACAGGACAATTACAATGACAACATGGAGGCTCAGGGTTTGGTGTTCAGCAACTTGATGGAGGCCGGGACAAAAGAGAGCTTCAAGCAGTTTGTGCTGCACTTTGGCACCCGGAATCTCCTGCCTGATGGCAGGGATTCATATTCAGAGAAGAAGGGATGTTTTGGGTCTGCAGTGATTTGTTTGGCTTGTTTGATTACTGCCTGCTCATAGAGTTTTTCTATTGGCTCATACTCTTTCTTACCTATTATTTTCATGGCCGCCTTGTGCATGCTGGCCAGCCTGCTTTTCAGTTGAACAGTAAGGTTGCCAAACCATGCTGTTAGTCCGTATCTGATCACGTTTTCTAGAGTCGCTCGGTAGAACAGCAGCATGATCTGGCTGCTCACGCCATACAGCCTCAGCCGTCTTAGAAAATAGAGCCTCTGCTGCAGTTTGTTGCACAGTTTGTCAATATGTGTTTTCCAGCAGAGAAGGTTGTCAATGTGCACGCCTAAATATTTATATGAGGACATCTGGATTATTACCTGGTTTTTGATGACCACTGGCTCATGGCTGGTTACTTGCCTTGGGTCGAAGATTATTTCCTGTGTTTTGGTGGTGTTTAAAATGAGCTGGTTGGTGTCGCACCATGTGACAAATGTGTCTATCTCCTTGTGGTACACGGAGGGATCTGTGTGTTTGTGGAGGAGGCTCAGGATAACTATCATCTGCAAATTTGAAAATATGGTTATTGGGGAATACTTTCCTGCAGTCATTGGTGTACAGTATGAAGAGGATTGGTGAAGATGTGGAGCCTTGTGGTGTCTCTGTGTTACAGTATGAAGAGGATTGGTGAAGATGTGGAGCCTTGTGGTACCTCTGTGTTACAGTATGAAGAGGATTGGTGAAGATGTGGAGCCTTGTGGTACCTCTGTGTTACAGTATGAAGAGGATTGGTGAAGATGTGGAGCCTTGTGGTGTCTCTGTGTTACAGTATTTGATCTCTGACAATGACCCATTGACCTTCACTTGTTGAGGTCTATTAGTTAAAAAGGAATAAAACCATTTAATTAGGGTGGACTAACACTCATATTTTAATTAGGGTGGACTAACACTCATATTTTAATTAGGGTGGACTAACACTCATATTTTTCAGTTTCTCTAAAAGCAGATGGGTTTTCACAGTATTGAAAGCTGAGCTAAAATCAACAAATCAAAGTCTGGCGTAAGCTTTTGTGTTTTCTAAGTGCTTGGAGATAAAGTGCGATGTGCAAAGGATAGCATCCTCTGTGCTACGCTGTTGCATGTAGGCAAATTGACATGTGTCGAGTATTGGTTCTGAGAAGGGAGAAGCCAGCACTCCAAATGTCTTTTCATATGATTTAATATCCTCAAACCTGGGCAGCAGAAAACGAACGTTTCAGTCAAAGACCTTCCTCAGCGTTGTGCTGTGTCAGGCAAAAAAATACGGCTAAATACTATCAAGCCGGAAGTACAATCAATTAGTAAATAAAACATTTTACAACACAATATGCCTTACCAGTAGAAGCAAGGATCTGATAATCAAGAATTAGAAAAGCATTTAGAATAATAACTTTACAAAAATCACAAGTACAAGTGCTGTATAAACAATTATACAATCAAAGCGGAAGTACTTCACAATAAGGCTCTGTATAAAGAACCTCACAATACCAAAACGTAGAATGGGCTTAAGTGCGAACCAGGGCTGGAACCACAATTTACTGTAAGAGGAGGTTGGTTAACCTTACTTGTAGTAAACAGATAAAAAGGTCCTATTGTTCTCAGTACAACTGATAGGATCATAAATACCGTACATTAGGAATATATCAAGAATAGAAAATAGAAAATATAATTTTAAAAAGGTTTTAAAGAAAACAGCTAAGAAGTAGCTCCTCATTGAGGCCTTTAGGGTGTTCTGTTTGCAGGGCGTGAATCCAAAATGCCTCCCTTTGCAATAAAGCTCTGTCTCTGTCGCCCCCCCTCTTTAAGGGGCCAACAGCCTCGATCCCCTGGAATCTGAGAGAACACACATCATGCCCAAAATAATTAAAGTGTCTGGCTACAGACGACTTCTCATCTTTATTTCTAATGTTACTTTTATGTTCAGAAATGCAAACTTTTAGTTCCCTCGTGGTTTTGCCTACATAACAGAGGCCACAGGGACATTTCAAAAGGTAAACAACAAACTTAGTTTTGCAGGAAATCCTACTTTTGATAAGGAACTTCTTACCTGAGTGTGGGTGTAAAAAGGACCCACCTCTGATCATAGCATTGCAGTGAATACAGTTTGAACAAGGAAAATTCCCATTAGGTAAATTAGATCAAAAATGGAGAGGGTGTGTGTAACAGTCAGCTCTGACTAATACATCTCTCAGATTTCTCGCTCGTTTATGAACAAACACAGGAGATTTAATAAATACGTGGCCCACTTGGGGGTCGCTACGTAATATGTGCCAGTGTTTTAAAACACAGGATTTTATGTCCTGGGACACAGGAGAAAAGGTAGTGGCACAAACCATATTAAAATTCTGGACAGAGGAAACTTTGGGCGCCAATAAGTCATCTCTCTTCAAGATTCTAACCTTCTGGAGGCTATTGTCTAGAACCTTATTGTTGTAACCCTTCGCCCTGAAACGAGCACACAGTTCAGCAGCTTGTTCTTCAAAATCAGTATCTCTGTTACAAATTCTTCTGATCCTCAAAAGCTGACTGTAAGGTAAACCCCTTTTAAGACTGGGAGGATGGTAACTGGAGAAGTCTAAAAAGCTGTTTCTGTCTGTCTTTTTCCTGTAGACCTTGGTCGTGAGGAAATCAGATTTTTTCACACAGACATCCAAAAAGGAGACTGAATCAAGGCTATATTCCATTGAAAATTTTAAAGAAGGCAATCTGGAATCCATATAAACCTTAAATTCCTCCAGTTGGACGAGAGACCCAGTGAAAATAAAGAATACATCATCAATAAAACGGAACCAACACTCAAAAAAGGCACCAAAAGGGTTATTAGGGTGTACAAAGTCATCTTCAAACTTACCCATGAAAAGATTTGCATAGTTGGGTGAGCAGGGACTCCCCATGCTGACACCCTGACATTGTAAATAATATGCTTTTTCAAATCTAAAGTAATTCCTGTTCAGGATTAATTTACAAATGTCCACTAGAAAACCAGTAGAGGGTGTAGGGTTCTGTCTTGTGCTTAAATAATGTGTGAGAGCTTCCAAACCCTCCATATGGGGCACGTTAGTATAAAGACTGTTCACATCCATTGTGCATAAAAAGCTACCTTCCTCAATGTGCTGTATAGAACTTAGCTTGTTGAGAAAATCGGTGTGTCTTTAAGATAAGACGGAAGTAGGGACACTAGTGATTTAATGTGTTGATCTAAGTACTGAGAGATGGGTTCTGTAAGGGACTGAGTGCCCGCCACAATGGGCCTACCAGGTACTGGTTCCACACAACTCTTGTGTATTTTAGGAAGAGTGTAGAACACTGGACGTATAGGATGCTTCTGAAGCATAAATTTATATTCATCCTGGCTAATAAAAGAGTTGGTTACAGCAGTGCTCAAAAAAGACTCTACTTCTTGAAGGAATTTCACGGTAGGGTCCCCCATTAAAGGAGTGTAAAAATCGCATGCACCAAGTTGTCTCAAAATTTCAGTTCTGTAAGCCTCTATATTCTGTACAACCACAGCGCCACCTTTGTCAGCATTTCGAATAACAATAGTAGAATCTTTGGACAGTGTGATTAACGCTTTACTCTCATCTAGTTCAATGTTCGAATAGTGTCTCTTTTTATTATCGGTCAGTACCATTCCCATCACATCTTGCTCCACCAACCTGCAGAAGGTGGCGACAGAATAGTTCAAAGCGGGTGGGACAAAAGTACTTTTCGCCCTCAGTCCAAGCGAAGGCGTGGAGGAAGGTGTAGGTTCAACACCGACAGTCTGTGAAGGAGTCAAAAGTGAGTGGGGAGCCCCCTTATCAAAGAAAGCACGTGTGAAGTGCGGATATCAAGAGGAGTCGGATCTTGTAGAGTTGCTCCGATCGATCGGCACTTGATCGGAATCGGCCGATTTGGCCTTTTTCGGCTTTGATCGGAGTTATCAAAAGTGCCGATCAAACAAGGCCGATCAGAATGACACAAAATCTGCAAGAACTACTACCAGAGACGTTTCAATATAGAGATAGTGCACTCCCAGGCTGCCAAGTAGTATTCTTCCAGTCTCCTAAAGGGCAGCTTGTGATTGGCTGTCTCTCCGTGTCATGAAGCTTCATTGGCTCCCAAGTTTCCTTAGGGGGCGTGGTGGTAGTGGCGAAAAAGTGTTTGGAAGTTGCACTCTCTCTATAGCGAAAGCAGCTTGGGCGAGAACAAACAGCACAGCAGCTAACATGGCGTCGCTTGTCTGGCAATTTTACAGCTTGTTGGAGAAGGACAACAAATTTGCCGTTTGCATTGTGTGCGCAAAGGAGATACCGCGTGGAGGAACGCAGCAGAAGAGTTTCAACACTACGAACCTCATAAGACATTTGAAGGTTTCCCACGTCAAGGAATTGGAGGAGGTTACAAAGTTGGCGAGCGCTAAGGCAGCGAAAGAGCGTGCAGCAACCCGTACGCCACTCACTCAGCTAACTGTAACAGAGACATTGAAACGACAGCAACCCTACAGCAACGACAGCAAGAAACGAAAAGAAATAAATGCAAAGCTAATGGAATTCATATGTCTTGATCAGCAGCCGCTGTCTGTTGTGGAAGACCTCGGGTTCAACCACCTCATGTCCTGCTTGGATCCACGTTACACGCTGCCAGGACGTAAATATTTAACTGACGTTTGCCTGCCGGAATTATACCAAATTGTGTACAAGCACATCGAGAGCCTTATGAAAGACAACACCACGTCAATCAGCTTCACGACTGACATTTGGAGTTCGAGTGTCTGTCGTATGTCCATGCTGAGCCTAACTGCGCAGTTTATTGATGAAAAGTTTGACCTGAACAAAGTTGTACTTCACTCACAAGAGTTTTCTGGGTCACACACCGCGGAGGCTATCGCTGCAGCTTTCACAGACATGTTCCAAGCTGTGTTGGTGCACATGTTGTGTACATAGTATTATATTTTTTGTTTTATAAGACTGTATTTATTTTTCCACAGGAAAGCTACAGTATACAGTCTACTCTGTAAGCTCCAAGTTGTCTCTAAGAGAGTGTCTCTAGAGAGAGTTGCATGTTGCCTTAGCCTGCAATAAAACGGTTGTCAATTCATGATACTTTCTCATCTCCTAATTTTAATACTTAATATACAATGTCGATGTTGTTAAGAATAATTAAATATATGAATAATGCGACACAATAAATAGAAGGCTTGAATTGATGGATTTGACGCGGTGATCGGTGATCGGCCATATCGGGATCGGCAGATACTGCTTCCGGTGATCGGCCTCAAAAAAGCTGATCGGAGCATCTCTAGGATCTTGCATATAAAAAATTGTTTATTTTATTTCCTATTAGTTTACAATTCTAAAATTAGGGGAAAAGGGAGGTGGAACAAAGTTCATGTGTGGCGAGTGTCTTTCTCTCAAGTGGCGTCTGCCAGGTGCTGCGAATCAGGCCATTATGAGCCCTGACGCACTGATGGTCCCAGCTGCGACGCAGCCACGGCGCTGTCCAAGGTGCTGAAAGTGACAGCAGGTTCATTTGACAATCAAAACTGTAACAAACTCCGGGCCGATGAACGATTAACACGTTCATCACTCCAATTCCATATGATAGAGCAGTTGAATAGGTCTTCTCAGAATACTATTAAAAGGTAAACGAATGGAGCATGCTCTTACTTTTCCATCACGACCTTGGAACACTTCATCCACTCGACCCATCCTCCACATATGTCGTGGTAACCTCTCATCATGAACTAGAACGAAATCACCGACCTTGAATGAAGTTGATTTCACATTTCTGGTACAGTGAGCGGAACGCAGCTCCATCAGATATTCCCTTTTCCATCTGTTCCAAAACTCACCCACCAGTTTGCGGCGGTAGTTCCAGCGTTTCGTCAGTTGCTCTCCATCCACCTTCCTGGTGTCGGTAACCTGAACAGGATGCGAGGGTAAGGTGGTTATTCTTTGTCCAATCAGGAAATGAGCTGGGTTGAGCGGTGATGGGTCCTGAGAGTCAGTATGCAATAGGGATGCAGGGGTTAACCGGTTTGACTATTAACCGCGATTTAAAACGTCACGGTTATATAACCGCAGAGGCTCCGCTACACCGAGTGTTTTGTTTCACAACAGTCCGTCAGTTTAAACTCCCATGCGGCGCAGACGGCGCTGGAAGGAGAGGAACCTGTCTCTCTCGCTTCGTTTCCGCACGGACTATTTAGCGGAGGCACCAAACACAGGCAGCTGCCATGTCTCCCAGTAGTAGCCAGTCTGCCTAGCCATGGATGCCAGCCCAACATAAATGTTGCAATACATGTCCCGCAAGGTTTCTGAGATTAGGGGAAAGTCTGAGCTGGTGTTACGTTAAACCAAACGTGGGGAAGAGGCAGCGGATTTGTTTAGCGTTAACATACAGTCATTGACGTTAACGTTAGCTGTTGTGGCTAATGTTAGCTAGCTGGCCATAGCCTAGCGTACATAGTTCCTCAAGCTCGTTGTGTGACCAAACATCCCCGCATTTAAAGCACTTCATGCTCCCAGCGCTGGCCTAAACCATAGAGAACCTCATGCTTTACACGAAAAGAAACATCAAGGGTTTGTGTCAACTCCAAAAGCAACCCGCTAACGTTACATGTAGGCCTAATAACGTGAAGCTAACGTAGCTAGCTGCTTGGCAGTCATGATCTGACTGAGACAAGGAAAACAAATGCGCACATTTACATAACAAACACCAGTCAACACCACAGAGTGTCCTTTCTTTAATCCAGAGGGAGCATTTTCCAGTAAAAAGTGAAACGACACATGATGGCTTATAGTGAGGCTTTCCATGCCTGCCCCATCATCACTTCAATAGAACTGACCCCAATGCAAAATTCATTTCAGACGGCACATTTAGTTGCCAGTAACATGCCAATAAGAGTCTAAGTTACTATGCCTTTTGTGTTTTTTTCTGCAGACTAAGCAGCTATAGGCTTTCGCTTCTATAAAATAATAAAATATTTTTTGTATTAGGCTATATATATATATATATTATATATATTATATCAGAAATGTTGTTTGTTTTATGTTCACAATAGTGATGTCAGTTAGATTTGATTAGGTCAGAGCCATGGAATATTAAATCATCCATCTTTGCTCACTACATCTGCCCTTTCTTCTTTTTTTAATCCCAGGTGTGCATAAAATACAGGTTAAGAACTTATTTTTTTAAATACAAAAATGTGAAAAAAGTAACAATAGTATGTTTAACGTATCGGTTATTGGCCAGGAGAATATTTATCGGTTAGCGTAGGCCTATACTATCGGCTGTAAAAATCCATATCGTGCATTAGTATTCCGGAAGGCAGCAACTGTTAAGATTGTGGGGGAAATACAATAAAACCTCTATTTAGAGAATGCTCATGTGATTTTTATACGTCCATAACAATAATCGTGAAACCGTGATAATCGTGGTTTTTTCTCAGACTATAATCGTGGATCAAAAAAAATAATCGTTGCATCCCTAGTATGCAAATAGGTAAGCGGCCTTGAATTGATTACTGCTTCCACTTCTGTTACCAAAGTTTGCATTTCTTCATATGTCAGATAGGCCTTTCTTCCCAAGGACCTTTCTGATGCAGGTTTTGACAGAGCGGACAAGACGTTCCCATCCGCCCCACCATGCACCTCTTTCCACTATGTATTTCCATGTGATTTTCCTTCCAGAAAAGACACTTTTCATTTGTTCTCCCTTCATCACATTCCACATTTCCTTTCAATCCTGTTCTGCTCGCTTAAATGTTTTTGCATTGTCGGAATAGATGGTAGTGCAGATTCCTCTTCTCCGGAATGACAGCAGAAACGTATCTGTGGATAAGTCAGAAACTAACTCCAGATGGACAGCTCGAGTAACCGCACATGTAAACAGGGCGATATAAGTTTTCTGTCTGTTTGGTTTAACAAGTAAGGGACCAGCAAAATCTACACCCACTACCTCAAATGGCTGGGCTTCTGTAATGCGATCACGTGGCAATGGTGCAAAAGGGTTGTTGGCCAGCCTTAACTTTACTTTTATCAACCATTTTTCTATAATTTTCTTTGTGGTTTGTCTACCTCTTACAAGCCAATACCTTTCTCTGACTTGGGTCAAAGTGTCCTGTAAACCAGAGTGCATGATGTCATCATGGGACCTTTTTATCAACAACTCTGAGAACTTGTCCTCTGATGGCAGAATCCACGGATGTTTTTGGCCGTAAGCCTAGTTTGCTTTTTGCAGTCTGCCTCCGCCTCGCATGATTTTTTCTTCATCCAAAAAGGGTTTCAAGGTGAGAATTTTTGATGTTCTATCCAATTCCCCTTTTGTTTCCAGTCGTCTCATTTCCTTGGAGAAACATTTCATTTGTGTCAGCCTAATCCAGCATCTCTCTGCTGCTTCAATCTCCTGAGCGCAGAGCTCTCCTCGTTGTTTTTCTGTGTTGTGCAAATTGTACACAAATCTCTTTGCCCATGCAGTTACTCTAAGCAACTTATTTAAACTGCTATAATTGTTCATTGTTAGAATGGGCTCAATTACTGAACAAACATCCTCTCCATCTTCTGTTATTTGATTTTGAGTGATACACTCACCAGTTGGTAGAGGCGTGTTCATTTCCTCTGCAAATGTTACGTCGGCTGATTTTAACCAACTCGGTCCATTCCACCACAGCTTGTCATTTGCAAGTGTCTCTGAACTGAGTCCACGGGTTCCGTGATCTGCAGGATTTTCTATTCCCTTGCAATGTCTCCAGTTCTCTGGCAGTGTGAGACTCTGAATCTCCGCTACTCTGTTAGCCACAAACGGCTTCCACTGCTTTGCTGTGCTCTTGATCCAATGAATGGTGATCATCGAATCAGTCCAGAAATGACACTTTACATTGTTCAGATCCAAGATCTTGCTCAGATAATGACCAGGTCTGGCACCGATGAGGGCTCCCAACAGTTCCAGTCGGGGCAAAGTCACACTTTTTAGTGGAGCCACTTTAGTTTTGGCAGAGATTAAACTCACAGTGCCTGTTCCATCTGGTTTGGTTGTGCGTAAATATGCAGCGGCCAGCGGCACAGTAGGCTCGTTCACTAGCGTCACAAAACACATGAATTTCTTGCATTTCTTGGGAATCTTCATTTTGATCAAACTGTTTGTCATAACGTCTGTTGATGGACACTTTACTCACATTTTGCAATTCCTCGCACCACTCTTTCCAACATGCGGCCAAATCCGTCGGGAGCCCAGTCCAAGCCTTCCCACATTTCTTGAAACATGATTTTTGCTCTGATAATAAATGGACACAAGAAGCCAATGGGATTGAATATTCTTGATACTGTTTGGAGCACTGCTTTTTTTGTGAGTTGTTTGTCCTTCACGTGATTTATCACATCAGTCATTTCAAATACGAAATCATCCGTTTCACTTTTCCAGACGAGGCCTAGAACTTTTAATGGAGTGGAATCCTTCACCTTTTCTTGTTGTTCCTGTGACCATTCTTGTTGTAGTTCAGGACTGTTTGTTTTCCACTTACAAAGATCCATTCCCGCACTCGCCAATATTTCCCTGGCCTTTACGCACAGCTCCGCTGCTGCTTCACTGTTGTCGGCTCCACTTATAAAATCATCAACATAAAGACTTTCTCTTATTGTTTGTACAATTTGGGGATTTTCTTCTTCATGCTGTTTTAGATGGTGTCGTACAGTAGCCGCCAGCAGAAAGGGGCTTGATGACACTCCAAACGGGACTCTTGTCATCCTGAGTGTTTTTACCTTGACCTCCGTTTGTGACATCGGCTTGTCATCTGTCACTTTTGTCCAGGGAGATTTGCAGAAAGGCTGACTTAATATCTGCCATTAAAGCTATTGGATATTTTCTGAATTTAATCAGGACGCTCAAGAGGTCCGGATTTAAATTGGGACCTATAAGCAGACACTCGTTTAATGAGCAGCTATGTTTTTCATGAGAGGAGGCATCAAATACAACTCTTAATTTCGTTGTAGCTCTTTCTTCCTTTAGGACTGGATGATGTCGTAAATAATACACTGGGCCGTTTGTCTCATTATCATTTACCATTTCCACTATGTCTTCTTTTAAATAGTTTTGAATAACTTCATCATACCTGTCAAAAAGGGTTGGATTATTTTTTTAGCCTTCTCATTAGATTATCAAGGGGGGGGGGGGGGGGGGGGGGGGGGGGTTTGGAGCCAAATACAAAAACATTCAGTGTTTCTTTACCTATCACTGACAGGTTAAGTGCTCTGGAGATGTCTTCTCGAATAAAACTACGTGAGCTACCTCCATCTAAAAGACATCTAGCCACCTGACTTTGAGTGGGCGTGTCGATCCAAACGGTAGCTGTCTGGAGTAATACTGTACTGCTCATAGAATTACTGGGAGCTGCGCTTGCGATCACTGTGTCTGTAGTGGGATTTCGGGCAGTCTGCTGTTCATTTTCCTGTCTCCCTTCTGTGTGTGATCCTTGTTGACTGGCTAGTTGAGGGCAGACTACTTTTGGTGTCTTTGTCCACATTCTTCACAGATAATTCCCTGCGTCTTGCAATTGCGCGCTATATGTCGGCTTCCCAAACACGCAAAACACTTGCCTTCTTTTCTTAGTTTTTCTCTCCTCAGTTCGAGTCAGTTCTGTACAGTTCTTAGATCTATGATTGTTTCCTCCACAGAATATGCACTTTGGCTCATCTCTGACGCTAGCAGCGTAAAATGAGGCTGTAGAGGCTGTGTAAGATCTCCTTTTTTCCCATTGCTTTTCTTTATCGGGTTGTTGGCTGTCCTTTCACGTCTTTTAACTTCCTTTTGAAAATACATCATCAGGCCTTTTACACAGCTGGACGTGTGTTCTTCTTGTTCACTACCGTTTTGACGGGTGAACTGCAAAGCCATTTCTTCTGGTATCATTTTCATGAGGATTGGGCAGAGCAAGTTGCCATAAGTGTCTGAGACTACTCCCATCGAGTCTAAGCTGCGCACTTGAATCTCGATGTCATCATATAGTCTGCGTAAAGCTGCTACATCACAGGCCCTTTTAACTGGAGTCAGATTTAACAGTTTGTTCATATGTTCATTTATAATAAGATCTTTACGCCCAAATCGGCTGAGAAGCATCTTTTTTGCATTGTCATAATTTTCGTCTGATAAAGCAAGTCCCGCAACTACATTACCTGCTGTGCCATATAGAAATTATTTCAAATATGTAAATTTATCAGACTTGGTTAGACTTGCATTATTGTCAACAGCCGTCTCAAACTGGCTCCAGAAACTTTGCCACTGGCTGACATCTCCGGAAAACTTCTCAATGACTAGTTTAGGCAACTTGACTGCTTGTCTTCTCACCTCACTGTTTGAGTGTCGAGAGGAAGTGGTTGAAGTTGTGCTCTCCTTGTCCTCCGCATTTCTCCTTAGGATGCGCTTTATCCTGGTTTTTCTTGACGTGATTCCGTCCATTTATTCAAAGGTTGTGGTGATCTCCTCTCCCAAATCATCCACTTCTGTTTGCGCTTCAATTTCACGGTCACTTTCCAGTAAAGTTGCCTCTCTCACCGTCATTTGTTCCAGGTATTCTTCCAACAGATCCGTGCTGGGATTTTCTTTACCAACCTCCTGATCAATCTTGTTTAAGAGTCTTGTCGTAGCAGCTCGTACTGCTCCCCTTAATTTCTTCTGTCTTTGCAGGTTCGACATTGTTGATTTGTCCTGGTATCCACGTCTTCAGCTTTCATTAATCCTTTTTTGTCTTTGATTCTTCTCGGGTCTTCGGCACCAAATGTGAAGTGCGGATATCAAGAGGAGTCGGATCTTGCATATCATTTTTTTTTCTTTTATTTCCTATTAGTTTACAATTCTAAAATTAGGGAAAAAGGGAGGTGGAACAAAGTTCATGTGTGGCGAGTGTCTTTCTCTCAAGTGGCGTCTGCCAGGTGCTGTGAATCAGGCCATTATGAGCCCTGACGCACTGATGGCCCAGCTGCGATGCAGCCACGGCGCTGTCCAAGGTGCTGAAAGTGACAGCAGGTTCATTTGACAATCAAAACTGTAACAGCACTAAGCTTTACATTTCTTAAAAATGTAAACAGTTCTATTCTAGCTATTCTAGCACATTCAGTCTCGATATCTTTAATCTGTTGAGTGCTGAGTTTGCCCGTCATCTCTTTCTTGAAGTCTGTCATCTCAATCCGGGTCTTTGACAGTTCAGCGTCAGCATGTTTTATGACAAGAAGCATGAGATCAAAAGAGCACTTATTAAGGATCTCGCACGACTGTTTACAAAAATCGCCAAAGTAGAAGATGCACTCGGAAAAAGGTTTAAAGTAGTATCGGAATCTGAGTCAGAGAAGGCCAACGTAGTGGCTCTCGCGTCTGTGAGCCCGTCTATGTCCTGGTACGCTGCCATTTTGCCAGCCCAGGTGCAGAGGTAGAGGTGCATCACTCAAAGAAGTACAATTGAAAAACACAGGTTGCGAGCACACTCAAAATCGATTCAAAACTCACTGGGTGCAGGGCAAGCAAAAAGTTCAGAGAAGGGAGAAGCCAGCACTCCAAATGTCTTTTCATATTATTCGAGTATTGGTTCTACCTCTGTCCTAAGCAGTGACACAACACATTTCTCGAAACATTTCATGACAATTGAAGTCAGAGCTACCGGACGGAAGTCGTTGTTAACCGTGGCACAAGGCTTTTTGGGCACAGGTGATGTTATGGACTTCTTCACAATGCTGGGACAGTGTGAGTGTCCAGTGACCGTTGGAATATGGGACACCATGCTGTTGTCAGTTCTTCTGCACAGCTTTTGAGCAAATGCCTAGATGCCTCTAGGCAGCTCCTCCAGCAGCCAGCTCGAGCCCGCTCCCACGCCCGAGTTAGAGGCACCGTCGCGGGGCCACACAGCCTCTCACTAACCCTAACATTAGTCTCATCAGAAACCACTTCGAACTGCATAGTTTGTTTGCAGCCTACGGATAATTTGAAAACATTTTATTGATCTATTTACGTCAGACGAAGTCAGAAATAACCAAAATGAAGTCAGAAATAAATTGTGCTGTTCTGTTCTGGTTTACCATGCCTGATTTACGGGTAGTTCCTCATGCCTCGCTGCCTAGAGACAGAGGCAGGGGCGGAGCTCAGAGGTTTTGTCGACTGAGGGCGAATGGAGTTACGAGACTTAGTCACAAGATTGTTTTAATGCTTTTCCACTAGTTACATTTCTGGAAAACCCACAGACAGACGGGAAGGGTGACCAATGGCATTGATTTATGACAGTAAATAAAAATGTGAAAGAATGGACGACAGTGACGATTAACAAAATGAACATCATTGCTGTATTGAAGAAGACTTGAAACTAGTGGTTGAGAGCATGAACTCATTAGGAAAGTGTTTACTGACGTAATAAATCTAGTGAGAAAAAAAATTCCCTATTGACTTCCATACAATTGGATTTTTGCAGCCAGTGGAGGCACCTCCTGTGACCATTAGAAAGAATGCAGGTTTAAGGCACTTGCGCATTGGCTTAATTTTCCAGCCGGGGAGGTTGCCCCTTGGGGCCACCCCCAACTCCATTGGTGAGGTGATACCTATGGATCTCGTTAAAATTATGAAGAAATGGTAACAAGTTTAGGTAGACTTGCAGTCACAGTTTTCCTTAATGTGTGTATCTGTGATCTGTATTTCAGTCGTACCACCAGACCAGTTGTTCTATAAAGAAGCGGTTCCCCAAGAGCAGCAGGAGTGGAGCTCCGGTCTGGACCAGGAGGACTCAGAGCCCCCACACATTAAAGAGGGACAGGAGGAACTCTGGCACAGTCAGAATGGAGAGCAGCTTCAGGAGGACCCAGAACCCCCAGACATTAAAGAGGGACAGGAGGAACTCTGGAACTGTCAGAATGGAGAGCAGCTTCAGGAGGACCCAGAGCCCCCAGACATTAAAGAGGGACAGGAGGAACTCTGGAACAGTCAGAATGGAGAGCAGCTTCAGGAGGGCCCAGCGCCCCCACACATTAAAGAGGGACAGGAGGGACTCTGGCACAGTGAAAATGGAGAGCAGCTTCAGGAGGACCCAGAACCCCCAGACATTAAAGAGGGACAGGAGGAACTCTGCATCAGTCAGATTAAAGGGGAACAGGAAGAACTCTGGATCAGTCAGGAGCGAGAGCAGCTTCAGGAGGACCCAGAGCCCCCACATATTAAAGAGGAACAGGAGGAACTCTGGACCAGTCAGGAGGCAGAGCATCTTCAAGGGCCAGAGGAGGCCCGTATGACAGAGTTCCCATTCACTGGTGTCCCTGTGAAGAGTGAAGATGAAGAAGAGAAACCTCAGTCCTCACAGCTTCATCAAAGCCAAACTGAGGAGAACAGAGAGGCAGAGCCTCTAGCCAGCAGCTCAACTGAACAGATGGAAACAGGAGTTGATGGAGAACCAGCCAGGGACTTAGATCCAACTAGTCTTTTACAACCAACTAGTGCTGGCAAGACTTCAGACTCTTTTGAACCTGTGACTGAAGACAGTGATGATGATAGGATGGAAACTGGTCAACCTCAGTCAGGTTTAGACTCACAGAAAAACAGTGAAGTTCTTGGGAAGAAACACGGCACGACATATCTGCTGAGACACATGAGAGTTCAAACAGGAGAGAAGCCATTTAAGTCCTCAGTCTGTGCTAAACGTTTTGATGGTAAAGGACACTTGACATCAAACATGATAGTCCACACAGGAGAGAAACCATTTAAATGTTCACTCTGTGGTAAAGGGTTTGGTTTGAAAGCACAGTTACAGACACACATGATAGTCCACACAGGAGAAAAGCAATATAAATGCTCAGTCTGTGGTAAAGGGTTTGGTCAAAAAGGAGATGTGAAGAAACATATGGTAGTCCACACAGGAGAGAAGCAATTTAAATGTTCCCTCTGTGGTAAAGGGTTTGGTTTGAAAGCACAGTTACAGACACACATGCTAGTCCACACAGGAGAAAAGCAATATAAATGTTCACTCTGTGGTAAAGGGTTTGGTCAAAAAGCACAGTTACAGACACACATGATAGCCCACACAGGAGAGAAGCCATTTAAATGTTCAGTCTGTGGTAAAGGGTTTGGTCAAAAAGGACTTGTGAAGCAACACATGATAGTCCACACAGGAGAGAAGCCATTTAAATGCTCAGTCTGTGGTAAAGGGTTTGGTCAAAAAGGACTTGTGAAGAAACACATGGTAGTCCACACAGGAGAGAAGCAATTTAAATGCTCAGTCTGTGGTAAAGGGTTTGGTCAAAAGGGAGATGTAAAGAAACACATGGTAGTCCACACAGGAGAGAAGCAATTTAAATGTTCAGTCTGTGGTAAAAGTTTTGGTCGTAAAGACAAAATGAAGGAACACATGAAGATCCACACACGAGAGTAAGCATTTAATGACCGTCTGTAAGAGGTTTCTGTGCTAAATCAGGCTTCCCTTATCTCCCCAGCCCTTGGACTTGCTGGAGCAGCCCTAGCAGAAGACAAAATGGTCTTCCCTAAGCCATATCTATATTGTATTGTATTCTATTATGTATGTTCCCTCAGCTGTAGCCAAGCCCAGATGCAGAACAAGACCTACTCCTTTCCCCATCCCTAGCTTCCTCTTCAGCTGTTCTGCTCTGGCCTCTGGTATGTAGTTTTAGCCACTTCCATAGGCCTGTCCAAGGTCCTAAAGCCTGCCCTGTACGTTCTAAGTTTACCTGGTGTCTCTCATGATAGGGATGCTGTGACCTCTGATTTGGTTTGAGACTATGTTTACACTGTAATGGAGACCCAGCAGTCAGGTTGGCCTCATGCTGACCTGGGATCAGTGCCCCGGCCTTGGGGATACAAATGCAAAAGGTCAGTGTCATGAGTCAAACAGTGCTAGGAGATATATTACTGTAACATCAACAGGAGCGTCTCTAACGGAATGATGATGATCAGGATTGAGGTTTTCATCTAGCTTTGTTACGGTCTCATTGGCCTGTTGTATTCTGGTGTTGGAGAAGTGTTGTTGAAATGCCTGAAATGTTCTATCATCTTCTTGGTCTTCTCCAGCACCTCATTAAGGTGAATGTTCGGTTTTTCTCTGCCTTCTTTCCTCACTCCACTTAATTTATGTTCGAGGAAACAATGGCTTATTTGTATGTATGTATATACCACAGGTATATTATGTTAAAACATAGGAATGGGTGTATTACCCAGGCTTGTATGCATTCCTTGTATATTCTAGAGCAGTCTTTCTCAAACATGTTCACATGAAGGACCCCTAAACTGACAAAGATTAGACCACGGACCCCCATTTGATAGGATTTTGTCCCACGGTCCCCCGTATGATAATAAGATGATGCTTTTAGATGTTTTATTACAGAAAGTGTATAAAACCCATGACAAAAATAGTCATTGTGTTACTTATGAATGGAATTATAGCGAAAATAAATTACCCCCCTTTTGGCTGGGAACCCCCTCAAGGACCCCTGGGGGTCCCCGGACCCCCATTTGAGAACCACTGTTCTAGGGATTGGGTATGAGGGGCACTTCTCCAACTTTGTACATGTATCCTTTTGTTTCTTTGCCTCTCATCAAAGATATTAATCATAATTAGTCAGTGGGAATATTTGTTGGACAGGCAAAGATCATATTAAACTCATCTGACTGAGAAAGAGGGTTAGAGTGTCCAGAGAGAAGAAACATGAAGATGCATGCTAAAATAACTGGAACTGGGCCTTTCTCTACTCCATTCAAATTAATGTACGGCTATCTTTCTTAATAATCACAATGCTTTCTCTTTGTTTCTATTGTGTAAGTAAAATAGTTAATTTTGATCTTGAAAAAAAGTTATCTTTATGTGACTTTTATGTTGTTCACACATGAAAATTCAAAACCATTTAGTGATCAAGGACATTTTGAGAGACATGACATGAGAGCATTTGTTCAACCTGTTGGAAAAGTTTAATAAAAAAATGTTTGATGAACACAGATAGAACCGTCTCTCCCATTCAAATCAAGGTCCATGGAGGAGCAGCATTTTCATGTGTACTGTTGCCTTACTGCAAGACGCACAGGTGAGGTTTTGCAGCAAGAACCAAAGCAGTGGAAAACTGCCTTTGCAGATTGGGGTGTGAGCACTGCAGCTGTCTTTTTAAGTCTTCAAAGTTTTGATATCTGTTCACAGTCATAGGAAGTGATTAGGGATGTCCGATATTATCGGCCTACCGATATTATCGGCCGATATTAGCATAAAAAATCGATATCGGAAAATATCGGTATCGGTTTTCATGCCGATTTTCTTTTTTTTTTTTAATACAGGGGGAGTCTCACAGAGCAATGCTCTCTTTTTCAGGAGTGCCCTGTTCACATTCACACACACATTCATACCTGGAAGCTGACCAGTACAACCACAGTCTGATCTGTTGGCCACTGAGCAGCTCCACTGGAGCGGTTGGGGTTAAGGGCCTTGCTCAAGGGCAACTCAGTGGTGGTAATGAGGGAGGGGCAAGCGCTGCCTTTTCACTTTCCCCACCCAGATTTATCCTGCCGGTCCCGGGGATTGAACCTTCTGGTCACAAGCTTGCTTCTCTAACACTTACAACTTTAACACAACATGCATATTATATATTAAACTCTTGAGCTACATTAAGCTACATTATGTAACTTGTTACGTGAAATTTTGGTGGAAAAAAAGCCTGCTTATATCGGTATGGGTTGATATCGGTATCGCAAATTAAGAGTTGGACATTATCGGATATCGGATATCGGTAAAAAAGCCAATATCGAACATCCCTAGAAGTGATTATAGTTCAGTGTATTCGTTGTATCCAATCTCTGTTGTTAGCTGTTTGAAGTGATTGAATAGTAATGTATCTACTCTACTAGGCTACCGTTAGTTTATCTCATGTAAGGGGCTAAAGCTAACGATGCTTGCCAGTTAGTTAGGTTTGCTATGCTGGTTTTTATGAGAGGAGCGAGCAAGAGAAGCACAAATTGCACAATCGTTGACATATGTCTAACTGGGAGGATACAGGTCCAGATTGCTCCCTGTCACCTGCAGTGTTCCACAAGGGTGGCTTCTCTGACACGTCCTGGTTCCCCCAATACCCAGTGGTTCCTAACCTGGGGGAGATGATAGCACAGGATAGGGTGAGCAGATCCCAGCAAACCAATTGTGGGACCGGCAATATGGCAAATAGGCGAATCTCCAAAAGTGTTGGTGTATCCCTTTGTTTACACAACCATAAGTGCAGTTATTGCAGAAATAGACTCAATAACAACAATTAAACAAGAACAGGAGTATGCAACAGCGGAGTTTCTTGGTGGAAAATAATTATTTCACAGTTCTTCTGAGTGGATTTGGATTTGACTGGATCCGACGCTGGTGGCTGAAGGACTGACTGCTTCCACCCACTGAAATGACTGCACAGCACTGAGTCCAGATGGATTCACAGAACCAAACAGAATGTGAGTTCACTGATCCAGATGCTTTTAGCATGCAGGGAATATAATGATGCAAGCCAAACCATCAAGATAGACTAGACTTTGAAGCACAAGACTGTTGTGAAAAAATAACATTGACTGAAGAAATTTACTGTATTTTTGATATCTTCTTCCACCCTGCATAAAAGGCGGTTTCAAGTTGGCTGTGTAACAGTCAGATAATTAGTTGATGCAACTGCAGGTTACAGAAAAAAAAATCTGGCCATTTTTCACAGAACATGAAGCCATCAAAAAGGTTTGGCTCAGGCTGTTTTTCCTCCTTTGTAGAAAGTTTGTGAAAGTGGCTTGAATGCTAAAAATATTCTTTTTTTAAACAGTTCTTCATCATTCACAATTGTGCTGATTTTTTGCCAGGTATTTTGGGCTGATCACTTGTGCAAAACGCCCGTCCATCTGTCAAATGTTTTTTCAGCATCTTTTCCCATGCTTAATACAGTACACACTAGAAACCATACAAGTGGGCTTGACTTTGTATCTCTGTATGAAAGTATAGAAGGGTCTTTTCAAAAGGAACACAATCATTCTCCAAGGTTTCTTTTTGAATCTCGAGTGTTGCAGACACGACAGTCCAGCAAATGGAGTCACTTCTACTCATGCAGACAGAAAGCGTCTTTTTCACTTCTGACAATCTACTATACTCTTTCTTTTGCACTGTGCTGGAGCTTTCACACTCATGATGTAGACCTGTGTAGACCCATGTATGTCTGTGCATCTAGAACTACATTGAGCTTCTGCTGCACTACATTTCCCAAGTTGCCATCTGAGTAAGAGGAACACAGCACAGGTGTTAATTGTTTTAATGATTGTACTGATTGCACTGCTCTTCAGGAATGGAATCTGTCCAAAACACGTAAATTAAATCTCCTCATTCAATCCATTGGGAATGAGGGTATTTGAGAGAGTGAATCCAATAGGTCTCCTCTGGAGAAGGGTTTATCTCTGTTGCCCCCTCTACGTGGCATATTCACTGTTTCAATGCCCATATAATGCAGGTCATTCAAACTGTGTTTCAGACTATTAAAATGTCTATAACTGATGATTTCTCATCATGGTTGCGTATAGAACATTTGTGTTCACAGATTCTGGTTTTAAACTCCCGTTTTGTTTTGCCAACATAGAATAAATCACATGGACATTTCAACAGGTAAACAACATATCTGGTGTTACAGTTTGCCTCTAATAATACCCTAATACCCTCATTCCCAATGGATTGAATGTGGAGATTTCATTTACTTGTTTTTTGTGAAGTCAACAGGATTGTTGTGGATTTATTTTATTTTGTTGATCAATTATGAATATACCTGCATTGACATTACTGACTCCCCCTGCTGGCTGTTACTTTTACTTGTGTCACCTGTGGAGCTCTATAATTAGACTCACCTGCATCACCTGTGTATAATTGTCATTCCACACACTGAGGAAGGGCTGCATGCCCGAAACATACATGACTGTGTGGCAATAAAAGTGTTCAACTTTGAGTGCTGTCCTTCTCCTCTTTTGATAATTCACCTTTATAGGCTCCAGCATCCAGTTGGTATATTATATCTCAGAGTTGAGTTTTTTTTTTCTTTTTTTTCTATGATGGTGTTTTACAACAACAACAAAATTGGAAGTAGGGAAAATTATAAACATAGAGACATTATAAGAGGCATAGGAATAGACAATAAAAACAATAATATATAAGTTAGGTAGCCTATATACAATAAAATGTCACCTTCTGTTCCACTCCTTATCAAGTACCATTGAGTAAAAAGTGAAATATGTGAGGTACATGATATTATATACAGCAGTGTGATAGTTAGAATAACAAAGAGAAATGTGCATTAGGTCAGTAAAGTGAATATCCATAACAGTATGGAGTATTTGATTATTGCACAAATGTTGTCAGTTATTCCACATTGATTTTATTTTATTATCAGATATACAGTATCAAAAGTGGGTTTTTGATTTGTAGACGAGTGGAGTGAGTCCAAGCTAGACGGATCAAGAGATCAAAATGATCATGTAGGAACAGGATTATACATCCCACAATTTCAAATTAATATGGAACAAGAATCTCAGATAAATTATCGGTTTATATGGATGAGATGATGGCAGCAATTGTTGGACTTAAGTTTACAGTCAATGGAATCAGTTATAGAAGATATTTTGTTTGAAATGTTTCAAGGTTTATTTAGAATTCACAGGTTGGGAATAGAGGTAGAATTTTGTTGGGTGCCGGCACATGTGGGACTAAAGGGCAATGAAACCGCAGACAAAATAGCTAAGCAATCACTAAATATGGAGCGCATAAGGGATATATCATTTGGTAAAGGAGAAGGTAAAGCACTAATTTCTCAGCTTTGGCAGAAAAGGTGGGATGGAGATACTAAGGGCAGAACATACTATAGGGTTCAAAAGACAGTTACAACACAGGGTAATTATGGGAGAAATAGAAGGGAGGTGGTAGTTTTATCCAGGTTAAGATTTGATCACACTGGTTTAAATAAGACTTTATTTCTTTTGGGAAAAGTAAATTCACAAGACTGCGCACACTGTAATATGGTAGAAAACACTGCACATGTATTAATGCACTGTGATACATATAATGAAGAAAGTTTGCAACAAAGGGTGAGAGAGGCTGGGCGAGGATGGAATTTGAAAGGGATATTGGGAACAAAACGAGATAAGGTGTGGATTGCACAGAGGGGTGATTGAATTATTAAAAGTTACAGGGTTGTTTAATAGAATTTAGTTTTAGTTTTAGTTTGTTATTTACTTTCTTTTATTTAATTTATTTCATAGACTGAGGTAGGACATTTTTTATCCTGTATTGCATACTCCGGTACAGTAGGTGGCAGTATGCTCCTTAACAATTGGATTGCAATCTGCCAAAAAAACGCAAAGAAGAAGAAGAAGGCAAACGTTGATTAGTCCAGAAGGAGGCGGTAATGCAATATCTTGAATGCCAACCGCAAACAAACAAACAAAACATCAGAAGAAGAAGAGGGGAATTGTTAAATTGCGCAAGATGGCAGACGGTGATTTTTTGGGGCGATTAAACATGCTTTCAGATTCCCCAACCTCTGTTAAAAGGCTATAGTTTACAACTTTAATTGACTCTATAAACTAGTATGGGTGATACTATCATGGCTATATAAACGGGAGCTGTTTGCCTCTAAGAGGAAGAAGGACCTTATCTCAGATTAATGGTTAGCTGAAGCTAGCTCGAGCTAGTGTAGTGACTGAAGTGGGCTAGCCTAGCTACAAAGTTAGTCAGTAAATAGTTCAGAGGAGAAAGTTGCTGTCACTGTGTGAGAATGTCTAAAGTCCAGAAGCTGAGAGTGGTTGTGAAGCAGCGGCTAACTGCGGTTGCTGAAGAGATATTTGGGCTGTTTGAAAGAATGATTGCAGAGTACGAGGAGGAAGCTTCTCTTTCCAAACAGCAGATCAACCAACAACAAGAGCTGCTGGATGTTGTTTTAAATCCTGAAGTGCGCTTACACAAAGCAGGTTGGTGACATTTACATGTTTCACATTGCCCACACAAAGTTTGATATTCCTGTTGTGAGCCAATGCAAAGCAGGGCAGACCAGTGTCACAATTCTTTAAATATTGGGGGTGGACATAAGTTGTGTGTAATTGTGATTGCAATGTAGGCCTATTTGCTATATGGCCCTGCCACATGATTATCAAAATGTCTCAATAGCTGGACAATATATTGTGATATGAGACTAGATATCATCTTACATTTTGGATGTGATGTGATGATATGGCATACGTCTTGTCTTTTCCTGGTTTTAAAAGCTGCATTACATTAAAGTGATGTCATTGTCTGAACCTATAGGCTACCAGACTGTTCCAGCTGTTCTATCATTTGCCTTTCCCATTTAGTCTATCCACATTACTGGTAATTATTTGTCAGAAATGGTCCATTTAGTCCATATTGCCCAGCCCTACATACGACTTACAACTGAACATTTAGCCCACTTCGTATAAAATACTGAGATATAGCGTATGTTATATTGTAAATTTCAGCTTAATATCAGTTTAAAATATATTTTACTCTAAATGGGACCATAATTTCGTCGCTGTTGGGCGGAAACCTTGTATCTCCAAAACCGCAACTTTTCAGGAAATGAAAAAAAAAGTTTTTAAAATAACAACACCACGTCGTCAAAGTTGGCACAGTGTCTTCATTATGGTCAGATAGTCACTGGATATGTCATTACATTATTAATATCTTACCTGAATGAGCTCAAATGGTTTTACAGGATTATCGTTCCAACTTCAAGGCACTTTCTCCGGGGCGCGCAGCCTCGCACAGCCACACACCTTTCAGAGCACACAGCCACGCATAGATGTTATGTTATGTTATGTTATGTTATGTTATACTTTATTTGTCCCCTGGGGGAACTTTGTCATGGGCATATACACTGTTGCTTCGTAGATAACAATACAGACAATACAAGGAAGCATTAACATAGTAGGCTGTGTAGGGCTTCAACAGACAGAAAATAAAGAATACAGTAAACAAACATCACCACCACATAGTAACAGGACAATTACAATGACAACATGGAGGCTCAGGGTTTGGTGTTCAGCAACTTGATGGAGGCCGGGACAAAAGAGAGCTTCAAGCAGTTTGTGCTGCACTTTGGCACCCGGAATCTCCTGCCTGATGGCAGGGATTCATATTCAGAGAAGAGGGGATGTTTTGGGTCTGCAGTGATTTTTTTGGCTTGTTTGATTACTGCCTGCTCATAGAGTTTTTCTATTGGCTCATACTCTTTCTTACCTATTATTTTCATTACTGCCTTGTGCATGCTGGCCAGCCTGCTTTTCAGCTGAACAGTAAGGTTGCCAAACCATGCTGTTAGTCCGAATCTGATCACGTTTTCTAGAGTCGCTCGGTAGAACAGCAACATGATCTGGCTGCTCACGCCATACAGCCTCAGCCGTCTTAGAAAATAGAGCCTCTGCTGCAGTTTGTTGCACAGTTTGTCAATATGTGTTTTCCAGTAGAGAAGGTTGTCAATGTGCACGCCTAAATATTTATATGAGGACATCTGGATTATTACCTGATTTTTGATGACCACTGGCTCATGGCTGCTTACTTGCCTTGGGTCGAAGATTATCTCCTGTGTTTAGGTGGTGTTTAAAATGAGCTGGTGGTGTCGCACCATGTGACAAATGTGTCTATTTCCTTGTGGTACATGGAGGGATCTGTGTGTTTATGGAGGAGGCTCAGGATAACTATCATCTGCAAATTTGAAAATATGGTTATTGGGGAATACTTTCCTGCAGTCATTGGTGTACAGTATGAAGAGGATTGGTGAAGATGTGGAGCCTTGTGGTGTCCCTGTGTTACAGTATTTGGTCTCTGACAATGACCCATTGACCTTCACTTGTTGACAGGGCCCGAAATTAACTTTTAGACCCACCGGCCAGTGGTGGGTAGATGGAAAAAATCTACCCGCCAAGCATATTTCTTACCGGCCAAAAAAAACACATTTTTGTGTCACATATATGACACATATATGACACATATATGACACAAAAAAAATATATATCCATTTTTTCAGTACATTTCAAGTAGATAAGGTATTACGTTGAAGAATACACACTTAAATAAGAGGCCAGAGTAAAATTTGAAGCTAATTATTTTAATATATTGATTGATAATTGATTCATCAATACATGTCAAGTCAATCTTATCAATACATGTCAAGTCAATCTTGAGCTTAAATTGTTGTAAAAAAAACAACGCAGCTAAAAGTAATAACTGCGACAGTCTCGGTGCACACAGCGCACAACTTGGGCTACGGACCTTTCTCTCCCACTCACACCTGGCACCTGCATTAGCTCTCCTGCACTCGTTCTCGGCTCCCCTTCGGCTTTATTGGTGGTAAGCATTTTGATTAATCTCCTCATCATACGAGCTCGGCTCGCCGGATGTAGGCTGTCAATTTAGCAGAGGTTAAAAGACGCTTTTTACCTCCGCTAAATTGACGACTGCATTTCATTCCAGAGTCATGTTTGGTAGCCTCTACGGGAGAGCCATGTGAAACAGTCTCACAAAGCACTCGTGTTAGCCAGCTGCGCACCAAAACACACATGATAACTATTATCTCTGTAAGGCTGTGCGTGTGTGTGGACCCAAATGCAGAGACACGGAGACAGAAGCAGTTTCAATGTCTTTACTTGACTTGACCAAACGTAAAATAACAACAAAGGTTTGCAATTCAATGCTGCAGACTAAAGCTGACTAAAATGGGGCTGCGGAGCCAAATAAACTAAACTTAACACAGGAAGAATTGTCCAAAGAAGCAGATCAGGATAGTCCAACAGGGAAGAGTCACTAGGTGCCGAATAATCCAATAGGGCACAGGAGTATCTCTGAACAGGTCAGGACCACAGCAGCACAAGATAATAATCAGCGACTGGGTCTGAAATGACACGTGTTTAAATATACAGTTGACCAGGTGCAGAAAATCACAGAATCAGTGGGGTTATTGAATTATTGTTTTTGCCTTCCTATTGGCTCTGACGCTGCTCTGTCTCCCGCCATCGTTCCTGAGGCGGGAAGGCAGATCAGCACCTCGGACAGCGACGGGGCCAGCTCCGCTACTGTGACCCCTTCCAGTGCCGCTAGGCCCTGCCTCTGCGTGCATGTCAATCTCCTCATATATACTGTATCATACGAGTGTCGGCAACAAGTGCGAGCGATTGATTCATTGATTGATTCGCCCGACGTTAGGCTGTCAATTTACCTCCGCTAAATTGACGACTGCATTTCATTCCAGTGTCACGTTTGGTAGCCTATACGGGAGAGCTAGAATGAAACAGCCTCAGGAAGCACTCATGTTATACTACCACACTGAACTAACGTTAGTTTCAGACTGCTTCCTTGTATATTGTGCGCTGGGATCAGCGCTCCCCAGCGCACTCCCAGCGTTTAACAGTCGGAAAAAGATGCTAGGTGGACACAGGCCGGCTACACACAGTTTTAATATTACATGACGACTATTTTGGGACCCGCCACGTGGCGGACAGATGCCAAACCTAACTCACCAAACCTAAAATCTACCCACCATTGGCGGGTGGCGGGCTCTAATTTCGGGCCCTGCTTGTTGAGGTCTATTAGTTAAAAAGAAATAAAACCATTAAGGGTGGGACTAACACTCATATTTTTCAGTTTCTCTAAAAGCAGATGGGTTTTCACAGTATTGAAAGCTGAGCTAAAATCAACAAATAAAAGTCTGGCGTAAGCTTTTGTGTTCTCTAAGTGCTTGGAGATAAAGTGTGATGTGCAAAGGATAGCGTCCTCTGTGCTACGCTGTTGCATGTAGGCAAATTGACATGTGTCGAGTATTGGTTCTACCTCTTTCCTAAGCAGTGACACAACACATTTCTCAAAACATTTCATGACAATTGAAGTCAGAGCTACTGGACGGAAGTCGGTAGGAAGGATTTTTGGGCACAGGTGATATTATGGACTTCTTCACAACGCTGGGACAGTGTGAGTGTCCAGTGATCGTTGGAATATGGGACACCATGCTGGTGTCAGTTCTTCCTCACACCGTCGCGGGGCCACACAGCCTCTCACTAACCCTAACATTAGTCTTGTCAGAAAACACTTCGAACTGCATAGTTTGTTTGCAGCCTAGGGATAATTCGAAAACATTTTATTGATCTATTTACGTCAGACGAAGTCAGAAATAACCAAAATGAAAACAGAAATAAATGGTGCTGTTCTGTTCTGGTTTACCATGCCTGATTTAGGGGTAGTTCCTCATGCCTCGCTGCCTAGAGACAGAGGCAGGGGCGGAGCTCAGAGGTTTTGTCGACTGAGGGCGAATGGAGTTACGAGACTTAGTCACAAGATTGTTTTAATGCTTTTCCACTGCTTACATTTTTGGAAAACCGACAGACAGACGGGAAGGGTGACCAATGGCATTGATTTATGACAGTAAATAAAAATGTGAAAGAATGGACGACAGTGACGATTTACAAAATGAACATCATTGCTGTATTGAAGAAGACTTGTTGAAACTAGCGGTTGAGAGCATGAACTCATTAGGAAAGTGTTTACTGACGTAATAAATCTAGTGAGAAAATAATTTCCCTATTGACTTCCATACAATTGGATTTTTGCAGCCAGTGGAGGCACCTCCTGCTGACCATTAGAAAGAATGCAGGTTTAAGGCACTTGCGCATTGGCTTAATTTTCCAGCCGGGGAGGTTGCCCCTTGGGGCCACCCCCAACTCCATTGGTGAGGTGATACCTATGGATCTCGTTAAAATTATGAAGAAATGGTAACAAGTTTAGGTAGACTTGCAGTCACAGTTTTCCTTAATGTGTGTATCTGTGATCTGTATTTCAGTCGTACCACCAGACCAGTTGTTCTATAAAGAAGAGGTTCCCCAAGAGCAGCAGGAGTGGAGCTCCGGTCTGGACCAGGAGGACTCAGAGCCCCCACACATTATAGAGGGACAGGAGGAACTCTGGCACAGTCAGAATAGAGAGCAGCTTCAGGAGGACCCAGAGCCCCCACACATTAAAGAGGGACAGGAGGAACTCTGCATCAGTCAGATTAAAGGGGAACAGGAAGAACTCTGGATCAGTCAGGAGCGAGAGCAGCTTCAGGAGGACCCAGAGCCCCCACACATTAAAGAGGAACAGGAGGAACTCTGGACCAGTCAGGAGGCAGAGCATCTTCAAGGGCTGGAGGAGGCCCGTATGACAGAGTTCCCATTCGCTGGTGTCCGTGTGAAGAGTGAAGATGAAGAAGAGAAACCTCAGTCCTCACAGCTTCATCAAAGCCAAACTGAGGAGAACAGAGAGGAAGAGCCTCTAGCCAGCAGCTCAACTGAACGGATGGAAACAGGAGTTGATGGAGAGGACTGTGGAGAACCAGCCAGGGACTTAGATCCAACTAGTCTTTTACAACCAACTAGTGCTGGCAAGACTTCAGACTCTTTTGAACCTGTGACTGAAGACAGTGATGATGATCGGATGGAAACTGGTCAACCTCAGTCAGGTTTAGACTCACAGAAAAACAGTGAAGTTCTTGGGAAGAAACACAGCACGACATATCTGCTGAGACACATGAGAGTTCAAACAGGAGAGAAGCCATTTAAGTCCTCAGTCTGTGCTAAACGTTTTGGTGGTGAAGGACACTTGACATCACACATGATAGTCCACACAGGAGAGAATCCACTGAAATGCTCAGTCTGTGGTAAGAGTTTTGGTCGTAAACAAGATGTGAATAGACACATGATAGTCCACACAGGAGTGAAGGCATTTAAATGTTCACTCTGTGGTAAAGGGTTTGGTCAAAAATCAAAGTTACAGAGACACATGCTAGTCCACACAGGACAGAAACCATTTAAATGTTCACTCTGTGGTAAAGGGTTTGGTTTGAAAGCACAGTTACAGACACACATGCTAGTCCACACAGGAGAGAAGCCATTTAAATGCTCAGTCTGTGGTAAAGGGTTTGGTTTGAAAAGCAACTTACAGCAACACATGCTAGGCCACACGGGGGAGAAGCCATTTAAATGCTCAGTCTGTGGTAAAGGGTTTGCTTCGAAAAGCAACTTACAGAAACACATGGTAGTCCACACAGGAGAGAAGCAATTTAAATGCTCAGTCTGTGGTAAAGGGTTTGGTCATAAAGCAACCTTACAGACACACATGATAGTCCACACAGGAGAGAAGCCATTTACATGCTCAGTCTGTGGTAAAGGGTTTGGTCTTAAAGGAGATGTGAAGAAACACATGGTAGTCCACACAGGAGAGAAGCCATTTAAATGTTCAGTCTGTGGTAAAGGGTTTGGTCAAAAAGAAAACATGAAGAAACACATGAAGATCCACACACGAGAGTAAGCATTTAATTGCCGTCTGTAAGAGGTTTCTGTGCTAAATCAGGCTTCCCTTATCTCCCCAGCCCTTGGACTTGCTGGAGCAGCCCTAGCAGAAGACAAAATGGTCTTCCCTAAGCCATATCTATATTGTATTGTATTATATTATGTATGTTCCCTCAGCTGTAGCCAAGCCCAGATGCAGAACAAGACCTACTCCTTTCCCCATCCCTAGCTTCCTCTTCAGCTGCTCTGCTCTGGCCTCTGGTATGTAGTTGTAGCCACTTCCATAGGCCTGTCCAAGGTCCTAAAGCCTGCCCTGTACTTTCTAAGTTTACCTGGTGTCTCTCATGATAGGGATGCTGTGACCTCTGATTTGGTTTGAGACTATGTTTACACTGTAATGGAAACCCAGCAGTCAGGTTGGCCTCATGCTGACCTGGGATCAGTGCCCCGGCCTTGGGGATACAAATGCAAAAGGTCAGTGTCATGAGTCAAACAGTGCTAGGAGATATATTACTGTAACATCAACAGGAGCATCTCTAACGGAATGATGATGATCAGGATTGAGGTTTTCATCTAACATTGTTACGGTCTCATTGGCCTGTTGTACTCTGGTGTTGGAGAAGTGTTGTTGAAATGCCTGAAATGTTCTATCATCTTCTTAGTCTTCTCCAGCACCTCATTAAGGTGAATGTTCGGTTTTTCTTTGCCTTCTTTCCTCACTCCACTTCATTTATGTTCGAGGAAACAATGGCGTATTTGTATGTATGTATGCATATACCACAGGTATATTATGTTAAAACATAGGGATGGGTGTATTACCCAGGCTTGTATGCATTCCTTGTATATTCTAGGGCAGTCTTTCTCAAACATGTTCACATGAAGGACCCCTAAACTGACAAAGAGTAGACCACGGACCCCCATTTGATAGGATTTTGTCCCACGGTCCCCCATATGATCATAAGATTGATGCTTTTAGATGTTTTATTACAGAAAGTGTATAACACCCATGACAAAAATAGTCATTGTCTTACTTATGAATGGAATTATAGCGAAAATAAATTACCCCCCTTTTGGCTGGGAACCCCCTCAAAGACCCCTGGGGGTCCCCGGACCCCCATTTGAGAACCACTGTTCTAGGGATTGGGTATGAGAGGCATTTCTCCAACTTTGCACATGTATCCTTTTGTTTCTTTGCCTCTCATCAAAGATATTAATCATTATTAGTCATTTGTTGGACAGGCAAAGATCATATTAAACTCATCTGACTGAGCAAGAGGGTTAGATTGTCCAGAGAGAAGAAACATGAAGATGCATGCTAAAAGAACTGGAACTGGGCCTTTCTCTACTCCATTCAAATTAATGTACGGCTATCTTTCTTAATAATCACAGTTTTTTCTCTTTGTTTCTATTGTGTAAGTAAAATAGTTAATTTTGATGTTAAAAAGAAGTTCTCTTTATGTGACTTTTGTTGTTTACACATGAAAATTCAAAAACATTTTTGTGATCAAGGACATTTTGAGAGACACATGACATGAGGGTCCACACAGACATGTGTGCATTTGTTCAACCTGTTGGAAAAGTTTAATAAAAAAATGTTTGATGAACACGGATAGAACCGTCTCTCCCATTCAAATCAAGGTCCATGGAGGAGCAGCATTTTCATGTGTACTGTTGCCTTACTGCAAGACGCACAGGTGAGGTTTTGCAGCAAGAACCAAAGCAGTGGAAAACTGCCTTTGCAGATTGGGGTGTGAGCACTGCAGCTGTCTTTTTAAGTCTTCAAAGTTTTGATATCTGTTCACAGTCATAGGAAGTGATTATAGTTCAGTTTATTCGTTGTATCCAATGTCTGTTGTTAGCTGTTTAAAGTGATGTAATAGTAACTTATCTACTCTACTAGGCTACCGTTAGTTTATCTCATGTAAGGGGCTAAAGCTAACGATGCTTGCCAGTTAGTTAGCTTTGCTATGCTGGTTTTTATGAGAGGAGCGAGCAAGAGAAGCACAAATTGCACAATCGTTGACATTATGTCTAACTGGGAGGATACAGGTCCAGATTGCTCCCTGTCACCTGCAGTGTTCCACAAGGGTGGCTTCTCTGACACGTCCTGGTTCCCCCAATACCCAGTGGTTCCCAACCTGGGGGAGATGATAGGACAGGATAGGGTGAGCAGATCCCAGCAAACCAATTGTGGGACCACCGGCAATATGGTAAGATAGACTAGACTTTGAAGCACAAGACTGTTATGAAAAAATAACATTGACTGAAGAAATTTACTGTATTTTTGATATCTTCTTCCACCCTGCATAAAAGGCGGTTTCAAGTTGGCTGTGTAACAGTCAGATAATTAGTTGATGCAACTGCAGGTCACAGAAACATTTTTCTGGACATTTTTCACAGAACATGAAGCCATCAAAAAAGGTTTGGCTCAGGCTGTTTTTCCTCCTTTGTAGAAAGTTTGTGAAAGTGGCTTGAATTTTTAAACAGTTCTTCATCATTCACAATTGTGCTTATTTTTTGCCAGGTATTTTGGGCTGATCACTTGTGCAAAACGCCCGTCCATCTGTCAAATGTTTTTTCAGCATCTTTTCCCATGCTTAATACAGTGCACACTAGAAACCATACAAGTGGGCTTGACTTTGTATCTCTGTATGAAAATATAGAAGGGTCTTTTCAGAAGGAACACAATCATTCTCCAAGGTTTCTTTTTGAATCTCGAGTGTTGCAGACACGACAGTCCAGCAAATTGAGTCACTGCTACTCATGCAGACAGAAAGCGTCTTTTTCACCTCTGACAATCTACTATACTCTTTCTTTTGTACTGTGCTTGAGCTTTCACACTCATGATGTAGACCTGTGTAGACCCATGTATGTCTGTGCATCTAGAACTACATTCAGCTTCTGCTGCACTACATTTCCCAAGTTGCCATCTGAGTCAGAGGAACACAGCACAGGTGTTAATTGTTTTAATGATTGTACTGATTGCACTGCTCTTCAGGAATGGAATCTGTGCAAAACAAGTAAATGAAATCTCCTCATTCACTCCATTGGGAATGAGGGTATTTGAGAGAGTGAATCCAATAGGTCTCCTCTGGAGAAGGGTTTATCTCTGTTGCCCCCTCTACGTGGCATATTCACTGTTTCAATGCCCGTATAATGCAGGTCATTCAAACTGTGTTTCAGACTATTAAAATGTCTATAACTGATGATTTCTCATCATGGTTGCGTATAGAACATTTGTGTTCACAGATTCTGGTTTTTTAACTCCCGTTTCGTTTTGCCAACATAGAATAAATCACATGGACATTTCTACAGGTAAACAACATATCTGGTGTTACATGTGATCCTGCCTCTAATAATACCCTAATACACTCATTCCCAATGGATTGAATGAGGAGAATTCATTTACTTGTTTTTTGTGAAGTCAACAGGATTGTTGTGGATTTATTTTATTTTGTTTATCAATTATGAGTATACCTGCATTGACATTACTGACTCCCCCTGCTGCCTGTTACTTTTACTTGTGTCAGCTGTGGAGCTCTATAATTAGACTCACCTGAATCACCTGTGTATAATTGTCATTCCAAATAGTCAGTGACTAGAAGTCACGACTGGTGAGCACTCTCAAAAGTTTCAAAAAGTTACGGTGCACGGCTCAAAAAATAATAAGAGAGGGGCAAAAAACCAGCACTCAAAATAATTCCTTTTGGTTGTTTTATTTACCTTCAAGCAAGATGACAATGTACGTTTCGGCGTGGAGCCTTCCTCAGCATTGTGCTGACAGAAGACGGACATGACGTATAAATAGTGTCAAACCGGAAATACAATCAATTACATTATCAAGTACTAGGAAATATCTCACAACATAAAATAACAATGAATATAATATCAAAAACATCAGAGAATATCAAAAAAGAGATAAAGGTACAATTTTAAACAGTATACTTGTATATAAGTCTGTATATATTACACAGCAGGAATGCAATAATGTTTTGCAGACGAGAAGAATGAGGCTGGATGGCCACACTTGTGTTAAATAAGCACAGATGAAAAGTCAACATATTAGAATAACAAAAATCAGTAAGAAAATATTTAAAATAAAATATTTTAATATTTTAAATATTTTCTTACTGATTTTTGTTATTCTAATATGTTGACTTTTCATCTGTGCTTATTTAACACAAGTGTGGCCATCCAGCCTCATTCTTCTCGTCTGCAAAACATTATTGCATTCCTGCTGTGTAATATATACAGACTTATATACAAGTATACTGTTTAAAATTGTACCTTTATCTCTTTTTTGATATTCTCTGATGTTTTTGATATTATATTCATTGTTATTTTATGTTGTGAGATATTTCCTAGTACTTGATAATGTAATTGATTGTATTTCCGGTTTGACACTATTTATACGTCATGTCCGTCTTCTGTCAGCACAATGCTGAGGAAGGCTCCACGCCGAAACGTACATTGTCATCTTGCTTGAAGGTAAATAAAACAACCAAAAGGAATTATTTTGAGTGCTGGTTTTTTGCCCCTCTCTAATTGTCATTCCACACACTGAGGAAGGGCTGCATGCCCCAAACATACATGACTGTGTGGCAATAAAAGTGTTCAACTTGGAGTGCTGTCCTTCTCCTCTTTTGATAATTCACCTTTATAGGCTCCAGCACCCAGTTGGTATATTATATCTCAGAGTTGAGTGTTTTTTTTTTTTTTTCTATGATGGTGTTTTACAACAACAACAAAATTGGAAGTAGGGAAAATTATAAACATAGAGACATTATAAGAGGCATAGTAATAGACAATAAAAACAATAATATATAAGTTAGGTAGCCTACAATAAAATGTCACCTTCTGTTCCACTCCTTATCAAGTACCATTGAGTAAAAAGTGAAATATGTGAGGTACATGATATTATATACAGCAGTGTGATAGTTAGAATAACAAAGAGAAATGTGCATTAGGTCAGTAAAGTGAATATCCATAACAGTATGGAGTATTTGATTATTGCACAAATGTTGTCAGTTATTCCACATTGATTTTATTTTATTATCAGATATACAGTATCAAAAGTGGGTTTTTGATTTGTAGACGAGTGGAGTGAGTCCAAGCTAGACGGATCAAGAGATCAAAATGATCATGTAGGAACAGGATTATAAATCCCACAATTTCAAATTAATATAGGAACAAGAATCTCAGATAAATTATCAGTTTATATGGATGAGATGATGGCAGCAATTGTTGGACTTAAGTTTACAGTCAATGGAATCAGTTATAGATTATTTTGTTTGAAATGTTTCAAGGTTTATTTAGAATTCACAGGTTGGGAATAGAGGTAGAATTTTGTTGGGTGCCGGCACATGTGGGACTAAAGGGCAATGAAACCGCAGACAAAATAGCTAAGGAATCAGTAAATATGAAGCGCATAAGGGATATATCATTTGGTAAAGGAGAAGGTAAAGCACTAATTAAAAAGACAATTTCACAGCTTTGGCAGAAAAGGTGGGATGGAGACACTAAGGGCAGAACATACTATAGGGTTCAAAAGACAGTTACAACACAGGGTAATTATGGGAGAAATAGAAGGGAGGTGGTAGTTTTATCCAGGTTAAGATTTGATCACACTGGTTTAAATAAGACTTTATTTCTTTTGGGAAAAGTAAATTCACAAGACTGCGCACACTGTAATATGGTTGAAAACACTGAACATGTATTAATGCACTGTGATAAATATAATGAAGAAAGGGTAAGTTTGCAACAAAGGGTGAGAGAGGCTGGGCGAGGATGGAATTTGAAAGGGATATTGGGAACAAAAGGAGATAAGGTGTGGATTGTACAGAGAGGGGTGATTGAATAGTTACAGGGTTGTTTAATAGAATTTAGTTTTAGTTTGTTATTTCTTTTCTTTTATTTAATTTCTTTCATAGACTGATGTAGGACATTTTTTACCCTGTATTGCATACTCCGGTACAGTAGGTGGCAGTATGCTCCTTAACAATTGGATCGCAATCTGCCAAAAAAAAACGCGAAGAAGAAGAAGAAGAAGGAAAACGTGTGTGCATTGATTAGTCCAGAAGGAGGCGGTAATGCAATATCTTGGATGCCAACCGCAAACAAACAAACAAACAAAACATCAGAAGAAGAAGAAGAAGGGAATTGTTAAATTGCGCAAGATGGCAGACGCTGATTTTTTGGGGGGATTAAACATGCTTTCAGATTCCCCCCCTCTGTCAAAAGGCTAGTTTACAACTTTAATTGACTCTATTAACTAGTATGGGTGATACTATCATGGCTATTTAAACGGGAGCTGTTTGCCTCTAAGAGGAAGAAGGACCTTATCTCAGATTAATGGTTAGCTGAAGCTAGCTCGAGCTAGTGTAGTGACTGAAGTGGGCTAGCCTAGCTACAAAGTTAGTCAGTAAATAGTTCAGGGGAGAAAGTTGCTGTCACTGTGTGAGAATGTCTAAAGTCCAGAAGCTGAGAGTGGTTGTGAAGCAGCGGCTAACTGCGGTTGCTGAAGAGATATTTGGGCTGTTTGAAAGAATGATTGCAGAGTACGAGGAGGAAGCTTCTCTTTCCAAACAGCAGATCAACCGACAACAAGAGCTGCTGGACACTGTTTTAAATCCTGAAGTGCGCTTACACAGAGGAGGTTGGTGACATTTACATGTTTCACATTGCCCACACAAAGTTTGATATTCCTGTTGTGAGCCAATGCAAAGCAGGGCAGACCAGTGTCACATTTCTTTAAATATTGGGGGTGGACATAAGTTGTGTGTAATTAATTGTGTTTGCAATGTAGGCCTATTTGCTATATGGCCCTGCCACATGATTATCAAAATGTCTCAATAGCTGGACAATATATTGTGATATGAGACTAGATATCATCTTACATTTTGGATGTGATGTGATGATATGCCATACTGTACGTCTTGTCTTTTCCTGCTTTTAAAAGCTGCATTACATTAAAGTGATGTCATTGTCTGAACCTATAGGCTACCAGACTGTTCCAGCTGTTCTATCATTTGCCTTTCCCATTTAGTCTATCCACATTACTGGTAATTATTTGTCAGAAATGGTCCATTTAGTCCATATTGCCCAGCCCTACATACGACTTACAACTGAACATTTAGCCCACTTCTTATAAAATACTGAGATATAGCGTATGTTATATTGTAAATTTCCATTCAGCTTGAAATATCTTTTACTCTAAATGGGACCATAATTTCGTCGCTGTTGGGCGGAAACCTTGTATCTCCAAAACCGCAACTTTTCAGGAAATGAAAAAAAAAGTTTTTAAAATAACAACACCACGTCGTCAAAGTTGGCACAATGTCTTCATTATGGTCAGATAGTCACTGGATATGTCATTACATTATTAATATCTTACCTGAATGAGCTCAAATGGTTTTACAGGATTATCATTCCAGCTTCGAGGCACTTTCTCCGGGGCGCGCAGCCTCGCACAGCCACACACCTTTCAGAGCACACAGCCACGCATAGATGTTATGTTATGTTATACTTTATTTGTCTCCTGGGGGAACTTTGTCATGGGCATATACACTGTTGCTTCATAGATAACAATACAGACAATACAAGGAAGCATTAACATAGTAGGCTGTGTAGGGCTTCAACAGACAGAAAATAAAGAATACAGTAAACAAACATCACCACCACATAGTAACAGGACAATTACAATGACAACATGGAGGCTCAGGGTTTGGTGTTCAGCAACTTGATGGAGGCCGGGACAAAAGAGAGCTTCAAGCAGTTTGTGCTGCACTTTGGCACCCGGAATCTCCTGCCTGATGGCAGGGATTCATATTCAGAGAAGAGGGGATGTTTTGGGTCTGCATTGATTTCTTTGGCTTGTTTGATTACTGCCTGCTCATTAGGGCTGTGCCGATTCACTTATCTCCCGATTCGATACTATCACGATACTTTGGTGCCGATTCGATATATATTGCGATTCACGATTATTGCGATTCTACGATTATTGCGATTCGATATTACGATTTATTGCGATTTATGTTTATTTTTTTCTTTTCTTTTTTCAGTTTGTTTGCTTTTTTACACTAGATTAGAACATGGGAAAAGTTGAATCATACACTAGAGACTGTATATTATATATCATGAGTAGGGCTGGGCGATATAGTTAAAAACAGGGGCGGACTGGGATCATAATTCAGGCCGGGCATTATGGCCCAATCCCACCGCAGCTAGTAGCGCGGTCCCGCTCCGCTCGACTCGACTTTTGGTCTCATCCCACCGGTATAAACCGGCCCAGCTCGCTTTGATTTGGGGCTGAGCTGGGCTACTTTTAGTACCTGCCTCGTCGGGGTTCTATTCTGCGAACCCGGGTTCATACGGTGACGTGAAAACATTGTAGACGACTGATTGGTCAGGCAGAATCGTGTTTACTCTCTATCCTACTGACTGTCAATGCAGCGCTGCATACCAGTTTACTTACCTACTCTTCTCTTCTATTATGCTCTTCCATCAGTCTTTTGTTTTGCTGCCTTCGCCTCTGGTGAAATAAAATCGGCGCGGTGGTTTCAATTGTCCAAAAGTCCGCTGCTCTGAAGCGCTTGTGTAGTTAGTGCTGCGTCGGCTCCGCTAGGCCGCAGGCGCTTGGTGAAGCCGCGGTTTTGCCTGGTGAGAGGCCGCGGGGGTAGAGGCTTCACTCTAGCGCAAACCCCGTCCCTCGTGCCCGCCCCTTTAGCAGCGCTTGTGAGTTTTGACTAACAACAAAGTGATATCCATTCTCCTGGTCGATTGTCACTTTTGCCCATGTACACTCTAACACCCGCCCAACATGCTGTGATGCTATGAGCTGGCTGCTCAGGCCAGGATCAAGGACTGTGGTCATGCCAGCACTGCTCTCTCTCTCTCTCTCTCACTCACACACACACACACACACACTGTAGGTCATTTAGAGGCACCAGTATTTCATAAACAGTTTAAAAGTTCTGTGTATGGATTTAATTGTAACGTTATGTTATAGCATATTTCGGGACATGGGTGGAGGGCAGATATGCGGTCGCTGTGACGACCAGGTGTGGGCGGGGGCAGATGAAAGGCGGTCGAAGCAGAACGTCCATCGGGTTGAAGCAAGTAGAGCCGAGTGGTGACGGGCTGTGCAGGGCTGTAAAATGTGGTGGAATTGAGCCATTAGATACCAAGCAGGCCAGGCCGATATGGGCCAACGCGCGTGAAATTTGGGCCGTTTGAAGCCAGATTTGGGTCCAATTTTACAATGAGATGCACCCACTTTAACCCTGAAGTGTAATTATTACTTCAGACTAACTAATAAAGTAATAAAACCACTAGTAAACCAGTAGGCGGCGCCTGGCCTGCTGTTCAGTGAGTGGCCTGACTGCAAGCACCCAAAAAAAAAAAAAAAAAAAAAAAAAAAAAAAAAAAAAAATTTTAATTTGCGATTATCGATTCTGGAATAAAAGATCGATCCAAAAAATCGTGACATTAAAAATCGCGATACTTAGGTGAATCGATTTTTTCCCCCACCCCTACTGCTCATAGAGTTTTTCTATTGGCTCATACTCTTTCTTACCTATTCTTTTCATGGCCGCCTTGTGCATGCTGGCCAGCCTGCTTTTCAGTTGAACAGTAAGGTTGCCAAACAATGCCGTTAGTCTGAATCTGATCACGCTCTCTAGAGTCGCTCGGTAGAGCAGCAGCATGATCTGGCTGCTCACGCCATACAGCCTCAGACGTCTTAGAAAATAGAGCCTCTGCTGCAGATTGTTGCACAGTTTGTCAATATGTGTTTTCCAGCAGAGAAGGTTGTCAATGTGCACGCCTAAATATTTATATGAGGACATCTGGATTATTACCTGATTCTTGATGACCACTGGCTCATGGCTGGTTACTTGCCTTGGGTCGAAGATTATTTCCTGTGTTTTGGTGGTGTTTAAAATGAGCTGGTTGGTGTCGCACCATGTGACAAATGTGTCTATCTCCTTGTGGTACACGGAGGGATCTGTGTCTTTGTGGAGGAGGCTCAGGATAACTATCATCTGCAAATTTGAAAATATGGTTATTGGGGAATACTTTCCTGCAGTCATTGGTGTACAGTATGAAGAGGATTGGTGAAGATGTGGAGCCTTGTGGTGTCTCTGTGTTACAGTATTTGATCTCTGACAATGACCCATTGACCTTCACTTGTTGAGGTGTATTAGTTAAAAAGGAATAAAACCATTTAATTAGGGTGGGACTAACACTCATATTTTAATTAGGGTGGGACTAACACTCATATTTTAATTAGGGTGGGACTAACACTCATATTTTTCAGTTTCTCTAAAAGCAGATGGGTTTTCACAGTATTGGAAGCTGAGCTAAAATCAACAAATAAAAGTCTGGCGTAAGCTTTTGTGTTTTCTAAGTGCTTGGAGATAACGTGCAATGTGCAAAGGATAGCGTCCTCTGTGCTACGCTGTTGCATGTAGGCAAATTGACATGTGTCGAGTATTGGTTCTGAGAAGGGAGAAGCCAGCACTCCAAATGTCTTTTCATATGATTTAATATCCTCAAACCTGGGCAGCAGACAACGAACGTTTCAGTCAAAGACCTTCCTCAGCGTTGTGCTGTGTCAGGCAAAAAAATACGGCTAAATACTATAAAGCCGGAAGTACAATCAATTAGTAAATAAAACATTTTACAACACAATATGCCTTACCAGTAGAAGCAAGGATCTGATAATCAAGAATTAGAAAAGCATTTAGAATAATAACTTTACAAAAATCACAAGTACAAGTGTTGTATAAACAATTATACAATCAAAGCGGAAGTACTTCACAATAAGGCTCTGTATAAAGAACCTCACAATACCAAAACGTAGAATGGGCTCAAGTGCGAACCAGGGCTGGAAGCACAATTTACTGTAAGAGGAGGTTGGTTAACCTTACTTGTAGTAAACAGATAAAAAGGTCCTATTGTTCTCAGTACAACTGATAGGATCATAAATACATTAGGAATATATCAAGAATAGAAAATAGAAAATATAATTTTAAAAAGGTTTTAAAGAAAACAGATAAGAAGTAGCTCCTCATTGAGGCCTTTAGGGTGTTCTGTTTGCAGGATGTGAATCCAAAATGCCTCCCTTTGCAATAAAGCTCTGTCTCTGTCGCCCCCCCCCCTTTAAGGGGCCAACAGCCTCGATCCCCTGGAATCTGAGAGAACACACATCATGCCCAAAATAATTAAAGTGTCTGGCTACAGACGACTTCTCATCTTTATTTCTAATGTTACTTTTATGTTCAGAAATGCAAACTTTTAGTTCCCTCGTGGTTTTGCCTACATGACAAAGGCCACAGGGACATTTCAAAAGGTAAACAACAAACTTAGTTTTGCAGGAAATCCTACTTTTGATAAGGAACTTCTTACCTGAGTGTGGGTGTAAAAAGGACCCACCTCTGATCATAGCATTGCAGTGAATACAGTTTGAACAAGGAAAATTCCCATTAGGTAAATTAGATCAAAAATGGAGAGGGTGTAACAGTCAGCTCTGACTAATACATCTCTCAGATTTCTCGCTCGTTTATGAACAAACACAGGAGATTTAATAAATACGTGGCCCACTTGGGGGTCGCTACGTAATATGTGCCAGTGTTTTAAAACACAGGATTTTATGTCCTGGGACACAGGAGAAAAGGTAGTGGCACAAACCATATTAACATTCTGGACAGAGGAAACTTTGGGCACCAATAAGTCATCTCTCTTCAAGATTCTAACCTTCTGGAGGCTATTGTCTAGAACCTTATTGTTGTAACCCTTCGCCCTGAAACGAGCACACAGTTCAGCAGCTTGTTCTTCAAAACCAGTATCTCTGTTACAAATTCTTCTGATCCTCAAAAGCTGACTGTAAGGTAAACCCCTTTGAAGACTGGGAGGATGGTAACTGGAGAAGTCTAAAAAGCTGTTTCTGTCTGTCTTTTTCCTGTAGACCTTGGTCGTGAGGAAATCTGGGCCCGTATTTATCAAGCTTCCTAGAATTACTCCTAAGAACACTGCTAAGAGTACACTTATGAGCAAAAAAATTCCCAGCTAAAAGCTGCACTTAAAAGTCAGTTATTATGCATCTCACTCCCTCTTTCAGCAAGGTGTAGGACTGAATCCTAAGTGTCAATCTCAGAGCTGATTTACGACAGGTGTGTGTGCCGTAAAGGGAAATGTTGATGACGCAATTCCAAGTACACAGGAATGGCCAATCGCTGAATGGAATCCCTTATGCACGAAATATCCTAAATAGAGATGATTCAACAGTGAAATGCACAATGGGAGTGTAGCATATATTCACCAATAATTTCAGAAGAAATTATCAACAAAATAATACAAGATAGCCTACATTGAAAATCACTCAAGAATAGGCTAAATCTTTCCTAATCCACCCAATTTACCTAATCCCACAACTGACTCGAAACTGGTGTGCTGTCAATTGACTACCCTATATAGCCAGGTTCTATAGGCTGTATGATGAGCAAACATGGAATCCAAAAGAAAGCCGAATTGGAGGGAGGATGACACGCTGTGCTTAGTGGAGAAGGTTCGCGCCCGTCTCTGTCTCCTGAATGCCATGATGTCAACATCAGTGGTGTCGTCTACGTGATACGCAGGTATACGCCGTATACACACTGCGAAATGACTCAGATTTGCATATGCGCACTGGGAAATGCGCTATGATATGTATCGTTTTCAATTTCCATTTATAAAATTCACCCTGTGCGCTCTGTGTGTTACCCTACGTTCACACAGCACCCAAGCCTTGCCTTTACCCACGCTTTTAAATAGGCATCCTTTTTAGTCAATGAGGCTGTGTACACAGGGCGCCTCAACGTGAACCTTCCGTGTACCCACGCCTCGCCTGAGCTGCGCCGATTTTTACGTGAGTTCTATTTTCAAGCCAACTAGGCGCGTGAAGGCATACTTTTTCTGTCAAGCCATGAAAGAAAAACGCGACAATATCCATGGGAAATGTCAGTCAGAGTCAGTATACCCTCTGAAAAAAGGTAGACTACACCACTGGTCAACATTGCCCTGCTGGCAACTCCTAACCACTTAGGACACCTCCTGAGGACTCCTAAATAGCTGGGGGAGTAGGAGTGTTTCCTAGTCTTAAGAAGGTTGATAAAAAGCTTTTATTCTTAAGTGTGAGAGTAGGACTAAATTTCACAAATTCTCAGCACTTAGGACTAAAATGGCACTCTGAGACGCTTGATAAATACGGGCCCAGATTTTTTCACACAGACATCCAAAAAGGAGACTGAATCAAGGCTATATTCCATTGAAAATTTTATAGAAGGCAATCTGGAATCCATATAAACCTTAAATTCCTCCAGTTGGACGAGAGACCCAGTGAAAATAAAGAATACATCATCAATAAAACGGAACCAACACTCAAAAAAGGCACCAAAAGGGTTATTAGGGTGTACAAAGTCATCTTCAAACTTACCCATGAAAAGATTTGCATAGTTGTAAATAATATGCTTTTTCAAATCTAAAGTAATTCCTGTTCAGGATTAATTTACAAAGGTCCACTAGAAAACCAGTAGAGGGTGTAGGGTTCTGTCTTGTGCTTAAATAATGTGTGAGAGCTTCCAAACCCTCCATATGGGGCACGTTAGTATAAAGACTGTTCACATCCATTGTGCATAAAAAGCTACCTTCCTCAATGTGCTGTATAGAACTTAGCTTGTTGAGAAAATCGGTGGTGTCTTTAAGATAAGACGGAAGTAGGGACACTAGTGATTTAATGTGTTGATCTAAGTACTGAGAGATGGGTTCTGTAAGGGACTGAGTGCCCGCCACAATGGGCCTACCAGGTACTGGTTCCACACAACTCTTGTGTATTTTAGGAAGAGTGTAGAACACTGGACGTATAGGATGCTTCTGAAGCATAAATTTATATTCATCCTGGCTAATAAAAGAGTTGGTTACAGCAGTGCTCAAAAAAGACTCTACTTCTTGAAGGAATTTCACTGTAGGGTCCCCCGTTAAAGGAGTGTAAAAATCGCATGCACCAAGTTGTCTCAAACTTTCAGTTCTGTAAGCCTCTATGAAAAATATCAACTGTATGGAATGGTGGTGAGGGTGGGTGCAGCTCAGGTCTAAGGCCTGGTTCCAGGTAGGGCCCAACACAATGGCCTGTCGGCCAGGACAGAAGACAGCAGAGGCTTGGATTCCAACACCAGTAATATTTATTGTGACACCATATGTTGTTGATGCTGCTGGTTCGCTGGTGATAAAGAAAGAACATATTATAAATCCATAGTGATTCAACATAACAATTAACTCCAAACAATTACTAATTATATAATATCCAAATACAGAAATAACTATTAAAGGAACTTAAGCAGTGCAACCAATGATCATAAATTACCAAAGCAAAGTCAACTAAAAGGAACACTTACTAATCATTTACACAGCAAAGGTGAAGGTGTGGAATCCAGTGGAGGCCAGCCAGCTTGTGCTACTATGGTTTGCAGCAGAAGGGATTTGCCACAGGTGATGTGACTGGCCTTATTAGCTCTCGGGCTCCGCCCATCCAGAGAGCAGTGAAGAGAAGCAGTGAGGAGGCAGTGGGAGGAATGTGAAATGAGGGGATTTTCCACAGCCGCCCCTCAAATTAGGGAACTATATTTGAGTTATAGGAAAATCCTTAGATGGGATGAAGAGGGTCCGGATCGTCATCTTTGATCTGTGTAAGAGGAACCAACCACTCCAGCCGCCCCATGAGGAGATTGGGAGTTGCTGGATCTCTGGATCTCTAAACTGGTCTTTGTGTATGAATAAGCTGAGGTGCCAAAGTGATCCTCAGGGAATGTCGTTGGCCCTTGTAAAGCCCACCCAAGACGAGTGTGAACAGCTGCTGGGCCACCGCCTGGACCCAAACGAACCCGGTCCACTGGACATACAAGATGAGGGTGATCAGAACCAATCAGGAGTAAGGGTTGAACCTTCTGGAAAGAATCAAGTGGTAAACCATGCAGATGCTTGAATCTTTGGAGCACAGGTGAAGGGTATGACTGCGGGGCAAGACCCAATTTCTCTGCAGTGAAAGCATTCCTTATCATGAACTTCTTGTCTGGATTTGATGCAGAGGAAATGTTGAAAGAGACTGCAGTCCCCGCTAGAGTCTCAGTCCCTTGGCAGACAGTTTTCAAAACCAGAGACTCAGCCGCCCCATCAAGACCAAGAGCTCTGGCTGCAGAGGCTAATAGCATAGTTCGCTCCGAACCATCATCCAATATTGCATATGTTTCAAGATGTCTTCCTCTGTAGCTCAGCAGAACTCTGACCACTTTCAACAAGACTCTTGAACTGCAGCTGGAGCGAATAAGATAAGAGCTTGACTCCCCTGGCGGTAGGTTCACTTCATGGAGGACTCCAAGGTGTTTTCCGTTGCATTTCGGGCAAAGCTTTTTCAGGTCACAATTTGAGGCTCTGTGCTCCCGCGCACATCTCCAGCAACGCCCTTCCTCCCGGATCCATGTGCTGGCTGCATCTGTAGAGATAACTGACGAAAATCTGGACAAATACTTAAATGATGGTCAGGGACACCACAGAAAGGACACACTGGACGTGTAGTAGTCTCCCATACAGGTTGCCGAGTTTGGTTTTGGGGATGGCTAGTTCCATGAAACATGGTCACCACTGGGTTGCTGGACTTTGGATAGCTAAATTTTGCAGGTTTCCGTTCCTCCATAGGTCCCCTTTGATTGGCACGTGTTTGGGTAGCCATAGCTTGGCATTCTGATTCATCTTCTAACCAGTTAGAGAAGTCAACCAAGTTATAAGGAGCACCTGGTTTGGTTGCACGGGTGAATCTGGCATAATTGGCAACATGATCAGAAGGAAGCTTTCCCAAAAGCTGCTGGACATGAGAAGCACAAGCCAACTCTGCATCTCCCTCTCCATTCTCCAAAGACTGCAGCATACCAACGAGGGCTCGGACCCGGATTGCAAAGTCACCAAAGTTGATTGAGTCACCAGGACGAACAGAGGGAAGATTCAGGATGGCGGTTATTTCCCTCAGTACCAGCTGTTGTGGCTGACCATACCTCTGTTGCAATGCTGCCATAGCTCTGGTGTAAGGAAGTGAATGGTGCGCATAGGCCAAAGCAAGGCGACAGGCTGTGTCTAACTTCAAGTGGTCCAATAACACATGATACTTGAACTGCTCACTTTCATCATGGGGCAGAAGGTTGTTAAGAGCCATCTTGAGCAGGGCAAACTGTCTGGGATCATCCCGAGTGAAGTATGGAAAGGAAGGGGTCACAACATGTGAGACTCTGTTTGACCTCAGTGATGTTGGTGGTGGTACTGGGTACTGAATAATTGGATGTAACACAGGAGTTATGCCTGTACTCTGCACATTCAAAGGATGAGGAGCTTGAGGGTGCAGGTAAGGATTGTCGGCAGTAACTGGAGGAGGCGATGGAGCGTTCAACGGAGCCAGAGGCTGCAAGTAAGGAGGTCCAGTTGCAGCAAAGGGAGGAAGTGATGGAGCGTTCAAAGGAGCAGGAGGCTGCTGGTAAGGAGGTCCAGTTGCAGCAACTTGAGGTGGTGCAGCGTTCGAAGGAGCAGGAGGCTGTAGGTAAGAAGGTCTTGTTGCAGCAACTTGAGGTGGTGCAGCGTTCGAAGGAGCAGGAGGCTGTAGGTAAGAAGGTCTTGTTGCAGCAACTTGAGGCGATGGAGCATTCAAAGGAGCAGGAGGCTGCCGGTAAGGAGGGGCAGGAAGATTCCCAGCAGTTTGAGAATGCACATGAGCCTGTGCATAGGAAGGGTTAACTAAGTCAACTGCTACCGATGTGACAATGTTCACCTTAGGCAGAGGCACTGCCTGGTAAGAAGGAGCTTGGAGAGAAGGCGCCGGTATAGAGACAATATCTCTGTGCACAGAGTGCTGACCCATCAGCTGCTGATTTGGCAAATCCAACGACGGCTCAATATGAGATGTTTCTATTAATGCTCCGGAACATAATTGCTGCATACTAGAATGTTCACTTGCTTGTTCTTCAATGCACACATGCTGCACAGGAGGATGCCCACTGGTCTGTGTAGCTTGACTTGACTTAGGCCTTGCTGACTTCAAAGACCCAGGGGCTGAAAGGGAGCAAAAGCGACTAGGTGGAGGTGGTGAACTAAGATTGAAGTCACTACGAGTCCTGAGTATGTTATACTGTTCTTGGCCTAAAAAAGGGGGGTTGTAATACCTGCAGGATCCCGGGTTCAAGGAAGGGGATGTCCGTGAAGAGTTAGATCTTGAGCACGTTTCTCTCTCCATCCTATCCATCCTCTGTCCTAGGCCCCTGACGTCCTGTCCCAAGCCCATGATCATGTCCTTAATTTGCTCCATGTCTCCGTTTGTGGTGGTATTTGGGGGAAGTGGATGGTGTTCAGTGGTGACAGAACTTTCCACATTTGCAGATGTAGGCTTCAGAGTCACTTCAGCAGGAGGCTCTGAGGGATTGATGACATGTGGCTCTGCAGGTTGATGAATGGCAGGATTGGGAGGCTGGGGGGGGAATGAAGTCTGGTAGTCTGCCAGATATACAGGTGGCTGGTGAGAACGGGCTGGCCTCGTTTTTGATGGTGTGCTGTTGTCCATTGCATTGGCCATATCCGGCTCGAAGGACCATGAAAAATATCAACTGTATGGAATGGTGGTGAGGGTGGGTGCAGCTCAGGTCTAAGGCCTGGTTCCAGGTAGGGCCCAACACAATGGCCTGTCGGCCAGGACAGAAGACAGCAGAGGCTTGGATTCCAACACCAGTAATATTTATTGTGACACCATATGTTGTTGATGCTGCTGGTTCGCTGGTGATAAAGAAAGAACATATTATAAATCCATAGTGATTCAACATAACAATTAACTCCAAACAATTACTAATTATATAATATCCAAATACAGAAATAACTATTAAAGGAACTTAATCAGTGCAACCAATGATCATAAATTACCAAAGCAAAGTCAACTAAAAGGAACACTTACTAATCATTTACACAGCAAAGGTGAAGGTGTGGAATCCAGTGGAGGCCAGCCAGCTTGTGCTACTATGGTTTGCAGCAGAAGGGATTTGCCACAGGTGATGTGACTGGCCTTATTAGCTCTCGGGCTCCGCCCATCCAGAGAGCAGTGAAGAGAAGCAGTGAGGAGGCAGTGGGAGGAATGTGAAATGAGGGGATTTTCCACACTCTATATTCTGTACAACCACAGCGCCACCTTTGTCAGCATTTCGAATAACAATAGTAGAATCTTTGGACAGTGTGAATAACGCTTTACTCTCATCTAGTTCAATGTTCGAATAGTGTCTCTTTTTATTATCGGTCAGTACCATTCCCATCACATCTTGCTCCACCAACCTGCAGAAGGTGGCGACAGAATAGTTCAAAGCGGGTGGGACAAAAGTACTTTTCGCCCTCAGTCCAAGCGAAGGCGTGGAGGAAGGTGTAGGTTCAACACCGACAGTCTGTGAAGGAGTCAAAAGTGAGTGGGGAGCCCCCTTATCAAAGAAAGCACGTGTGAAGTGCGGATATCAAGAGGAGTCGGATCTTGCATATAAAAAATTGTTTCTTTTATTTCCTATTAGTTTACAATTCTAAAATTAGGGAACAAGGGAGGTGGAACAAAGTTCATGTGTGGCGAGTGTCTTTCTCTCAAGTGGCGTCTGCCAGGTGCTGTGAATCAGGCCATTATGATCCCTGACACACTGATGTCCCAGCTGAGACGCAGCCACGGCGCTGTCCAAGGTGCTGAAAGTGACAGCAGGTTCATTTGACAATCAAAACTGTAACAGCACGAAGCTTTACATTTCTTAAAAATGTAAACAGTTCTATTCTAGCTATTCTAGCACATTCAGTCTCGATATCTTTAATCTGTTGAGTGCTGAGTTTGCCCGTCATCTCTTTCTTTAAGTCTGTGATCTCAATCCGGGTCTTTGACAGTTCAGCGTCAGCATGTTTTATGACAAGAAGCATGAGATCAAAAGAGCACTTATTAAGGATCTCGCACGACTGTTTACAAAAATCGCCAAAGTAGAAGATGCACTCGGAAAAAGGTTTAAAATAGTATCGGAATCGGAATCCAAGAAGGCCAACGTAGTGGCTCTCGCGTCTGTGAGCCCGTCTATGTCCTGGTACGCTGCCATTTTGCCAGCCCAGGTGCAGAGGTAGAGGTGCGTCACTCAAAGAAGTACAATTGAAAAACACAGGTTGCGAGCACACTCAAAATCGATTCAAAACTCACTGGGTGCAGGGCAAGCAAATAGTTCAGAGAAGGGAGAAGCCGGCACTCCAAATGTCTTTTCATATTATTAGAGTATTGGTTCTACCTCTGTCCTAAGCAGTGACACAACACATTTCTCAAAACATTTCATGACAATTGAAGTCAGAGCTACCGGACGGAAGTCGTTGTTAACCGTGGCACAAGGCTTTTTGGGCACAGGTTGATGTTATGGACTTGTTCACAACGCTGGGACAGTGTGAGTGTCCAGTGACCGTTGGAATATGGGACACCATGCTGTTGTCAGTTCTTCTGCACAGCTTTTGAGCAAATGCCTAGATGCCTCTAGGCAGCTCCTCCAGCAGCCAGCTCGAGCCCGCTCCCACGCCCGAGTTAGAGGCACAGTCGCGGGGCCACACAGCTCTCACTAACCCTAACATTAGTCTCATCAGAAACCACTTCGAACTGCATAGTTTGTTTGCAGCCTACGGATCATTTGAAAACATTTTATTGATCTATTTACGTCAGACAAAGTCAGAAATAACCAAAATGAAGTCAGAAATAAATTGTGCTGTTCTGTTCTGGTTTACCATGCCTGATTTACGGGTAGTTCCTCATGCCTCGCTGCCTAGAGACAGAGGCAGGGGCGGAGCTCAGAGGTTTTGTCGACTGAGGGCGAATGGAGTTACGAGACTTAGTCACAAGATTGTTTTAATGCTTTTCCACTAGTTACATTTCTGGAAAACCCACAAACAGACGGGAAGGGTGACCAATGGCATTGATTTATGACAGTAAATAAAAATGTGAAAGAATGGACGACAGTGACGATTAACAAAATGAACATCATTGCTGTATTGAAGAAGACTTGAAACTAGTGGTTGAGAGCATGCACTCATTAGGAAAGTGTTTACTGACGTAATACATCTAGTGAGAATTTTTTTTCCCTATTGACTTCCATACAATTGGATTTTTGCAGCCAGTGGAGGCACCTCCTGCTGACCATTAGAAAGAATGCAGGTTTAAGGCACTAACACATTGGCTTAATTTTCCAGCCGGGAAGGTTGCCCCTTGGGGCCACCCCCAACTCCATTGGTGAGGTGATACCTATGGATCTCGTTAAAATTATGAAGTAATGGTAACAAGTTTAGGTAGACTTGCAGTCACAGTTTTCCTTAATGTGTGTATCTGTGATCTGTATTTCAGTCGTACCACCAGACCAGTTGTTCTATAAAGAAGCGGTTCCCCAAGAGTAGCAGGAGTGGAGCTCCGGTCTGGACCAGGAGGACCCAGAGCCCACAGACATTAAAGAGGGACAGGAGGAACTCTGGCACAGTCAGAATAGAGAGCAGCTTCAGGAGGACCCAGAGCCCCCACACATTAAAGAGGGACAGGAGGAACTCTGAATCAGTCAGATTAAAGGGGAACAGGAAGAACTCTGGATCAGTCAGGAGCGACAGCAGCTTCAGGAGGACCCAGAGCCCCCACACATTAAAGAGGAACAGGAGGAACTCTGGACCAGTCAGGAGGCAGAGCATCTTCAAGGGCTGGAGGAGGCCCGTATGACAGAGTTCCCATTCACTGGTGTCCCTGTGAAGAGTGAAGATGAAGAAGAGAAACCTCAGTCCTCACAGCTTCATCAAAGCCAAACTGAGGAGAACAGAGAGGAAGAGCCTCTAGCCAGCAGCTCAACTGAACGGATGGAAACAGGAGTTGATGGAGAACCAGCCAGGGACTTAGATCCAACTAGTCTTTTACAACCAACTAGTGCTGGCAAGACTTCAGACTCTTTTGAACCTGTGACTGAAGACAGTGATGATGATAGGATGGAAACTGGTCAACCTCAGTCAGGTTTAGACTCACAGAAAAACAGTGAAGTTCTTGGGAAGAAACACGGCACGACATATCTGCTGAGACACATGAGAGTTCAAACAGGAGAGAAGCCATTTAAGTCCTCAGTCTCTGCTAAACATTTTGGTGGTAAAGGACACTTGACATCACACATGATAGTCCACACAGGAGAGAATCCACTGAAATGCTCAGTCTGTGGTAAAAGTTTTGGTCGTAAACAAGATGTGAATAGACACATGATAGTCCACACAGGAGAAAAGCAATTTAAATGTTCACTCTGTGGTAAAGGGTTTGGTCGAAAATCAAACTTACAGACACACATGCTAGTCCACACGGGAGAGAAGCCATTTAAATGCTCAGTCTGTGGTAAAGGGTTTGGTTTGAAAGCACACTTACAGACACACATGGTAGTCCACACAGGAGAGAAGCCATTTAAATGCTCAGTCTGTGGTAAAGGGTTTGGTCAAAAGGGAGATGTAAAGAAACACATGGTAGTCCACACAGGAGAGAAGCAATTTAAATGTTCAGTCTGTGGTAAAGGGTTTGCTTTGAAAAGCAACTTACAGCAACACATGCTAGTCCACACGGGAGAGAAGCCATTTAAATGCTCAGTCTGTGGTAAAGGGTTTGGTTTGAAAGCACACTTACAGACACACATGATAGCCCACACAGGAGAGAAGCCATTTAAATGCTCAGTCTGTGGTAAAGGGTTTGGTCAAAAGGGAGATGTAAAGAAACACATGGTAGTCCACACAGGAGAGAAGCAATTTAAATGTTCAGTCTGTGGTAAAAGTGTTGGTCGTAAAGACAACATGAAGGAACACATGAAGATCCACACACGAGAGTAAGCATTTAATGGCCATCTGTAAGAGGTGTCTGTGCTAAATCAGACTTCCCTTATCTCCCCAGCCCTTGGACTTGCTGGAGCAGCCCTAGCAGAAGACAAAATGGTCTTCCCTAAGCCATATCTATATTGTATTGTATTCTATTATGTATATCTATATTGTATTGTATTCTATTATGTATGTTCCCTCAGCTGTAGCCAAGCCCAGATGCAGAACAAGACCTACTCCTTTCCCCATCCATAGCTTCCTCTTCAGCTGCTCTGCTCTGGCCTCTGGTATGTAGTTTTAGCCACTTCCATAGGCCTGTCCAAGGTCCTAAAGCCTGCCCTGTACGTTCTAAGTTTACCTGGTGTCTCTCATGATAGGGATGCTGTGACCTGATTTGGTTTGAGACTGTTTACACTGTAATGGAGACCCAGCAGTCAGGTTGGACTCATGCTGACCTGGGATCAGTGCCCCGGCCATGGGGATACAAATGCAAAAGGTCAGTGTCATGAGTCAAACAGTGCTAGGAGATATATTACTGTAACATCAACAGGAGCGTCTCTAACGGAATGATGATGATCAGGATTGAGGTTTTCATCTAGCTTTGTTACGGTCTCATTGGCCTGTTGTATTCTGGTGTTGGAGAAGTGTTGTTGAAATGCCTGAAATGTTCTATCATCTTCTTGGTCTTCTCCAGCACCTCATTAAGGTGAATGTTCGGTTTTTCTCTGCCTTCTTTCCTCACTCCACTTCATTTCTGTTCTGTTTGAGGAAACAATGGCTAATTTGTATGTATGTATGTATACCACAGGTATATTATGTTAAAACATAGGAATGGGTGTATTACCCAGGCTTGTATGCATTCTTTGTATATTCTAGTGCAGTCTTTCTCAAACATGTTCACATGAAGGACCCCTAAACTGACAAAGATTAGACTCCGGCCCCTTATTTGATAGGATTTTGTCCCACGGTCCCCCATATGATCATAGGATTGATGCTTTTAGATGTTTTATTACAGAAAGTGTATAACACCCATGACCAAAATAGTCATTGTGTTACTTATGAATGGAATTATAGCGAAAATAAATTACCCCCCTTTTGGCTGGGAACCCCCTCAAGGACCCCTGGGGGTCCCCGGACCCCCATTTGAGAACCACTGTTCTAGGGATTGGGTATGAGAGGCACCTCTCCAACTTTGCACATGCATCCTTTTGTTTCTTTGCCTCTCATCAAAGATATTAATCATTATTAGTCAGTGGGAATATTTGTTGGACAGGCAAAGATCATATTAAACTCATCTGACTGAGCAAGAGGGTTAGATTGTCCAGAGAGAAGAAACATGAAGATGCATGCTAAAAGAACTGGAACTGGGCCTTTCTCTACTCCATTCAAATTAATGTACGGCTATCTTTCTTAATAATCACAATGCTTTCTCTTTGTTTCTATTGTGTAAGTAAAATAGTTAATTTTGATGTTAAAAAAAGTTCTCGTTATGTGACTTTTATGTTGTTTACACATGAAAATTCAAAAACATTTAGTGATCAAGGACATTTTGAGAGACACATGACATGAGAGCATTTGTTCAACCTGTTGGAAAAGTTTAATAAAAAAATGTTTGATGAACACGGATAGAACGGTCTCTCCCATTCAAATCAAGGTCCATGGATGGAGGAGCGGCATTTTCATGTGTACTGTTGCCTTACTGCAAGATGCACAGGTGAGGTTTTGCAGCAAGAACCAAAGCAGTGGAAAACTGCCTTTGCAGATTGAGGTGTAAGCACTGCAGCTGTCTTTTTAAGTCTTCAAAGTTTTGATGTCTTCACAGTCATAGGAAGTGATTATAGTTCAGTTTATTCGTTGTATCCAATGTCTGTTGTTAGCTGTTTGAAGTGATTGAATAGTAACGTATCTACTCTACTAGGCTACTGTTAGTTTATCACCTACCCAGTGGTTCCCAACCTGGGGGAGATGATAGGACAGGGTGCACCCGTGAGCAGATCCCAGCAAACCAATTGTGGGACCGGCAATATGGCAAATAGGCGAATCTCCAAAAGTGTTGGTGTATCCCTTTGTTTACACAACCATAAGTGCAGTTATTGCAGAAATCGACTCAATAACAACAATTAAACAAGAACAGGAGTATGCAACAGCGGAGTTTCTTTGTGGAAAATAATTATTTCACAGTTCTTCTGAGTGGATTTGGATTTGACTGGATCCGACGCTGGTGGCTGAAGGACTGGCTGCTTCCACCCACTGAAATGACTGCACAGTACTGAGTCCAGATGGATTCACAGAACCAAACAGAATGTGAGTTCACTGATCCAGATGCTTTTAGCATGCAGGGAATATAATGATGCAAGCCAAACCATCAAGATAGACTAGACTTTGAAGCACAAGACTGTCATGAAAAAATAGCATTAACTGAAGAAATTTACTGTATTTTTGATATCTTCTTCCACCCTGCATAAAAGGCGGTTTCAAGTTGGCTGTGTAACACAGTCAGATAATTAGTTGATGCAACTGCAGGTCACAGAAAAAAAATTCTGGACATTTTTCACAGAACATGAAGCCATCAAAAAGGTTTGGCTCAGGCTGTTTTTCCTCTGTAGAAAGTTTGTGAAAGTGGCTTGAATGCTAAAAATATTCTTTTTTTAAACAGTTCTTCATCATTCACAATTGTGCTGATTTTTTGCCAGGTATTTTGGGCTGATCACTTGTGCAAAACGCCCGTCCATCTGTCAAATGTTTTTTCAGCATCTTTTCCCATGCTTAATACAGTACACACTAGAAACCATACAAGTGGGCTTGACTTTGTATCTCTGTATGAAAATATAGAAGGGTCTTTTCAAAAGGAACACAATCATTCTCCAAGGTTTCTTTTTGAATCTCGAGTGTTGCAGACACGACAGTCCAGCAAATTGAGTCACTGCTACTGCAGTGTGCTTGAGCTTTCACACTCATGATGTAGACCTGTGTAGACCCATGTATGTCTGTGCATCTAGAACTACATTGAGCTTCTGCTGCACTACATTTCCCAAGTTGCCATCGGAGTAAGAGGAACACATCACAGGTGTTAATTGTTTTAATGATTGTACTGATTGCACTGCTCTTCAGGAATGGAATCTGTGCAAAACAAGTAAATGAAATCTCCTCATTCAATCCATTGGGAATGAGGGTATTTGAGAGAGTGAATCCAATAGGTCTCCTCTGGAGAAGGGTTTATATCTGTTGCCCCCTCTACGTGGTATATTCACTGTTTCAATGCCCATATAATGCAGGTCATTCAAACTGTTTCACACTATTAAGATGTCTATAACTGATGAGTTCTCATCATGGTTGCGTATAGAACATTTGTGTTCACAGATTCTGGTTTTTAACTCCCGTTTTGTTTTGCCAACATAGAATAAATCACATGGACATTTCAACAGGTAAACAACATATCTGGTGTTACATGTGATCCTGCCTCTAATAATACCCTAATACCCTCATTCCCAATGGATTGAATGAGGAGATTTCATTTACTTGTTTTTTGTGAAGTCAACAGGATTGTTGTGGATTTATTTTATTTTGTTTATCAATTATGAATATACCTGCATTGACATTACTGACTCCCCCTGCTGGCTCTTACTTTTACTGTCAGCTGTGGAGCTCTATAATTAGACTCACCTGAATCACCTGTGTATAATTGTCATTCCACACACTGAGGAAGGGCTGCATCCCTGAAACATACATGACTGTGTGACAATAAAAGTGTTCAACTTGGAGTGCTGTCCTTCTACTCTTTTGATAATTCACCTTTATAGGCTCCAGCACCCAGTTGGTATATTATATCTCAGAGTTGAGTGTTTTTATTTTATTTTCTATGATGGTGTTTTACAACAACAAAATTGGAAGTAGGGAAAATTATAAACACAGAGACATTATAAGAGGCATAGGAATAGACAATAAAAACAATAATATATGTTAGGTAGCCTATATACAATAAAATGTCACCTTCTGTTCCACTCCTTATCAAGTACCATTGAGTAAAAAGTGAAATATGTGAGGTACATGATATTATATACAGCAGTGTGATAGTTAGAATAACAAAAGAGAAATGTGCATTAGGTCAGTAAAGTGAATATCCATAACAGTATGGAGTATTTGATTATTGCACAAATGTTGTCAGTTATTCCACATTGATTTTATTTTATTATCAGATATACAGTATCAAAAGTGGGTTTTTGATTTGTAGACGAGTGGAGTGAGTCCAAGCTAGACGGATCAAGAGATCAAAATGATCATGTAGGAACAGGATTATACATCCCACAATTTCAAATTAATATAGGAACAAGAATCTCAGATAAATTATCAGTTTATATGGATGAGATGATGGCAGCAATTGTTGGACTTAAGTTTACAGTCAATGGAATCAGTTATAGATTATTTTGTTTGAAATGTTTCAAGGTTTATTTAGAATTCACAGGTTGGGAATAGAGGTCGAATTTTGTTGGGTGCCGGCACATGTGGGACTAAAGGGCAATGAAAACGCAGACAAAATAGCTAAGGAATCACTAAATATGAAGCGCATAAGGGATATATCATTTGGTAAAGGAGAAGGTAAAGCACTAATTAAAAAGACAATTTCACAGCTTTGGCAGAAAAGGTGGGATGGAGACACTAAGGGCAGAACATACTATAGGGTTCAAAAGACAGTTACAACACAGGGTAATTATGGGAGAAATAGAAGGGAGGTGGTAGTTTTATCCAGGTTAAAATTTGATCACACTGGTTTAAATAAGACTTTATTTCTTTTGGGAAAAGTAAATTGAAAACACTGAACATGTATTAATGCACTGTGATAAATATAATGAAGAAAGGGTAAGTTTGCAACAAAGGGTGAGAGAGGCTGGGCGAGGATGGAATTTGAAAGGGATATTGGGAACAAAAGGAGATAAGGTGTGGATTGCACAGAGAGGGGTGATTGAATAGTTACAGGGTTGTTTAATAGAATTTAGTTTTAGTTTGTTATTTCCTTTCTTTTATTTAATTTCTTTCATAGACTGATGTAGGACATTTTTTACCCTGTATTGCATACTCCGGTACAGTAGGTGGCAGTATGCTCCTTAACAATTAGATCGCAATCTGCCAAAAAAAACGCGAAGAAGAAGGGAAACGTTGTGTGCATTGATTAGTCCAGAAGGAGGCGGTAATGCAATATCTTGGATGCCAACCGCAAACAAACAAACAAAACATCAGAAGAAGAAGAAGAAGGGAATTGTTAAATTGCGCAAGATGGCAGACGCTGATTTTTTGGGGGGATTAAACATGCTTTCAGATTCCCCAACCTCTGTCAAAAGGCTAGTTTACAACTTTAATTGACTCTATAAACTAGTATGGGTGATACTATCATGGCTAAATAAACGGGAGCTGTTTGCCTCTAAGAGGAAGAAGGACCTTAACTCAGATTAATGGTTAGCTGAAGCTAGCTCGAGCTAGTGTAGTGACTGAAGTGGGCTAGCCTAGCTACAAAGTTAGTCAGTAAATAGTTCAGGGGAGAAAGTTGCTGTCACTGTGTGAGAATGTCTAAAGTCCAGAAGCTAAGAGTGGTGGTGAAGCAGCGGCTAACTGCGGTTGCTGAAGAGATATTTGGGCTGTTTGAAAGAATGATTGCAGAGTACGAGGAGGAAGCTTCTCTTTCCAAACAGCAGATCAACCGACAACAAGAGCTGCTGGATGTTGTTTTAAATCCTGAAGTGCGCTTACACAGAGCAGGTTGGTGACATTTACATGTTTCACATTGCCCACACAAAGTTTGATATTCCTGTTGTGAGCCAATGCAAAGCAGGGCAGACCAGTGTCACAATTCTTTAAATATTGGGGGTGGACATAAGTTGTGTGTAATTGTGTTTGCAATGTAGGCCTATTTGCTATATGGCCCTGCCACATGATTATCAAAATGTCTCAATAGCTGGACAATATATTGTGATATGAGACTAGATATCATCTTACATTTTGGATGTGATGTGATGATATGGCATATGTCTTGTCTTTTCCTGGTTTTAAAAGCTGCATTACATTAAAGTGATGTCATTGTCTGAACCTATAGGCTACCAGACTGTTCCAGCTGTTCTATCATTTGCCTTTCCCATTTAGTCTATCCACATTACTGGTAATTACTTGTCAGAAATGGCCCATTTAGTCCATATTGCCCAGCCCTACATACGACTTACAACTGAACATTTAGCCCACTTCGTATAAAATACTGAGATATAGCGTATGTTATATTGTAAATGTCAGCTTAATATCAGCTTAAAATATCGTTTACTCTAAATGGGGCCATAATTTTGTCGCTGTTGGGCGGAAACCTTGTATCTCCAAAACCGCAACTTTTCAGGAAATGAAAAAAAAAGTTTTTAAAATAACAACACCACGTCGTCAAAGTTGGCACAGTGTCTTCATTATGGTCAGATAGTCACTGGATATGTCATTACATTATTAATATCTTACCTGAATGAGCTCAAATGGTTTTACAGGATTATCATTCCAGCTTGGAGGCACTTTCTCCGGGGCGCGCAGCCTCGCACAGCCACACACCTTTCGGAGCACACAGCCACGCATAGATGTTATGTTATGTTATGTTATACTTTATTTGTCCCCTGGGGGAACTTTGTCATGGGCATATACACTGTTGCTTCGTAGATAACAATACAGACAATACAAGGAAGCATTAACATAGTAGCTGTGTAGGGCTTCAACAGACAGAAAATAAAGAATACCGTAAACAAACATCACCACCACATAGTAACAGGACAATTACAATGACAACATGGAGGCTCAGGGTTTGGTGTTCAGCAACTTGATGGAGGCCCGGGACAAAAGAGAGCTTCAAGCAGTTTGTGCTGCACTTTGGCACCCGGAATCTCCTGCCTGATGGCAGGGATTCATATTCAGAGAATAGGGGATGTTTTGGGTCTGCAGTGATTTGTTTGGCTTGTTTGATTACTGCCTGCTCATAGAGTTTTTCTATTGGATCATACTCTTTCTTACCTATTATTTTCATGGCCGCCTTGTGCATGCTGGCCAGCCTGCTTTTCAGTTGAACAGTAAGGTTGCCAAACCATGCTGTTAGTCCGAATCTGATCACGTTTTCTAGAGTCGCTCGGTAGAACAGCAACATGATCTGGCTGCTCACGCCATACAGCCTCAGACGTCTTAGAAAATAGAGCCTCTGCTGCAGTTTGTTGCACAGTTTGTCAATATGTGTTTTCCAGCAGAGAAGGTTGTCAATGTGCACGCCTAAATATTTATATGAGGACATCTGGATTATTACCTGATTTTTGATGACCACTGGCTCATGGCTGGTTACTTGCCTTGGGTCAAAGATTATTTCCTGTGTTTTGGTGGTGTTTAAAATGAGCTGGTTGGTGTCGCACCATGTGACAAATGTGTCTATCTCCTTGTGGTACACGGAGGGATTTGTGTCTTTGTGGAGGAGGCTCAGGATAACTATCATCTGCAAATTTGAAAATATGGTTATTGGGGAATACTTTCCTGCAGTCATTGGTGTACAGTATGAAGAGGATTAGTGAAGATGTGGAGCCTTGTGGTACCTCTGTGTTACAGTATTTGGTCTCTGACAATGACCATTGACCTTCACTTGTTGACAGGGCCCGAAATTAACTTTTAGACCCACCGGCCAGTGGTGGGTAGATGGAAAAAATCTACCCGCCAAGCATATTTCTTACCGGCCAAAAAAAAACACATTTTTGTGTCACATATATCCATATATATCAATTTTTTCAGTACATTTCAAGTAGATAAGGTATTACGTTGAAGAATACACACTTAAATTAGAGGCCAGAGTAAAATTTGAAGCAAATTATTTTAATATATTGATTGATGATTGATTCATCAATACATGTCAAGTCAATCTTATCAATACATGTCAAGTCAATCTTGAGCTTAAATTGTTGTAAAAAAAACAACGCAGCTAAAAGTAATAACTGCGACAGTCTCGGTGCACACAGCGCACAACTTGGGCTACGGACCTTTCTCTCCCACTCACACCTGGCACCTGCATTAGCTCTCCTGCACTCGTTCTCGGCTCCCCTTCGGCTTTATTGGTGGTAAGCATCTTGATTTATCTCCTCATCATACGAGCTCGGCTCGCCCGATGTAGGCTGTCAATTTAGCAGAGGTTAAAAGACGCTTTTTACCTCCGCTAAATTGACGACTGCATTTCATTCCAGAGTCATGTTTGGTAGCCTATACGGGAGAGCCATGTGAAACAGTCTCACAAAGCACTCGTTAGCCAGCTGCGCACCAAAACACACATGATAACTATTATCTCTGTAAGGCTGTGCGTGTGTGTGGACCCAAATGCAGAGACACGGAGACAGAAGCAGGTTCAATGTCTTTACTTGACTTGACCAAACGTAAAATAACAACAAAGGTTTGCAATTCAATGCTGCAGACTAAAGCTGACTAAAATGGGGCTGCGGAGCCAAATAAACTAAACTTAACACAGGAAGAATTGTCCAAAGAAGCAGATCAGGATAGTCCAACAGGGAAGAGTCACTAGGTGCCGAATAATCCAATAGGGCACAGGAGTATCTCCGAACAGGTCAGGACCACAGCAGCACAAGATAATAATCAGCGACTGGGTCTGAAATGACACGTGTTTAAATATACAGTTGACCAGGTGCAGAAAATATCAGAATCAGTGGGGTTATTGAATTATTGTTTTTGCCTTCCTATTGACTCTGGCGCTGCTCTGTCTCCCGCCATCGTTCCTGAGGCGGGAAGGCAGATCAGCACCTCGGACAGCGACGGGGGCCAGCTCCGCTACTGTGACCCCTTCCAGTGCCGCTAGGCCCTGCCTCTGCGTGCATGTCAATCTCCTCATATATACTGTATCATACGAGTGTCGGCAACAAGTGCGAGCGATTGATTCATTGATTGATTCGCCCGATGTTAGGCTGTCAATTTACCTCCGCTAAATTGACGACTGCATTTCATTCCAGAGTCGCGTTTGGTAGCCTATACGGGAGAGCTAGAATGAAACAGCCTCAGGAAGCACTCATGTTATACTACCACACTGAACTAACGTTAGTTTCAGACTGCTTCCTTGTATATTGTGCGCTGGGATCAGCGCTCCCCAGCGCACTCCCAGCGTTTAACAGTCGGAAAAAGATGCTAGGTGGACACAGGCCGGCTACACACAGTTTTAATATTACATGACGACTATTTTGGGACCCGCCACGTGGCGCACAGATGCCAAACCTAACTCACCAAACCTAAAATCTACCCACCATTGGCGGGTGGCGGGCTCTAATTTCGGGCCCTGCTTGTTGAGGTCTATTAGTTAAAAAGAAATAAAACCATTAAGGGTGGGACTAACACTCATATTTTTCAGTTTCTCTAAAAGCAGATGGGTTTTCACAGTATTGAAAGCTGAGCTAAAATCAACAAATAAAAGTCCGGCGTAAGCTTTTGTGTTCTGTAAGTGCTTGGAGATAAAGTGTGATGTGCAAAGGATAGCGTCCTCTGTGCTACGCTGTTGCATGTAGGCAAATTGACATGTGTCGAGTATTGGTTCTACCTCTTTCCTAAGCAGTGACACAACACATTTCTCAAAACATTTCATGACAATTGAAGTCAGAGCTACCGGACGGAAGTCGGTAGGAAGGATTTTTGGGCACAGGTGATATTATGGACTTCTTCACAACGCTGGGACAGTGTGAGTGTCCAGTGATCGTTGGAATATGGGACACCATGCTGTTGTCAGTTCTTCCTCACAGCTTTTGAGCAAATGCCTAGATGCCTCCAGGCAGCTCCTCCAGCAGCCACCTTGAGCCCGCTCCCATGCCCGAGTTAGAGGCACCGTCGCGGGGCCACACAGCCTCTCACTAACCCTAACATTAGTCTTGTCAGAAACCACTTCGAACTGCATAGTTTGTTTGCAGCCTAGGGATAATTCTAAAACATTTTATTGATCTATTTACGTCAGACGAAGTCAGAAATAACCAAAATGAAGTCAGAAATAAATGGTGCTGTTCTGTTCTGGTTTACCATGCCTGATTTAGGGGTAGTTCCTCATGCCTCGCTGCCTAGAGACAGAGGCAGGGGCGGAGCTCAGAGGTTTTGTCGACTGAGGGCGAATGGAGTTACGAGACTTAGTCACAAGATTGTTTTAATGCTTTGCACTGGTTACATTTTTGGAAAACCGACAGACAGACGGGAAGGGTGACCAATGGCATTGATTTATGACAGTAAATAAAAATGTGAAAGAATGGACGACAGCGACGATTTACAAAATGAACATCATTGCTGTATTGAAGAAGACTTGAAACTAGTGGTTGAGAGCATCAACTCATTAGGAAAGTGTTTACTGAGGTAATAAATCCAGTGAGAAAATAATTTCCCCATTGACTTCCATACAATTGGATTTTTGCAGCCAGTGGAGGCACCTCCTGCTGGCCATTAGAAAGAATGCAGGTTTAAGGCACTAACGCATTGGCTTAATTTTCCAGCCGGGGTGGCCCCTGGCCACCCCCAACTCCATTGGTGAGGTGATACCTATGGATCTCGTTAAAATTATGAAGTAATGGTAACAAGTTTAGGTAGACTTGCAGTCACAGTTTTCCTTAACTCATTGAGTGCCATGGACGTCTTTCGACGTCCAATTAAATAGTGACGTAGAGTGCCACGGACGTCTTTCGACGTCCAATGCGTTTTTTGACGGTGGGACGTCGATCAAAGCCTTCCGCATCTCCTGTACAACTATTATAGCTATTGGAGGTCTATAACCTATTTTACAGAACCCTTAGGTGGCGACAGTGCTCTCCAGATTAACAGAAAGGCAGAGAAAAACAGAGAATAAGTCGTTGGGGAAACGGAAATCGCATCGCATCCGTATGCATCGATATGCATGAAGCGTTTTAACGTTAGATGTGCCTGCAGCAGCAGCAGCCAATCTGCTCCCACAATTGAGCTCCTCCATGTCCGCTGCAACAGCCTATTCGCATGATCAGCCGTGGAGTTGTTTTTATTCTCAACTGGAAGCATAGGAGCCGGTGACAAACACACGCGGAAGCTGTAAAAAAGCTGGATGTCGTGACGCGCACCCTTCACAGTGCAGAGCAAACTCAGCAGAGAGCCACCTCCCATAAGGAGGAGTGTGCAGTTGAGAGGGGGGGGGGGGGGGGGGGGGGCACGCAGAGCAGCACACACACAACACCCAGACAGACCCAGGCAGCAGGACAGGGTTGGCAAACGCAAGCCAGAGTCAGTGATGTGTTTGAAATGTTTAATTTCACAAAAGGGCCATTATCTCAGCTTCTAGAAAAAAAAGGCTCTTTTTTGTTAAATCAAGCTATCTTCTCCGGCTGATAACTAAAGAACGGAAAATGATATCAATAAACCTGTTTTTGCTGATGATAGAAAAGAGTCTCATCGTCCTTTTTGCGTGTTCATTGTTTACATAGTAATATCACACAATATTCTGTGGGCCTCGAGAAATCACTGAAAAAAGCTCTGAAACTCTGGCACTGGGAGCGTCCGTTCTCCAAAAGTGGCTGGCACTTTGAGTTAATGTGTGTATCTGTGATCTGTATTTCAGTCGTACCACCAGACCAGTTGTTCTATAAAGAAGCGGTTCCCCAAGAGCAGCAGGAGTGGAGCTCCGGTCTGGACCAGGAGGACTCAGAGCCCCCACACATTAAAGAGGGACAGGAGGAACTCTGGAACAGTCAGAATGGAGAGCAGCTTCAGGAGGACCCAGAACCCCCACACATTAAAGAGGGACAGGAGGAACTCTGGAACAGTCAGAATGGGGAGCAGCTTCAGGAGGACCCAGAACCCCCAGACATTAAAGAGGGACAGGAGGAACTCTGCATCAGTCAGATTAAAGGGGAACAGGAAGAACTCTGGACCAGCCAGGAGCGAGAGCAGCTTCAGGAGGACCCAGAACCCCCAGACATTAAAGAGGGACAGGAGGAACTCTGCATCAGTCAGATTAAAGGGGAACAGGAAGAACTCTGGATCAGTCAGGAGCGAGAGCAGCTTCAGGAGGACCCAGAACCCCCAGACATTAAAGAGGGACAGGAGGAACTCTGGACCAGTCAGGAGGCAGAGCATCTTCAAGGCCCGGAGGAGGCCCGTATGACAGAGTTCCCATTCACTGGTGTCCCTGTGAAGAGTGAAGATGAAGAAGAGAAACCTCAGTCCTCACAGCTTCATCAAAGCCAAACTGAGGAGAACAGAGAGGCAGAGCCTCTAGCCAGCAGCTCAACTGAACAGATGGAAACAGGAGTTGATGGAGAACCAGCCAGGGACTTAGATCCAACTAGTCTTTTACAACCAACTAGTGCTGGCAAGACTTCAGACTATTTTGAACCTGTGACTGAAGACAGTGATGATGATAGGATGGGAACTGGTCAACCTCAGTCAGGTTTAGACTCACAGAAAAACAGTGAAGTTCTTGGGAAGAAACACGGCACGACATATCTGCTGAGACACATGAGAGTTCAAACAGGAGAGAAGCTATTTAAGTCCTCAGTCTGTGCTAAACGTTTTGGTGGTAAAGGACACTTGACATCACACATGATAGTCCAGACAGGAAAGAATCCACTGGAATGCTCAGTCTGTGGTAAAGGTTTTCGTCATAAACAAGATGTGAATAGACACATGATAGTCCACACAGGACAGAAACCATTTAAATGTTCACTCTGTGGTAAAGGGTTTGGTTTGAAAGCACACTTACAGACACACATGCTAGTCCACACAGGAGAGAAGCAATTTAAATGTTCACTCTGTGGTAAAGGGTTTGGTCAAAAATCAAACTTACAGACACACATGCTAGTCCACACAGGAGAGAAACCATTTAAATGTTCACTCTGTGGTAAAGGGTTTGGTCAAAAAGCACAGTTACAGACACACATGATAGTCCACACAGGAAAGAAACCACTTAAATGCTCAGTCTGTGGTAGAGGGTTTGGTTTGAAAGCCATCTTACAGAAACACATGCTAATCCACACAGGAGAGAAGCAATTTAAATGCTCAGTCTGTGGTAAAGGGTTTGGTCGTAAAGCAACCTTACAGACACACATGATAGTCCACACAGGAGAGAAGCCATTTACATGCTCAGTCTGTGGTAAAGGGTTTGGCTATAAAGCAACCTTACAGAAACACATGCTAGTCCACACGGGAGAGAAGCCATTTAAATGCTCAGTCTGTGGTAAAGGGTTTGGTCAAAAAGCAACCTTACAGAAACACATGATAGTCCACACAGGAGAGAAGCCATTTAAATGCTCAGTCTGTGGTAAAGGGTTTGGTCAAAAAGGAGATGTGAAGAAACACATGGTAGTCCACACAGGAGAGAAGCCATTTAAATGTTCACTCTGTGGTAAAAGCTTTGGTCGTAAAGACAAAATGAAGAAACACATGAAGATCCACACACGAGAGTAAGCATTTAATGGCCGTCTGTAAGAGGTTTCTGTGCTAAATCAGGCTTCCCTTATCTCCCCAGCCCTTGGACTTGCTGGAGCAGCCCTAGCAGAAGACAAAATGGTCTTCCCTAAGCCATATCTATATTGTATTGTATTCTATTATGTATGTTCCCTCAGCTGTAGCCAAGCCCAGATGCAGAACAAGACCTACTCCTTTCCCCATCCCTAGCTTCCTCTTCAGCTGCTCTGCTCTGGCCTCTGGTATGTAGTACTACTTCCATAGGCCTGTCCAAGGTCCTAAAGCCTGCCCTGTACTTTCTAAGTTTACCTGGTGTCTCTCATGATAGGGATGCTGTGACCTCTGATTTGGTTTGAGACTATGTTTACACTGTAATGGAGACCCAGCAGTCAGGTTGGCCTCATGCTGACCTGGGATCAGTGCCCCGGCCTTGGGGATACAAATGCAAAAGGTCAGTGTCATGAGTCAAACAGTGCTAGGAGATATATTACTGTAACATCAACAGGAGCGTCTCTAATGGAATGATGATGATCAGGATGAGGTTTTCATCTAGCTTTGTTACGGTCTCATTGGCCTGTTGTACTCTGGTGTTGGATAAGTGTTGTTGAAATGCCTGAAATGTTCTATCATCTTCTTGGTCTTCTCCAGCACCTCATTAAGGTGAATGTTCGGTTTTTCTCTGCCTTCTTTCCTCACTCCACTTCATTTCTGTTCGAGGAAACAATGGCTAATTTGTATGTATGTATGTACCACAGGTATATTATGTTAAAACATAGGAATGGGTGTATTACCCAGGCTTGTATGCATTCCTTGTATATTCTAGAGCAGTCTTTCTCAAACATGTTCACATGAAGGACCCCTAAACTGACAAAGATTAGACCACGGACCCCCATTTGATAGGATTTTGTCCCACGGTCCCCCGTATGATAATAAGATGATGCTTTTAGATGTTTTATTACAGAAAGTGTATAAAACCCATGACAAAAATAGTCATTGTGTTACTTATGAATGGAATTATAGCGAAAATAAATTGCCCCCCTTTTGGCTGGGAACCCCCTCAAGGACCCCTGGGGCAGAGTCCTGCGCGGGTCTGATTTTCAAGACCCGGTTCCGCCCGGCCCCGCGACGTGCAGTACCGACCCCGCTCCGCGAACCCGCACATATGATCAATCAGTACCGCAACCCACCCCGCCCCGCAGACATGAGACCCGCCCCCCGACCCGGAACCGCATATATATAATAACCGTTAATCTGCAGTGCAAACATTTTGTAGTGAACCTAATGAAACTGCCACCGTTTCACACGAGAGGCGAACAGCAGTCTTTCTGGCCGAGACTCGTCAGCTGATGTACGTTAATTAGCTTTTAGCAGCTGCTAGCTCACTAACCAGCTGGATAGCTCTGCTATCAGACACACAGACAGTTACAGCAAGCAAAGTGACTTACCAGCTATTTCCAATATGTCCGGTATAATCCATACTGCCTTTATGATTGCTGTTGGAGGAACGTAAATCCACGTTGGGATGAGACCTCTCCACTTTCACGCTATCCATCCATGACATGTTCTTGCCTGTTGCTATGAAAACAGCCAGTGTGTATGTTTGACTGGAAGCTAACGTTAGCCTACTATATTATCTGTCCGACTCGTATTGTCTCCAATCAATCACCTTGACCGCAGCTGAGTTTTGAATGTTTTGTGCAGTCCATATAGCGTCACACATTGCACAGTATGCGCATACTTGAAACGATGCCGGTTATGTAAACAAACTGCGAAAACGTGCATCAGAAACTTTTCTCCTGTTCGAGTCAGACCAGCTGCCAGACACCCCCCCTGCCAGACACACCCCCCCCTGCCAGACACACCCCCTGCCTCCATCTGAGTGCAACAGAAAAACATACAAGGCTCATACGTTGTCGTTGTTCCACCCGCCGCCCGTCCGCATTTATTAATTTTTACCCGCCGCCCGACCCACCAATTTACAGAAGTGTATTTTTTACCCGCCCCCCGCGTTTTTTTGCGGGTACCCGGCGGGGCCCCGCGGAACCCCGACCCGGTGCAGGACTCTGCCCTGGGGGTCCCCGGACCCCCATTTGAGAACCACTGTTCTAGGGATTGGGTATGAGGGGCACTTCTCCAACTTTGCACATGTATCCTTTTGTTTCTTTGCCTCTCATCAAAGATATTAATCATAATTAGTCAGTGGGAATATTTGTTGGACAGGCAAAGATCATATTAAACTCATCTGACTGAGCAAGAGGGTTAGATTGTCCAGAGAGAAGAAACATGAAGATGCATGCTAAAAGAACTGGAACTGGGCCTTTCTCTACTCCATTCAAATTAATGTACGGCTATCTTTCTTAATAATCACAATGCTTTCTCTTTGTTTCTATTGTGTAAGTAAAATAGTTAATTTTGATCTTGAAAAAAAAGTTATCTTTATGTGACTTTTATGTTGTTCACACATGAAAATTCAAAAACATTTAGTGATCAAGGACATTTTGAGAGACATGACATGAGAGCATTTGTTCAACCTGTTGGAAAAGTTTAATAAAAAAATGTTTGATGAACACAGATAGAACCGTCTCTCCCATTCAAATCAAGGTCCATGGAGGAGCAGCATTTTCATGTGTACTGTTGCCTTACTGCAAGACGCACAGGTGAGGTTTTGCAGCAAGAACCAAAGCAGTGGAAAACTGCCTTTGCAGATTGGGGTGTGAGCACTGCAGCTGTCTTTTTAAGTCTTCAAAGTTTTGATATCTGTTCACAGTCATAGGAAGTGATTAGGGATGTCCGATATTATCGGCCTACCGATATTATCGGCCGATATTAGCATAAAAAATTGATATCGGAAAATATCGGTATCGGTTTTCATGCCGATTTTTTTTTTTTTTTTTAAATACAGGGGGAGTCTCACTGAGAGCAATGCTCTCTTTTTCAGGAGTGCCCTGTTCACATTCACACACACATTCATACCTGGAAGCTGACCAGTACAACCACAGTCTGATCTGTTGGCCACTGAGCAGCTCCACTGGAGCGGTTGGGGTTAAGGGCCTTGCTCAAGGGCAACTCAGTGGTGGTAATGAGGGAGGGGCAAGCGCTGCCTTTTCACTTTCCCCACCCAGATTTATCCTGCCGGTCCCGGGGATGGAACCTTCTGGTCACAAGCTTGCTTCTCTAACACTTACAACTTTAACACAACATGCATATTATATATTAAACTCTTCAGCTACATTAAGCTACATTATGTAACTTGTTACGTGAAATTTTGGTGGAAAAAAAGCCTGCTTATATCGGTATCGGTTGATATCGGTATCGCAAATTAAGAGTTGGACATTATCGGATATCGGATATCGGTAAAAAAGCCAATATCGAACATCCCTAGAAGTGATTATAGTTCAGTGTATTCGTTGTATCCAATCTCTGTTGTTAGCTGTTTGAAGTGATTGAATAGTAATGTATCTACTCTACTAGGCTACCGTTAGTTTATCTCATGTAAGGGGCTAAAGCTAACGATGCTTGCCAGTTAGTTAGGTTTGCTATGCTGGTTTTTATGAGAGGAGCGAGCAAGAGAAGCACAAATTGCACAATCGTTGACATATGTCTAACTGGGAGGATACAGGTCCAGATTGCTCCCTGTCACCTGCAGTGTTCCACAAGGGTGGCTTCTCTGACACGTCCTGGTTCCCCCAATACCCAGTGGTTCCCAACCTGGGGGAGATGATAGGACAGGATAGGGTGAGCAGATCCCAGCAAACCAATTGTGGGACCGGCAATATGGCAAATAGGCGAATCTCCAAAAGTGTTGGTGTATCCCTTTGTTTACACAACCATAAGTGCAGTTATTGCAGAAATAGACTCAATAACAACAATTAAACAAGAACAGGAGTATGCAACAGCGGTGTTTCTTGGTGGAAAATAATTATTTCACAGTTCTTCTGAGTGGATTTGGATTTGACTGGATCCGACGCTGGTGGCTGAAGGACTGGCTGCTTCCACCCACTGAAATGACTGCACAGCACTGAGTCCAGATGGATTCACAGAACCAAACAGAATGTGAGTTCACTGATCCAGATGGTTTTAGCATGCAGGGAATATAATGATGCAAGCCAAACCATCAAGATAGACTAGACTTTGAAGCACAAGACTGTCATGAAAAAATAACATTGACTGAAGAAATTTACTGTATTTTTGATATCTTCAACCCTGCATAAAAGGCGATTTCAAGTTGGCTGTGTAACACAGTCAGATAATTAGTTGATGCAACTGCAGGTCACAGAAACATTTTTCTGGACATTTTTCACAGAACATGAAGCCATCAAAAAAGGTTTGGCCCAGGCTGTTTTTCCTCCTTTGTAGAAAGTTTGTGAAAGTGGCTTGAATGCTAAAAAATATTCTTTTTTTAAACAGTTCTTCATCATTCACAATTGTGCTGATTTTTTGCCAGGTATTTTGGGCTGATCACTTGTGCAAAACGCCCGTCCATCTGTCAAATGTTTTTTCAGCATCTTTTCCCATGCTTAATACAGTGCACACTAGAAACCATACAAGTGGGCTTGACTTTGTATCTCTGTATGAAAGTATAGAAGGGTCTTTTCAAAAGGAACACAATCATTCTCCAAGGTTTCTTTTTGAATCTTGAGTGTTGCAGACACGACAGTCCAGCAAATTGAGTCACTGCTACTGCAGTGTGCTTGAGCTTTCACACTCATGATGTAGACCTGTGTAGACCCATGTATGTCTGTGCATCTAGAACTACATTGAGCTTCTGCTGCACTACATTTCCCAAGTTGCCATCTGAGTAAGAGGAACACAGCACAGATGTTAATTGTTTTAATGACTGTACTGATTGCACTGCGCTTCAGGAATGGAATCTGTGCAAAACAAGTAAATTAAATCTCCTCATTCAATCCATTGGGAATGAGGGTATTTGAGAGAGTGAATCCAATAGGTCTCCCTCTGGAGAAGGGTTTATCTCTGTTGCCCCCTCTACGTGGCATATTCACTGTTTCAATGCCCATATAATGCAGGTCATTCAAACTGTGTTTCAGACTATTAAAATGTCTATAACTGATGATTTCTCATCATGGTTGCGTATAGAACATTTGTGTTCACAGATTCTGGTTTTTAACTCCCGTTTTGTTTTGCCAACATAGAATAAATCACATGGACATTTCAACAGGTAAACAACATATCTGGTGTTACATGTGATCCTGCCTCTAATAATACCCTAATACCCTCATTCCCAAGGATTGAATGAGGAGATTTCAGTTACTTGTTTTTTGTGAAGTCAACAGGATTGTTGTGGATTTACTTTATTCAATATGATCAATTATGAGTATACAGTACCTGCATTGACATTACTGACTCCCCCTGCTGGCTCTTACTTTTACTTGTGTCAGCTGTGGAGCTCTATAATTAGACTCACCTGCATCACCTGTGTATAATTGTCATTCCACACACTGAGGAAGGGCTGCATGCCCCAAACATACATGACTGTGTGACAATAAAAGTGTTCAACTTGGAGTGCTGTCCTTCTCCTCTTTTGATAATTCACCTTTATAGGCTCCAGCACCCAGTTGGTATATTATATCTCAGAGTTGAGTGTTTTTTCTTTTTTTTCTATGATGGTGTTTTACAACAACAACAAAATTGGAAGTAGGGAAAATTATAAACATAGAGACATTATAAGAGGCATAGGAATAGACAATAAAAACAATAATATATAAGTTAGGTAGCCTATATACAATAAAATGTCACCTTTTGTTCCACTCCTTATCAAGTACCATTGAGTAAAAAGTGAAATATGTGAGGTACATGATATTATATACAGCAGTGTGATAGTTAGAATAACAAAGAGAAATGTGCATTAGGTCAGTAAAGTGAATATCCATAACAGTATGGAGTATTTGATTATTGCACAAATGTTGTCAGTTATTCCACATTGATTTTATTTTATTATCAGATATACAGTATCAAAAGTGGGTTTTTGATTTGTAGACGAGTGGAGTGAGTCCAAGCTAGACGGATCAAGAGATCAAAATGATCATGTAGGAACAGGATTATACATCCCACAATTTCAAATTAATATAGTAACAAGAATCTCAGATAAATTATCGGTTTATATGGATGAGATGATGGCAGCAATTGTTGGACTTAAGTTTACAGTCAATGGAATCAGTTATAGATTATTTTGTTTGAAATGTTTCAAGGTTTATTTAAAATTCACAGGTTGGGAATAGAGGTAGAATTTTGTTGGGTGCCGGCACATGTGGGACTAAAGGGCAATGAAACCGCAGACAAAATAGCTAAGGAATCATTAAATATGGAGCGCATAAGGGATATATCATTTGGTAAAGGAGAAGGTAAAGCACTAATTAAAAAGACAATTTCACAGCTTTGGCAGAAAAGGTGGGATGGAGACACTAAGGGCAGAACATACTATAGGGTTCAAAAGACAGTTACAACACAGGGTAATTATGGGAGAAATAGAAGGGAGGTGGTAGTTTTATCCAGGTTAAGATTTGATCACACTGGTTTAAATAAGACTTTATTTCTTTTGGGAAAAGTAAATTCACAAGACTGCGCACACTGGAATGTGGTTGGAAACACTGAACATGTATTAATGCACTGTGATAAATATAATGAAGAAAGGGTAAGTTTGCAACAAAGGGTGAGAGAGGCTGGGCGAGGATGGGATTTGAAAGGGATATTGGGAACAAAAGGAGATAAGGTGTGGATTGTACAGAGAGGGGTGATTGAATTCTTAAAAGTTACAGGGTTGTTTAATAGAATTCAGTTTTAGTTTGTTATTTCCTTTCTTTTATTTAATTTCTTTCATAGACTGATGTAGGACATTTTTTACCCTGTATTGCATACTCCGGTACAGTAGGTGGCAGTATGCTCCTTAACAATTGGATCGCAATCTGCCAAAAAAAACGCGAAGAAGAAGAAGGGAAACGTTGTGTGCATTGATTAGTCCAGAAGGAGGCGGTAATGCAATATCTTGGATGCCAACCGCAAACAAACAAACAAAACATCAGAAGAAGAAGAAGGGAAATTGCGCAAGATGGCAGACGGTGATTTTTTGGGGGGATTAAACATGCTTTCAGATTCCCCAACCAATGTCAAAAGGCTAGTTTACAACTTTAATTGACTCTGTAAACTAGTATGGGTGATACTATCATGGCTATATAAACGGGAGCTGTTTGCCTCTAAGAGGAAGAAGGACCTTATCTCAGATTAATGGTTAGCTGAAGCTAGCTCGAGCTAGTGTAGTGACTGAAGTGGGCTAGCCTAGCTACAAAGTTAGTCAGTAAGTAGTTCAGGGGAGAAAGTTGCTGTCACTGTGAGAATGTCTAAAGTCCAGAAGCTGAGAGTGGTTGTGAAGCAGCGGCTAACTGCGGTTGCTGAAGAGATATTTGGGCTGTTTGAAAGAATGATTGCAGAGTACGAGGAGGAAGCTTCTCTTTCCAAACAGCAGATCAACCGACAACAAGAGCTGCTGGACACTGTTTTAAATCCTGAAGTGCGCTTACACAGAGCAGGTTGGTGACATTTACATGTTTCACATTGCCCACACAAAGTTTGATATTCCTGTTGTGAGCCAATGCAAAGCAGGGCAGACCATTGTCACATTTCTTTAAATTTTGGGGGTGGACATAAGTTGTGTGTAATTAATTGTGTTTGCAATGTAGGCCTATTTGCTATATGGCCCTGCCACATGATTATCAAAATGTCTCAATAGCTGGACAATATATTGTGATATGAGACTAGATATCATCTTACATTTTGGATGTGATGTGATGATATGGCATACGTCTTGTCTTTTCCTGGTTTTAAAAGCTGCATTACATTAAAGTGATGTCATTGTCTGAACCTATAGGCTACCAGACTGTTCCAGCTGTTCTATCATTTGCCTTTCCCATTTAGTCTATCCACATTACTGGTAATTATTTGTCAGAAATGGTCCATTTAGTCCATATTGCCCAGCCCTACATACGACTTACAACTGAACATTTAGCCCACTTCGTATAAAATACTGAGATATAGCGTATGTTATATTGTAAATTTCAGCTTAATATCAGTTTAAAATATCTTTTACTCTAAATGGGACCATAATTTCGTCGCTGTTGGGCGGAAACCTTGTATGTCCAAAACTGCAACTTTTCAGGAAATGAAAAAAAGTTTTTAAAATAACAACACCACGTCGTCAAAGTTGGCACAGTGTCTTCATTATGGTCAGATAGTCACTGGATATGTCATTACATTATTAATATCTTACCTGAATGAGCTCAAATGGTTTTACAGGATTATCATTCCAGCTTGGAGGCACTTTCTCCGGGGCGCGCAGCCTCGCACAGCCGCGCGTAGATGTTATGTTATGTTATGTTATGTTATACTTTATTTGTCCCCTGGGGGAACTTTGTCATGGGCATATACACTGTTGCTTCGTAGATAACAATACAGACAATACAAGGACGCATTAACATAGTAGGCTGTGTAGGGCTTCAACAGACAGAAAATAAAGAATACAGTAAACAAACATCACCACCACATAGTAACAGGACAATTACAATGACAACATGGAGGCTCAGGGTTTGGTGTTCAGCAACTTGATGGAGGCCGGGACAAAAGAGAGCTTCAAGCAGTTTGTGCTGCACTTTGGCACCCGGAATCTCCTGCCTGATGGCAGGGATTCATATTCAGAGAAGAGGGGATGTTTTGGGTCTGCAGTGATTTTTTTGGCTTGTTTGATTACTGCCTGCTCATAGAGTTTTTCTATTGGATCATACTCTTTCTTACCTATTATTTTCATGGCCGCCTTGTGCATGCTGGCCAGCCTGCTTTTCAGTTGAACAGTAAGGTTGCCAAACCATGCTGTTAGTCCGTATCTGATCACGTTTTCTAGAGTCGCTCGGTAGAACAGCAACATGATCTGGCTGCTCACGCCATACAGCCTCAGCCATCTTAGAAAATAGAGCCTCTGCTGCAGTTTGTTGCACAGTTTGTCAATATGTGTTTTCCAGCAGAGAAGGTTGTCAATGTGCACACCTAAATATTTATATGAGGACATCTGGATTATTACTTGATTTTTGATGACCACTGGCTCATGGCTGGTTACTTGCCTTGGGTCGAAGATTATTTCCTGTTTTGGTGGTGTTTAAAATGAGCTGGTTGGTGTCGCACCATGTGACAAATGTGTCTATCTCCTTGTGGTACACGGAGGGATCTGTATCTTTGTGGAGGAAGCTCAGGATAACTATCATCTGCAAATTTGAAAATATGCTTATTGGGGAATACTTTCCTGCAGTCATTGGTGTACAGTATGAAGAGGATTGGTGAAGATGTGGAGCCTTGTGGTACCTCTGTGTTACAGTATGAAGAGGATTGGTGAAGATGTGGAGCCTTGTGGTGTCTCTGTGTTACAGTATGAAGAGGATTGGTGAAGATGTGGAGCCTTGTGGTGTCTCTGTGTTACACTATGAAGAGGATTGGTGAAGATGTGGAGCCTTGTGGTGTCTCTGTGTTACAGTATGAAGAGGATTGGTGAAGATGTGGAGCCTTGTGGTGTCTCTGTGTTACAGTATGAAGAGGATTGGTGAAGATGTGGAGCCTTGTGGTGTCTCTGTGTTACAGTATTTGATCTCTGACAATGACCCATTGACCTTCACTTGTTGAGGTCTATTAGTTAAAAAGGAATAAAACCATTTAATTAGGGTGGACTAACACTCATATTTTAATTAGGGTGGACTAACACTCATATTTTAATTAGGGTGGACTAACACTCATATTTTAATTAGGGTGGGACTAACACTCATATTTTAATTAGGGTGGGACTAACACTCATATTTTAATTAGGGTGGGACTAACACTCATATTTTAATTAGGGTGGGACTAACACTCATATTTTAATTAGGGTGGGACTAACACTCATATTTTAATTAGGGTGGGACTAACACTCATATTTTAATTAGGGTGGGACTAACACTCATATTTTTCAGTTTCTCTAAAAGCAGATGGGTTTTCACAGTATTGAAAGCTGAGCTAAAATCAACACATAAAAGTCTGGCGTAAGCTTTTGTGTTTTCTAAGTGCTTGGAGATAAAGTGCGATGTGCAAAGGATAGCGTCCTCTGTGCTACGCTGTTGCATGTAGGCAAATTGACATGTGTCGAGTATTGGTTCTACCTCTTTCCTAAGCAGTGACACAACACATTTCTCAAAACATTTCATGACAATTGAAGTCAGAGCTACGGACGGACGGAAGTTGTTGTTAACCGTGGCACAAGGCTTTTTGGGCACAGGTGATGTTATGGACTTCTTCACAACGCTGGGACAGTGTGAGTGTCCAGTGATCGTTGGAATATGGGACACCATGCTGTTGTCAGTTCTTCTACACAGCTTTTGAGCAAATGCCTAGATGCCTCCAGGCAGCTCCTCCATCAGCCAGCTCGAGCCCGCTCCCACGCCCGAGTTAGATGCACCGTCGCGGGGCCACACAGCCTCTCACTAACCCTAACATTAGTCTCGTCAGAAACCACTTCGAACTGCATAGTTTATTTGCAGCCTAGGGATAATTCGAAAACATTTTATTGATCTATTTTCATCAGACGAAGTCAGAAATAACCAAAATGAAGTCAGAAATAAATGGTTCTGTTCTGGTTTACCGTGCCTGATTTAGGGGTAGTTCCTCATGCCTCAGAGCTCAGAGGTTTTGTCGACTGAGGGCGAATGGAGTTACGAGACTTAGTCACAAGATTGTTTTAATGCTTTTCCACTGGTTACATTTTTGGAAAACCGACAGACAGATGGGAAGGGTGACCAATGGCATTGATTTATGACAGTAAATAAAAATGTGAAAGAATGGACGACAGTGACGATTTACAAAATGAACATAATTGCTGTATTGAAGAAGACTTGAAACTAGTGGTTGAGAGCATGAACTCATTAGGAAAGTGTTTACTGACGTAATAAATCTAGTGAGAAAATAATTTCCCTATTGACTTCCATACAATTGGATTTTTGCAGCCAGTGGAGGCACCTCCTGCTGACCATTAGAAAGAATGCAGGTTTAAGGCACTTGCGCATTGGCTTAATTTTCCAGCCGGGGAGGTTGCCCCTTGGCACCCCCAACTCCATTGGTGAGGTGATACCTATGGATCTCGTTAAAATTATGAAGTAATGGTAACAAGTTTATGTAGACTTGCAGTCACAGTTTTCCTTAATGTGTGTATCTGTGATCTGTATTTCAGTCGTGCCACCAGACCAGTTGTTCTATAAAGAAGCGGTTCCCCAAGAGCAGCAGGAGTGGAGCTCCGGTCTGGACCAGGAGGACTCAGAGCCCCCACACATTATAGAGGGACAGGAGGAACTCTGGCACAGTCAGAATAGAGAGCAGCTTCAGGAGGACCCAGAGCCCCCACACATTAAAGAGGGACAGGAGGAACTCTGCATCAGTCAGATTAAAGGGGAACAGGAAGAACTCTGGATCAGTCAGGAGCGAGAGCAGCTTCAGGAGGACCCAGAGCCCCCACACATTAAAGAGGAACAGGAGGAACTCTGGACCAGTCAGGAGGCAGAGCATCTTCAAGGGCTGGAGGAGGCCCGTATGACAGAGTTCCCATTCGCTGGTGTCCCTGTGAAGAGTGAAGATGAAGAAGAGAAACCTCAGTCCTCACAGCTTCATCAAAGCCAAACTGAGGAGAACAGAGAGGAAGAGCCTCTAGCCAGCAGCTCAACTGAACGGATGGAAACAGGAGTTGATGGAGAACCAGCCAGGGACTTAGATCCAACTAGTCTTTTACAACCAACTAGTGCTGGCAAGACTTCAGACTCTTTTGAACCTGTGACTGAAGACAGTGATGATGATAGGATGGAAACTGGTCAACCTCAGTCAGGTTTAGACTCACAGAAAAACAGTGAAGTTCTTGGGAAGAAACACGGCACGACATATCTGCTGAGACACATGAGAGTTCAAACAGGAGAGAAGCCATTTAAGTCCTCAGTCTGTGCTAAACGTTTTGGTGGTAAAGGACACTTGACATCACACATGATAGTCCACACAGGAGAGAATCCACTGAAATGCTCAGTCTGTGGTAAAAGTTTTAGTCGTAAACAACATGTGAATAGACACATGATAGTCCACACAGGAGAAAAGCAATTTAAATGTTCACTCTGTGGTAAAGGGGTTGGTCAAAAAGCACATTTACAGACACACATGGTAGTCCACACAGGAGAGAAGCCATTTAAATGCTCAGTCTGTTGTAAAGGGTTTGGTTTTAAAGGAGATGTGAAGAAACACATGGTAGTCCACACAGGAGAGAAGCAATTTAAATGCTCAGTCTGTGGTAAAGGGTTTGGTCATAAAGCACACTTACAGAAACACATGGTAGTCCACACAGGAGAGAAGCAATTTAAATGTTCAGTCTGTGGTAAAAGTTTTGGTCGTAAAGACAACATGAAGGAACACATGAAGATCCACACACGAGAGTAAGCATTTAATGGCCGTCTGTAAGATGTTTCTGTGCTAAATCAGGCTTCCCTTATCTCCCCAGCCCTTGGACTTGCTGGAGCAGCCCTGGCAGAAGACAAAATGGTCTTCCCTAAGCCATATCTATATTGTATTGTATTCTATTATGTATGTTCCCTCAGCTGTAGCCAAGCCCAGATGCAGAACAAGACCTACTCCTTTCCCCATCCCTAGCTTCCTCTTCAGCTGCTCTGTTCTGGCCTCTGGTATGTAGTTTTAGCCACTTCCATAGGCCTGTCCAAGGTCCTAAAGCCTGCCCTGTACGTTCTAAGTTCACCTGGTGTCTCTCATGATAGGGATGCTGTGACCTCTGATTTGGTTTGAGACTATGTTTACACTGTAATGGAGACCCAGCAGTCAGGTTGGCCTCATGCTGACCTGGGATCAGTGCCCCGGCCTTGGGGATACAAATGCAAAAGGTCAGTGTCATGAGTCAAACAGTGCTAGGAGATATATTACTGTAACATCAACAGGAGCGTCTCTAACGGAATGATGATGATCAGGATTGAGGTTTTCATCTCGCTTTGTTCTCGGTCTCATTGGCCTGTTGTGCTCTGGTGTTGGAGAAGTGTTGTTGAAATGCCTGAAATGTTCTATCATCTTCTTGGTCTTCTCCAGCACCTCATTAAGGTGAATGTTTGGTTTTTCTCTGCCTTCTTTCCTCACTCCACTTCATTTCTGTTAGAGGAAACAATGGCGTATTTGTATGTATGTATATATACCACAGGTATATTATGTTAAAACATAGGAATGGGTGTATTACCCAGGCTTGTATGCATTCCTTGTATATTCTAGGGCAGTCTTTCTCAAACATGTTCACATGAAGGACCCCTAAACTGACAAAGATTAGACCACGGACCCCCATTTGATAGGTTTTTGTCCCACGGTCCCCCATATGATCATAAGATTGATGCTTTTAGATGTTTTATTACAGAAAGTGTATAAAACCCATGGCAAAAATAGTCATTGTGTTACTTATGAATGGAATTATAGCGAAAATAAATTACCCCCCTTTTGGCTGGGAACCCCCTCAAGGACACCTGGGGGTCCCCGGACCCCCATTTGAGAACCACTGTTCTAGGAATAGACCCTTCTCACGGGGGCCATTTTGTGTCGAGAAGCCAGGGTAAACACAGGTGCAAGCAAAACACTAATGAGGGTTTCCAACTTCCATGATTGGAATTTGGAAACCCTCATTAGTGTTTTGCTTGCACCTGTGTTTACCCTGGCTTCTCGACACAAAATGGCCCCCGTGAGAAGGGTCTATTGGGTATGAGAGGCATTTCTCCAACTTTGCACATGTATCCTTTTGTTTCTTTGCCTCTCATCAAAGATATTAATCATTATTAGTGATTTGTTGGACAGGCAAATATCATATTAAACTCATCTGACTGAGCAAGAGGGTTAGTGTCCAGAGAGAAGAAACATGAAGATGCATGCTAAAAGAACTGGAACTGGGCCTTTCTCTACTCCATTCAAATTAATGTACGGCCATCTTTCTTAATAATCACAATGCTTTCTCTTTGTTTCTATTGTGTAAGTAAAATAGTTAATTTTGATGTTAAAAAAAGTTATCTTCATGTGACTTTTATGTTGTTTACACATGAAAATTCAAAAACATTTAGTGATCAAGGACATTTTGAGAGACATGACATGAGAGCATTTGTTCAACCTGTTGGAAAAGTTTAATAAAAAAATGTTTGATGAACACAGATAGAACCGTCTCTCCCATTCAAATCAAGGTCCATGGAGGAGCAGCATTTTCATGTGTACTGTTGCCTTACTGCAAGACGCACAGGTGAGGTTTTGCAGCAAGAACCAAAGCAGTGGAAAACTGCCTTTGCAGATTGGGGTGTGAGCACTGCAGCTGTCTTTTTAAGTCTTCAAAGTTTTGATGTCTGTTCACAGTCATAGGAAGTGATTATAGTTCAGTTTATTCGTGTATCCAATGTCTGTTGTTAGCTGTTTGAAGTGATTGAATAGTAACTTATCTACTCTACTAGGCTGCTGTTAGTTTATCTCATGTAAGGGACTAAAGCTAACGATGCTTGCCAGTTAGTTAGCTTTGCTATGCTGGTTTTTATGAGAGGAGCGAGCAAGAGAAGCACAAATTGCACAATCGTTGACATTATGTCTAACTGGGAGGATACAGGTCCAGATTGCTCCCTGTCACCTGCAGTGTTCCACAAGGGTGGCTTCTCTGACACGTCCTGGTTACCCCCAATACCCAGTGGTTCCCAACCTGGGGGAGATGATAGGACAGGATAGGGTGAGCAGATCCCAGCAAACCAATTGTGGGACCAGCAATATGCCAAATAGGCGAATCTCTAAAAGTGTTGGTGTATCCCTTTGTTTACACAACCATAAGTGCAGTTATTGCAGAAATCGACTCAATAACAACAATTAAACAAGAACAGGAGTATGCAACAGCGGAGTTTCTTGGTGGAAAATAATTATTTGACAGTTCTTCTGAGTGGATTTGGATTTGACTGGATCCGACGCTGGTGGCTGAAGGACTGGCTGCTTCCACCCACTGAAATGACTGCACAGCACTGAGTCCAGATGGATTCACAGAACCAAACAGAATGTGAGTTCACTGATCCAGATGCTTTTAGCATGCAGGGAATATAATGATGCAAGCCAAACCATCCTAGATAGACTAGACTTTGAAGCACAAGACTGTCATGAAAAAATAACATTGACTGAAGAAATTTACTGTATTTTTGATATCTTCTTCCACCCTGCATAAAAGGCGGTTTCAAGTTGGCTGTGTAACACAGTCAGATAATTAGTTGATGCAACTGCAGGTCACAGAAACATTTTTCTGGTCATTTTTCACAGAACATGAAGCCATCAAAAAAGGTTTGGCTCAGGCTGTTTTTCCTCGTTTGTAGAAAGTTTGTGAAAGTGCCTTGAATGCTAAAAATATTCTTTTTTTAAACAGTTCTTCATCATTCACAATTGTGCTGATTTTTTGCCAGGTATTTTGGGCTGATCACTTGTGCAAAACGCCCGTCCATCTGTCAAATGTTTTTTCAGCATCTTTTCCCATGCTTAATACAGTGCACACTAGAAACCATACAAGTGGGCTTGACTTTGTATCTCTGTATGAAAGTATAGAAGGGTCTTTTCAAAAGGAACACAATCATTCTCCAAGGTTTCTTTTTAAATCTTGAGTGTTGCAGACACGACAGTCCAGCAAATTGAGTCACTGCTACTCATACAGACAGAAAGCGTCTTTTTCACTTCTGACAATCTACTATACTCTTTCTTTTGCACTGTGCTTGAGCTTTCACACTCATGATGTAGACCCATGTATGTCTGTGCATCTAGAACTACATTGAGCTTCTGCTGCACTACATTTCCCAAGTTGCCATCTGAGTCAGAGGAACACAGCACAGGTGTTCATTGTTTTAATGATTGTACTGATTGCACTGCTCTTCAGGAATGGAATCTGTGCAAAACAAGTAAATGAAATCTCCTCATTCAATCCATTGGGAATGAGGGTATTTGAGAGAGTGAATCCAATAGGTCTCCCTCTGGAGAAGGATTGTTATCTATGTTGCCCCCTCTACGTGGCATATTCACTGTTTCAATGCCCATAATGCAGGTCATTCAAACTGTGTTTCAGACTATTAAAATGTCTATAACTGATGATTTCTCATCATGGTTGCGTATAGAACATTTGTGTTCACAGATTCTGGTTTTTAACTCCCGTTTTGTTTTGCCAACATATAATTAATCACATGGACATTTCAACAGGTAAACAACATATCTGGTGTTACATGTGATCCTGCCTCTAATAATACTCACCTGAATCACCTGTGTATAATTGCCATTGCACACACTGAGGAAGGGCTGCATGCGCGAAACGTCCATGACTGTGTGGCAATAAAAGTTAATAATATAATAATTCAACTTTATAGGCTCCAGCACCCAGTTGGTATATTATATCTCAGAGTTGAGTGTTTTATTTTTATTTTCTATGATGGTGTTTTACAACAACAACAAAATTGGAAGTAGGGAAAATTATAAACATAGAGACATTATAAGAGGCATAGGAATAGACAATAAAAACAATAATATATAAGTTAGGTAGCCTATATACAATAAAATGTCACCTTCTGTTCCACTCCTTATCAAGTACCATTGAGTAAAAAGTGAAATATGTGAGGTACATGATATATTATATACAGCAGTGTGATAGTTAGAATAACAAAGAGAAATGTGCATTAGGTCAGTAAAGTGAATATCCATAACAGTATGGAGTATTTGATTATTGCACAAATGTTGGCAGTTATTCCACATTGATTTTATTTTATTATCAGATATACAGTATCAAAAGTGGGTTTTTGATTTGTAGACGAGTGGACTGAGTCCAAGCTAGACTGATCAAGAGATCAAAATGATCATGTAGGAACAGGATTATACATCCCACAATTTCAAATTAATATAGTAACAAGAATCTCAGATAAATTATCGGTTTATATGCATGAGATGATGGCAGCAATTGTTGGACTTAAGTTTACAGTCAATGGAATCAGTTATAGATTATTTTGTTTGAAATGTTTCAAGGTTTATTTAGAATTCACAGGTTGGGAATAGAGGTCGAATTTTGTTGGGTGCTGGCACATGTGGGACTAAAGGGCAATGAAACCGCAGACAAAATAGCTAAGGAATCACTAAATATGAAGCGCATAAGGGATATATCATTTGGTAAAGGAGAAGGTAAAGCACTAATTAAAAAGACAATTTCACAGCTTTGGCAGAAAAGGTGGGATGGAGACACTAAGGGCAGAACATACTATAGGGTTCAAAAGACAGTTACAACACAGGGTAATTATGGGAGAAATAGAAGGGAGGTGGTAGTTTTATCCAGGTTAAGATTTGATCACACTGGTTTAAATAAGACTTTATTTATTTTGGGAAAAGTAAATTCACAAGACTGCGCACACTGGAATGTGGTTGGAAACACTGAACATGTATTAATGCACTGTGATAAATATAATGAAGAAAGGGTAAGTTTGCAACAAAGGGTGAGAGAGGCTGGGCGAGGATGGGATTTGAAAGGGATATTGGGAACAAAATGAGATAAGGTGTGGATTGTACAGAGAGGGGTGATTGGATTCTTAAAAGTTACAGGGTTGTTTAATAGAATTCAGTTTTAGTTTGTTATTTCCTTTCTTTTATTTAATTTCTTTCATAGACTGATGTAGGACATTTTTTACCCTGTATTGCATACTCCGGTACATTAGGTGGCAGTATGCTCCTTAACAATTGGATCGCAATCTGCCAAAAAAAACGCGAAGAAGAAGAAGGGAAACGTTGTGTGCATTGATTAGTCCAGAAGGAGGCGGTAATGCAATATCTTGGATGCCAACCGCAAACAAACAAACAAAACATCAGAAGAAGAAGAAGGGAAATTGCGCAAGATGGCAGACGGTCATTTTTTGGGGGGATTAAACATGCTTTCAGATTCCCCAACCAATGTCAAAAGGCTAGTTTACAACTTTAATTGACTCTATAAACTAGTATGGGTGATACTATCATGGCTATATAAACGGGAGCTGTTTGCCTCTAAGAGGAAGAAGGACCTTATCTCAGATTAATGGTTAGCTGAAGCTAGCTCGAGCTAGTGTAGTGACTGAAGTGGGCTAGCCTAGCTACAAAGTTAGTCAGTAAATAGTTCAGGGGAGAAAGTTGCTGTCACTGTGTGAGAATGTATAAAGTCCAGATGCTGAGAGTGGTTGTGAAGCAGCGGCTAACTGCGGTTGCTGAAGAGATATTTGGGCTGTTTGAAAGAATGATTGCAGAGTACGAGGAGGAAGCTTCTCTTTCCAAACAGCAGATCAACCGACAACAAGAGCTGCTGGATGTTGTTTTAAATCCTGAAGTGCGCTTACACAGAGGAGGTTGGTGACATTTACATGTTTCACATTGCCCACACAAAGTTTGATATTCCTGTTGTGAGCCAATGCAAAGCAGGGCAGACCAGTGTCACAATTCTTTAAATATTGGGGGTGGACATAAGTTGTGTGTAATTAATTGTGTTTGCAATGTAGGCCTATTTGCTATATGGCCCTGCCACATGATTATCAAAATGTCTCAATAGCTGGACAATATATTGTGATATGAGACTAGATATCATCTTACATTTTGGATGTGATGTGATGATATCCCAGCTAGCAATCTGCCGCTGCCGCTAGTGGCCCGTTGTCGCATTTTGAGCGGCCGGGCGGCGGTGGCATTCCTTCAGCGGCCATCCGGCGGCCCACTGGAGGATGCCGCTACCTTCACTCTGGCGGAATGCCGCTGGAGGGCTAGCAGCGGCAGGCCGTCGGCAAGCCGCCAAGAATTTGCCCTCTCTAAGTACCACATCAGCGCTGGAGGGGCGCTGGTGTCTGGCTGTCGGCAGATAGGCCCACCCCATCCATTAAACTGCATTCATAAGCATTATGAAACTATAGCTCTAATTTGAAACGATGGGCTAAGTTCTGTTCTCTTTTGTTTGAAAGAGACTATTTAATGGATTTCTGTTTTTATTAGGCTACACAAAGGCAAAAATACCTTCACAGCATTCGAAAATGAACTTAGCAAGATTTTCCAAAGCTCTATAGGCCTATGGATGAAAAACACAAATGCCCAAAAATTATACATTGTATTTGAGAAGTTTATTGTAGCCTATTTAATTTCTGTAGTAATTGTTTTGTCCGTGCAGCATTTACTTTTTATTTATGTTGTTCTCTCAAATTTTTGGGTTAGTCTTTGAATTAAAAAACATAGTGGACAAACATTTCTAATCACCTGTGTTGGAATGTTCTTTGAATACCAGAAATCAAAATCAATAGCTTATAAATTCACTTTGTTGAATTGTTCACGCCTGAGTCGTAAACCAGAGCAAATTAAAATACAACCGGATGGATGTTGGACTTTGAATGGTTTTGAATGACCAAGCAAAGTGGTCTATAGCTTATGTGCTTGATAGTGCATCCATGGCCTAGCCACTTGACTTGATGTCTAGTGCAGTGGTTCTCAAACTTTAAACTGACACAAATTAGACAACGGAGCCTCATTTGATAATATTTTGTCCCAACTGATATGATTTTTAGCTTTTGTGACTACCCTCCCATGTGTGGTCGTCACAATGTTTTATAATATAAAGTGTATGAAACCCATGACCAAAATACTCATGCATTCTGTCATTGTGTTACTTATCTTTGGAATTCTTCTGAAAATGAATTACTTTTTTTGCTGGGTATACCCCTGGAAGCCCCTCAAGGACCCCTGGGGGTACCTGGACCCCACTTTGAGAACCTCTGTAGATTTTTTTTAATCAAAAAGCTCATTTCTGGCAGTTTGTAAGTAAATAAATAAAATTACTGTAATTAAAAAAAAAAATCCATTGTTCTCAGGTGGGACAAGGCCCAAAATGATCACTGTAAGCAGAGTATTGATCACTATAAGCAAATTATTCATAACAGCATGGAATAATTCAGGACCAAGGTTTTTGATCAATATAAGCAGTTGATCACTATAAGTATGTATATATATATATACACACACAGATCCTTTCCCAAAAATTTGAATATCATGGAAAGTTTTCTTCCATAATTCCTTTCAAAAAGTGAAACTTTCATAGATTATAGATTCATTACACACAAAGTGAAATATTTCTAGCCTTTATTTGTTTCATTTTTCATAATTTTGGCCTACAGCTCCAGAAGACCCCCAATACAGTATTTCAAGAAAGTATTATAGTGTGAAGAAAATCAGCAGTTACTTCTCAGTTATGACTGACTCCAGCCTCAGTCCACTCCCTCTGAATCTCTGCCAAATTTTTTGAATCGTCTTTGCTTGACAATCCGCTGAAGTCCACAGTTATCCATGTTATTTCCATGATATTCAATTTTTTTAAAGGATCTGTATATATGTGTGTGTGTGTGTGTGTGTGTGTGTGTGTGTGTGTGTGTGTGTGTGTACACAAAGGGGAAAAAATCATTTTAGGAGTAGAATGTGAATCTGTATGAATTTTGCAATACAGATGTGGAGACAAAAGATCACTTTTTTCCCCTGCAAAATTACTCATAATTGGCCTAATTTTAATTTATGGATAATCTAGCATTGATGCATTTCTACTTGAACATGTCAAATTTGGAATGTTTATAGAAGATAGCAACATATTTTTGGCAAAATATTGTATAGGCCTACACAAAATTTAAGGCACAACAGGGCTGTGTCTACCCAGTTGTAGCCTAATTTAACCTCTGGAACAATTGTTTTGTCCCTGGAATATAAATAAATAAATAAATAAATAAATAAAGTGCAAATAATAATAGGTAGATGTCCAAGAAGAATAAACGTGGGTCATTTATTCACTGGGTATGCAGTGTTATATTTTTCAGCCAGATGCAGGATGATGGCTCTCTCTCTCTCTCTCTCTCTCACTCTCTCTCTCTCTCTCTCTCTCTCTCTCTCTCTCTCTCTCTCTCTCTCTCTACTTTATTACACTGGTCAGGTCTGCACTGCAGTCTATATATCCCCCCCCCCCATGTCTCATCTGTATCCATTTGTCTGATGTTGTTTTTGTGTGTGTAATGTTAACAGTTTGAAATAAAGATTATTGGGAGGGGGGGGGGGGGCTTGAGAGTGACATGGGAAGTGAAGAATTTTGGCACTTTTGCGTTGCCGTAGTGTGACGTTGTGTCTGCGTCCAGGCCATTGAGGCTACGTGTGTCCTGGCGCCATTTTATGAATGGGATTTCAGGAAGCAAACATGCGCCGAGTACTGATAGCAACAATCTTTGAAAAAGTCGTTTTAAACCATGACTTGTCTTCACCTATCTACAAAACACAGGACTGATTATAAAAGCGATATACGGACAATAACAGACCGGTTGGTGGCGATCATCCGCTGCCTTCTTGCAACTTCATCACAAGAAAAACAAGACGTGCACGACAACAAAGAACACTGAAAACTTCGGGGCTCTTTGAAAAGCAGATCGGTAAGAATATTTAACGCTATATTTGTAAATCCTATTGTGCTCTGCTGCGATCTTACCATTAGCCATTTCGCTGGTTAGGCAGATAACAACAAGTTAGATGGCTAATAGTTAAATGACGTTGTGTAGACAGCTTTTTGTGTTACACATAGGCCTACAAGTAGCAGAGGCTAGCGTTAGCCACTCTACCCAGTGAAGAAATGCATGGGCCATCTACATCTTGTTAAAAACCTTCCACGTTTCTTGGAGTAAAACGTAAAAAGGCATCGGTTGCAAACATCTATTTTGTGCTCATTCTGGATATATCAATACACCATTTAACGGTGTTATTCGGCCGTTTAACGTTAACGTACATAATTCCGTTTGCTTTCGCGGCTATAAACAGACAATTGATTAAACTAACGTTACAGAGTACAGCCCATTGTTAGTGTGTTGCTGCTCACGTTAATTTACTGCGTGCATGTTCTTCTGTTTGCGTGCACGGCCATGTAAGATGAGATCAAAACTAACGTTACAGACCGTTACAGTCTGTGACTGTTAGTCTGTAAATCGTTTGTATTATTTATTTCCTTTTACCCCCACACTGATGCAAGCTCTATTTTGGACCAAACAGGCTTGAGATGAGCCATATGAAGCTGCTAGAGTCCAGCAGCTGCATAAATACAAAAATGTGAAATTATTATCGCTTATCGGACAAGAGAAGCAGATATTTGTCTGTTATAGGTATCAGCTCAAAAATCCCTCCTAGCAGCATCATAAAAGGCATTCAAATAGCTATTTTATTTTTCTAATGTAGCTCCCTTTGTTTGTTTCAGGTTGGGCCAATGGACAGCTTTGTCAGAGACACATTGGCGGAGTGGCAACTTCAAGACCTCGTAGATAGTTTTAAAGGTAAGGTTTCTATTTTATTTTTTATAAATATTCTTATGGAAAATTATTATTTCTTTAGCCATAGCTTGGCCTCGCCTGCCCTATTGACACGCCCGTGTGTGTGTGTGTTGCTCTCACTAAATATTATTGCATCAGTGATGTCACAATGCCTCCATGTGTATGTGTGTGTGTGCCCCCCGCCCCCCTTTTTGTTTTAATACATATAAAATTGTACTTCAACAAACTGTAATGACTAGTATTCATGTCCTCAATCTTTCTTGTTCACCTCTCGTCCATCTCTCTCCGCTGCATAGCTGGGTTTCGGAGGAGCCGGCCTTGTCCACCACGTGCAACGCCGTCAAAGAGAAAAAGACCTGTGACTCCCTCTGCCTGCAAGTGTTCTCGAGTCCAGGAGTCCAAGTCCAGGACTCGTGACTCGACTCGAGGCACTCGTGACTCGGACTTGGCTATCCGCCTCTTCAATGAGACCCGAAACCCTCCACAAGCCCATGCCCCCCATGGACTTATCCCACAGACACTTGAAGACACTTGACATCTTTCATATGGACATTATTATCCCACGGCCATGGACACAACCATTACACATCACTTAAGGACTTACTGGGCATTTTATGGACTTATTACACGCCACGGACATTTACATGGACTCCACTATGTCACTTTCAAGGTCTGTTACTTTGCACTTTAATGCAAATTAATTTGAAAATTGCCTTTCTGTCTGCCTGATTTGTATTGCTGCGCTGCATACTGCACAAAGACAAATTCCTCATTTGTAACATGTTCATTATGGCTATTAAGTAAGCTTGAATCTTGAGACTATTGTTTATTTATATACTAGACTCCCCCTGCTAGTATTGACTTACAATCATTACAGTCCTTGATAATTACCCACCTATAATAACACACAATTTTATATAAAATTTACTTTTTGGAACACGGTGGAAAAGGAATATCTATGATGTGCTGCTGTGCGTGACTTTATGCCTGTTTTCTATTTGTATCTTTATGACTGTTTTATTTGACTATTGCACTATTTAAGGCAGATTTTGCTTTGCTTTGTTTTTTTTTATACATTATTTTTGGCTTGATGTGTTTTTTTTTAATATATAGCCTACATAATATGCAACATATAGCTACAGAGTTGTCAAGTTTTTTGCTATTTGCAATGCACAGTTGTCAAATCATCATCCTTTGATTGATTTCTTATGTCCATAAATAAAATAACAAAAAGTTCACGGATCTGTTCTCCTTTAAATTATTATTGTTGTATGAATACTCACATGTTATCATTTAAATCATTGTAATTATGTGCATTATTGAAGTGGTTCTCAACCTTTTTTAACCAAGTAGACTACCTCAGAAATTACCACCATATTTAAGTATGAGAGGAAGGGAGCCCTGCCAGTGGAGAAGCACTGCATGCAAGCATTAGCATAACAATGTATATGGGGGCTGGGAGGTGCAATACCAGCGGCATGCCATCAGCGTGCCGTGCAAGGGCCGCTGGCTGTGTACGCTGGTGCCGCCAGCGGACCGCCAGCGAGCCACCCCGGCGGACCGCTGTTTCACCGACTAGCACGACCGCAGCGGAGCCGCTGCGGCTGCCGACGGTGGCCCGCCGAATTGGTCTCCGGCTTGCCGCCGGCGGCCCGCCCATGATCTGCTAGCTGGGATGGCATACGTCTTGTCTTTTCCTGGTTTTAAAAGCTGCATTACATTAAAGTGATGTCATTGTCTGAACCTATAGGCTACCAGACTGTTCCAGCTGTTCTATCATTTGCCTTTCCCATTTAGTCTATCCACATTACTGGTAATTACTTGTCAGAAATGGTCCATTTAGTCCATATTGCCCAGCCCTACATATGACTTACAACTGAACATTTAGCCCACTTCGTATAAAATACTGAGATATAGCGTATGTTATATTGTAAATTTCCATTCAGCTTGAAATATCTTTTACTCTAAATGGGACCATAATTTCGTCGCTGTTGGGCGGAAACCTTGTATCTCCAAAACCGCAACTTTTCAGGAAATGAAAAAAAAAGTTTTTAAAATAACAACACCACGTCGTCAAAGTTGGCACAGTGTCTTCATTATGGTCAGATAGTCACTGGATATGTCATTACATTATTAATATCTTACCTGAATGAGCTCAAATGGTTTTACAGGATTATCATTCCAGCTTCGAGGCACTTTCTCCGGGGCGCGCAGCCTCGCACAGCCACACACCTTTCAGAGCACACAGCCACGCATAGATGTTATGTTATGTTATGTTATACTTTATTTGTCCCCTGGGGGAACTTTGTCATGGGCATATACACTGTTGCTTCGTAGATAACAATACAGACAATACAAGGAAGCATTAACATAGTAGGCTGTGTAGGGCTTCAACAGACAGAAAATAAAGAATACAGTAAACAAACATCACCACCACACAGTAACAGGACAATTACAATGACAACATGGAGGCTCAGGGTTTGGTGTTCAGCAACTTGATGGAGGCCGGGACAAAAGAGAGCTTCAAGCAGTTTGTGCTGCACTTTGGCACCCGGAATCTCCTGCCTGATGGCAGGGATTCATATTCAGAGAAGAGGGGATGTTTTGGGTCTGCAGTGATTTTTTTGGCTTGTTTGATTACTGCCTGCTCATAGAGTTTTTCTATTGGCTCATACTCTTTCTTACCTATTATTTTCATGGCCGCCTTGTGCATGCTGGCCAGCCTGCTTTTCAGCTGAACAGTAAGGTTGCCAAACCATGCTGTTAGTCCGTATCTGATCACGTTTTCTAGAGTCGCTCGGTAGAACAGCAACATGATCTGGCTGCTCACGCCATACAGCCTCAGCCGTCTTAGAAAATAGAGCCTCTGCTGCAGTTTGTTGCACAGTTTGTCAATATGTGTTTTCCAGCAGAGAAGGTTGTCAATGTGCACGCCTAAATATTTATATGAGGACATCTGGATTATTACCTGATTTTTGATGACCACTGGCTCATGGCTGGTTACTTGCCTTGGGTCGAAGATTATCTCCTGTGTTTAGGTGGTGTTTAAAATGAGCTGGTGGTGTCGCACCATGTGACAAATGTGTCTATTTCCTTGTGGTACATGGAGGGATCTGTGTGTTTATGGAGGAGGCTCAGGATAACTATCATCTGCAAATTTGAAAATATGGTTATTGGGGAATACTTTCCTGCAGTCATTGGTGTACAGTATGAAGAGGATTGGTGAAGATGTGGAGCCTTGTGGTGTCCCTGTGTTACAGTATTTGGTCTCTGACAATGACCCATTGACCTTCACTTGTTGACAGGGCCCGAAATTAACTTTTAGACCCACCGGCCAGTGGTGGGTAGATGGAAAAAATCTACCCGCCAAGCATATTTCTTACCGGCCAAAAAAAAACACATTTTTGTGTCACATATATGACACATATATGACACATATATGACACAAAAAAAATATATATCCATTTTTTCAGTACATTTCAAGTAGATAAGGTATTACGTTGAAGAATACACACTTAAATAAGAGGCCAGAGTAAAATTTGAAGCTAATTATTTTAATATATTGATTGATAATTGATTCATCAATACATGTCAAGTCAATCTTATCAATACATGTCAAGTCAATCTTGAGCTTAAATTGTTGTAAAAAAAACAACGCAGCTAAAAGTAATAACTGCGACAGTCTCGGTGCACACAGCGCACAACTTGGGCTACGGACCTTTCTCTCCCACTCACACCTGGCACCTGCATTAGCTCTCCTGCACTCGTTCTCGGCTCCCCTTCGGCTTTATTGGTGGTAACTAAGCATTTTGATTCATCTCCTCATCATACGAGCTCGGCTCGCCGGATGTAGGCTGTCAATTTAGCAGAGGTTAAAAGACGCTTTTTACCTCCGCTAAATTGACGACTGCATTTCATTCCAGAGTCATGTTTGGTAGCCTCTACGGGAGAGCCATGTGAAACAGTCTCACAAAGCACTCGTGTTAGCCAGCTGCGCACCAAAACACACATGATAACTATTATCTCTGTAAGGCTGTGCGTGTGTGTGGACCCAAATGCAGAGACACGGAGACAGAAGCAGGTTCAATGTCTTTACTTGACTTGACCAAACGTAAAATAACAACAAAGGTTTGCAATTCAATGCTGCAGACTAAAGCTGACTAAAATGGGGCTGCGGAGCCAAATAAACTAAACTTAACACAGGAAGAATTGTCCAAAGAAGCAGATCAGGATAGTCCAACAGGGAAGAGTCACTAGGTGCCGAATAATCCAATAGGGCACAGGAGTATCTCCGAACAGGTCAGGACCACAGCAGCACAAGATAATAATCAGCGACTGGGTCTGAAATGACACGTGTTTAAATATACAGTTGACCAGGTGCAGAAAATCACAGAATCAGTGGGGTTATTGAATTATTGTTTTTGCCTTCCTATTGGCTCTGGCGCTGCTCTGTCTCCCGCCATGGTTCCTGAGGCGGGAAGGCAGATCAGCACCTCGGACAGCGACGGGGCCAGCTCCGCTACTGTGACCCCTTCCAGTGCCGCTAGGCCCTGCCTCTGCGTGCATGTCAATCTCCTCATATATACTGTATCATACGAGTGTCAGCAACAAGTGCGAACGATTGATTCATTGATTGATTCACCCGACGTTAGGCTGTCAATTTACCTCCGCTAAATTGACGACTGCATTTCATTCCAGAGTCACGTTTGGTAGCCTATACGGGAGAGCTAGAATGAAACAGCCTCAGGAAGCACTCATGTTATACCACTGCACTGAACTAACGTTAGTTTCAGACTGCTTCCTTGTATATTGTGCGCTGGGATTAGCGCTCCCCAGCGCACTCCCAGCGTTTAACAGTCGGAAAAAGATGCTAGGTGGACACAGGCCGGCTACACACAGTTTTAATATTACATGACGACTATTTTGGGACCCGCCACGTGGCGGACAGATGCCAAACCTAACTCACCAAACCTAAAATCTACGCACCATTGGCGGGTGGCGGGCTCTAATTTCGGGCGCTTCTTGTTGAGGTCTATTAGTTAAAAAGAAATAAAACCATTAAGGGTGGGACTAACACTCATATTTTTCAGTTTCTCTAAAAGCAGATGGGTTTTCACAGTATTGAAAGCTGAGCTAAAATCAACAAATAAAAGTCTGGCGTAAGCTTTTGTGTTTTCTAAGTGCTTGGAGATAAACTGCGATGTGCAAAGGATAGCGTCCTCTGTGCTACGCTGTTGCATGTAGGCAAATTGACATGTGTCGAGCATTGGTTCTACCTCTTTCCTAAGCAGTGACACAACACATTTCTCAAAACATTTCATGACAATTGAAGTCAGAGCTACCGGACGGAAGTCGTTGTTAACCGTGGCACTAGGACTGGGCGATATATCGAATATACTCGATGTATCGCGGCTTGTGCCACGTGAGATGTAGAAATGACTATATCGCGAACATTCGAGTATAATTGTCACGCATTGTTTATAACTTAAGCCGCCGGCATGACTCACTTCACGTTTTCTCTTGTCAGCTCTCTCTCTCAAGGGAGAGCTCTGTCACACTCAGGAAGGGAGGGGGAATCACATGGATACGTCAAACGCATCAAACCGCGTCAGACACACCCGTCCTTAACCTATGTGCGATTCGAAATCACGCGTCCGCACCATAGACTGGCGAAACATGGCCGCCCCCAGTGTGGCTGACAGTTTCAAATTATAACAAAACAACCACTATTGCAATTTGCAATACATGTCCCGCAAGGTTTCTGAGATTAGGGGAAAGTCTGAGCTGGCGTTACGCTAAACCAAACGTGGGGATGAGGCAGCGGATTTGTTTTGGCGTTAACGTTAGCTGTTGTGATGATGGCTAACGGGGCTAACGTTAGCTAGCTGGTTAGGCTATCTAGTTGCAGGGCAGCGCTCCACAAGCTTATTGTGACCAAAACCCCCGCATTTAAAGCATTTCATACTCCCAGAGCTGGCGTAAACCATAGAGAACCTCATGCATTAGCCTACTCAAAATGAAACGTCCAGGGTTTGTGTCTCCAAAATCAACTAACGCTAACGTTACATGCAAGCTAACGTAGCTAGCTGCGGAGCAGTCATGATCTATAAGGAAAACGAATGCGCACATAGCCTACATAATTGTCAACATCACATACATGTATTTTCTTTAATCTAGACTACAGGCATCATTACGACACAGATATGATGGCGTATAGTGAGGCTTTCCATGCCTCACTATAGAACTGGCCCCATGCAAAATTCAGACCGCTTATATCTGTTGCCGTCATGCCAATAAGAGTCTAAATGTAATTTTTTATGTTTTATCTGCAGACTAAGCAGCTAGGCTTTCGGTTCTATAAAAGCCATTATTTTTTGTATTGACTATTGAGTGATACACTTTACTAAAAAAAAATATTATATCACAATAGTGATGTCAGATTTGCTTAGGTCAGAGCTATGGAATATTAAATCATCCATCTTTGCTCACAACATTTGCCCTTTCTTGTTCTTTTTTACCCCAGGTGTGCATAAAATACAGGTTAAGAACTTATGGAAAAGTCATGGAAATCCATTGGTCAAAATGTGTATGAACCCTGAAGGGTTAAATTGAGCATTTATGAGAGATTTCAAAAATATCGAGATATATATCGTGTATCGCGATATAGCCGAAAAACATTGCGATATTCTTTAGAGGCCATATCGCCCAGCCCTACGTGGCACAAGGATTTTTGGGCACAGGGGATATTATGGACTTCTTCACAATGCTGGGACAGTGTGAGTGTCCAGTGATCGTTGGAATATGGGACACCATGCTGGTGTCAGTTCTTCCTCACAGCTTTTGAGCAAATGCCTAGATGCCTCCAGGCAGCTCCTCCAGCAGCCAGCTCGAGCCCGCTCCCACGCCCGAGTTAGAGGCACCGTCGCGGGGCCACACAGCCTCTCACTAACCCTAACATTAGTCTCGTCAGAAACGACTTCGAACTGCATAGTTTATTTGCAGCCTAGGGATAATTCAAAAACATTTTATTGATCTATTTACGTCAGACGAAGTCAGAAATAACCAAAATGAAGTCAGAAATAAATGGTGCTGTTCTGTTCTGGTTTACCATGCCTGATTTACGGGTAGTTCGTCATGCCTCGCTGCCTAGAGACAGAGGCAGGGGCGGAGCTCAGAGGTTTTGTCGACTGAGGGCGAATGGAGTTACGAGACTTAGTCACAAGATTGTTTTAATGCTTTTCCACTGGTTACATTTTTGGAAAACCCACAGACAGACGGGAAGGGTGACCAATGGCATTGATTTATGACAGTAAATAAAAATGTGAAGGAATGGACGACAGCGACGATTTACAAAATTAACATCATTGCTGTATTGAAGAAGAATTGAAACTAGCGGTTGAGAGGATGAACTCATTAGGAAAGTGTTTACTGAGGTAATAAATCCAGTGAGAAAATAATTTCCCCATTGACTTCCATACAATAGACCCTTCTCACGGGGGCCATTTTGTGTCGAGAAGCCAGGGTAAACACAGGTGCAAGCAAAACACTAATGAGGGTTTCCAACTTCCATGATTGGGATTTGGAAACCCTCATTAGTGTTTTGCTTGCACCTGTGTTTACCCTGGCTTCTCGACACAAAATGGCCCCCGTGAGAAGGGTCTATTGGATTTTTGCAGCCAGTGGAGGCACCTCCTGCTGGCCATTAGAAAGAATGCAGGTTTAAGGCACTAACGCATTGGCTTAATTTTCCAGCCGGGGAGGTTGCCCCTTGGGGCCACCCCCAACTCCATTGGTGAGGTGATACCTATGGATCTCGTTAAAATTATGAAGTAATGGTAACAAGTTTAGGTAGACTTGCAGTCACAGTTTTCCTTAATGTGTGTATCTGTGATCTGTATTTCAGTCGTACCACCAGACCAGTTGGTCTATAAAGAAGCGGTTCCCCAAGAGCAGCAGGAGTGGAGCTCCGGTCTGGACCAGGAGGACTCAGAGCCCCCACACATTAAAGAGGGACAGGAGGAACTCTGGAACAGTCAGAATGGAGAGCAGCTTCAGGAGGACCCAGAACCCCCACACATTAAAGAGGGACAGGAGGAACTCTGGAACAGTCAGAATGGGGGGCAGCTTCAGGAGGACCCAGAACCCCCGGACATTAAAGAGGGACAGGAGGAACTCTGCATCAGTCAGATTAAAGGGGAACAGGAAGAACTCTGGATCAGTCAGGAGCGAGAGCAGCTTCAGGAGGACCCAGAACCCCCACACATTAAAGAGGAACAGGAGGAACTCTGGACCAGTCAGGAGGCAGAGCATCTTCAAGGCCCGGAGGAGGCCCGTATGACAGAGTTCCCATTCACTGGTGTCCCTGTGAAGAGTGAAGATGAAGAAGAGAAACCTCAGTCCTCACAGCTTCATCAAAGTCAAACTGAGGAGAACAGAGAGGCAGAGCCTCTAGCCAGCAGCTCAACTGAACAGATGGAAACAGGAGTTGATGGAGAACCAGCCAGGGACTTAGATCCAACTAGTCTTTTACAACTAACTAGTGCTGGCAAGACTTCAGACTCTTTTGAACCTGTGACTGAAGACAGTGATGATGATAGGATGGAAACTGGTCAACCTCAGTCAGGTTTAGACTCACAGAAAAACAGTGAAGTTATTGGGAAGAAACACGGCACGACATATCTGCTGAGACACATGAGAGTTCAAACAGGAGAGAAGCCATTTAAGTCCTCAGTCTGTGCTAAACGTTTTGGTGGTAAAGGACACTTGACATCACACATGATAGTCCACACAGGAGAGAATCCACTGAAATGCTCAGTCTGTGGTAAAAGTTTTGGTCGTAAACAATATGTGAATAGACACATGATAGTCCACACAGGAGAGAAGCAATTTAAATGTTCACTCTGTGGTAAAGGGTTTGGTCAAAAATCAAACTTACAGACACACATGCTAGTGCACACAGGAGAGAAGCAATTTAAATGTTCAGTCTGTGGTAAAGGGTTTGGTCATAAAGCAACCTTACAGAAACACATGATAGCCCACACAGGAGAGAAGCCATTTAAATGTTCAGTCTGTGGTAGAGGGTTTGGTCAAAAATCAAACTTACAGACACACATGCTAGTCCACACAGGAGAGAAGCAATTTAAATGTTCACTCTGTGGTAAAGGGTTTGGTCAAAAGTTAAACTTACAGACACACATGCTAGTCCACACAGGAGAGAAGCAATTTAAATGTTCAGTCTGTGGTAAAGGGTTTGGTTTGAAAGCACAGTTACAGACACACATGATAGCCCACACAGGAGAGAAGCCATTTAAATGTTCAGTCTGTGGTAAAGGGTTTGGTCAAAAATCAAACTTACAGACACACATGCTAATCCACACAGGAGAGAAGCAATTTAAATGTTCAGTCTGTGGTAAAGGGTTTGGTCAAAAATCAAACTTACAGAAACACATGGTAGTCCACACAGGAGAGATGCAAATTACATGCTCAGTCTGTGGTAAAAGTTTTGGTCATAAAGACAGCATGAAGAAACACATGAAGATCCACACACGAGAGTAAGAATTTAATTGCCGTCTGTAAGAGGTTTCTGTGCTAAATCAGGCTTCCCTTATCTCCCCAGCCCTTGGACTTGCTGGAGCAGCCCTAGCAGAAGACAAAATGGTCTTCCCTAAGCCATATCTATATTGTATTGTATTCTATTATGTATGTTCCCTCAGCTGTAGCCAAGCCCAGATGCAGAACAAGACCTACTCCTTTCCCCATCCCTAGCTTCCTCTTCTGCTGCTCTGCTCTGGCCTCTGGTATGTAGTTTTAGCCACTTCCATAGGCCTCTCCAAGGTCCTAAAGCCTGCCCTGTACTTTCTAAGTTTACCTGGTGTCTCTCATGATAGGGATGCTGTGACCTCTGATTTGGTTTGAGACTATGTTTACACTGTAATGGAGACCCAGCAGTCAGGTTGGCCTCATGCTGACCTGGGATCAGTGCCCCGGCCTTGGGGATACAAATGCAAAAGGTCAGTGTCATGAGTCAAACAGTGCTAGGAGATATATTACTGTAACATCAACAGGACTGTCTCTAATGGAATGATGATGATCAGGATTGAGGCTTTCATCTAGCTTTGTTACGGTCTCATTGGCCTGTTGTACTCTGGTGTTGGAGAAGTGTTGTTGAAATGCCTGAAATGTTCTATCATCTTCTTGGTCTTCTCCACCACCTCATTACGGTGAATGTTCGGTTTTTCTCTGCCTTCTTTTCTCACTCCGCTTCATTTCTGTTCGAGGAAACAATGGCTTATTTGTATGTATGTACCACTGGTATATTACAGTATGTTAAAACATAGGAATGGGTGTATTACCCAGGCTTGTATGCATTCTTTGTATATTCTAGTGCAGTCTTTTTCAAAAATGTTCACATGAAGGACCCCTAAACTGACAAAGAGTAGACCACGGACCCCCATTTGATAGGATTTTGTCCCACGGTCCCCCATATGATCATAAGATTGATGCTTTTAGATGTTTTATTACAGAAAGTGTATAAAATCCATGTCCCCGGACCCCCATTTGAGAACCACTGTTCTTTGGATTGGGTATGAGGGGCACTTCTCCAACTTTGCACATGCATCCTTTTGTTTCTTTGCCTCTCATCAAAGATATTAATCATTTTTAGTCAGTGGGAATATTTGTTGGACAGGCAAAGATCATATTAAACTCATCTGACTGAGCAAGAGGGTTAGAGTGTCCAGAGAGAAGAAACATGAAGATGCCTGCTAAAATAACTGGAACTGGGCCTTTCTCTACTCCATTCAAATTAATGTATGGCTATCTTTCTTAATAATCACAATGCTTTCTCTTTGTTTCTATTGTGTAAGTAAAATAGTTAATTTTGATGTTAAAAGGAAGTTCTCTTTATGTGACTTTTATGTTGTTTACACATGAAAATTCAAAAACATTTAGTGATCAAGGACATTTTGAGAGACATGACATGAGAGCATTTGTTCAACCTGTTGGAAAAGTTTAATAAAAAAATGTTTGATGAACACAGATAGAACCGTCTCTCCCATTCAAATAAGGTCCATGGAGGAGCAGCATTTTCATGTGTACTGTTGCCTTACTGCAAGACGCACAGGTGAGGTTTTGCAGCAAGAACCAAAGCAGTGGAAAACTGCCTTTGCAGATTGAGGTGTGAGCACTGCAGCTGTCTTTTTAAGTCTTCAAAGTTTTGATATCTGGTCACAGTCATAGGAAGTGATTATAGTTCAGTTCATTCGTTGTATCCAATGTCTGTTGTTAGCTGTTTGATGTGATTGAATAGTAACGTATCTACTCTACTAGGCTACCGTTAGTTTATCTCATGTAAGGGGCTAAAGCTAACGATGCTTGCCAGTTAGTTAGCTTTGCTATGCTGTTTTTTATGAGAGGAGCGAGCAGGAGAAGCACAAATTGCACAATCGTCGACATTATGTCTAACTGGGAGGATACAGGTCCAGATTTCTCCCTGTCACCTGCAGTGTTCCACAAGGGTGGCTTCTCTGACACCTCCTGGTTACCCCCAATACCCAGTGGTTCCCAACCTGGGGGAGATGATAGGACAGGATAGGGTGAGCAGATCCCAGCAAACTAATTGTGGGACCGGCAATATGGCAAATGGGCGAATCTCCAAAAGTGTTGGTGTATCCCTTTGTTTACACAACCATAAGTGCAGTTATTGCAGAAATAGACTCAATAACAACAATTAAACAAGAACAGGAGTATGCAACAGCGGAGTTTCTTGGTGGAAAATAATTATTTCACAGTTCTTCTGAGTGGATTTGGATTTGACTGGATCCGACGCTGGTGTCTGAAGGACTGGCTGCTTCCACCCACTGAAATGACTGCACAGCACTGAGTCCAGATGGATTCACCAAACCAAACAGAATGTGAGTTCACTGATCCAGATGCTTTTAGCATGCAGGGAATATAATGATGCAAGCCAAACCATCAAGATAGACTAGACTTTGAAGCACAAGACTGTTATGAAAAAATAACATTGACTGAAGAAATTTACTGTATTTTTGATATCTTCTTCCACCCTGCATAAAAGGCGGTTTCAAGTTGGCTGTGTAACACAGTCAGATAATTAGTTGATGCAACTGCAGGTCACAGAAACATTTTTCTGGACATTTTTCACAGAACATGAAGCTATCAAAAAGGTTGGCTCAGGCTGTTTTTCCTCCTTTGTAGAAAGTTTGTGAAAGTGGCTTGAATGCTAAAAATATTCTTTTTTTAAACAGTTCTTCATCATTCACAATTGTGCTGATTTTTTGCCAGGTATTTTGGGCTGATCACTTGTGCAAAACGCCCGTCCATCTGTCAAATGTTTTTTCAGCATCTTTTCCCATGCTTAATACAGTACACACTAGAAACCATACAAGTGGGCTTGACTTTGTATCTCTGTATGAAAGTATAGAAGGGTCTTTTCAAAAGGAACACAATCATTCTCCAAGGTTTCTTTTTGAATCTCGAGTGTTGCAGACATGACAGACCAGCAAATGGAGTCACTTCTACTGCAGTGTGCTTTAGCTTTCACACTCATGATGTAGACCTGTGTAGACCCATGTATGTCTGTGCATCTAGAACTACATTGAGCTTCTGCTGCACTACATTTCCCAAGTTGCCATCTGAGTCAGAGGAACACAGCACAGGTGTTAATTGTTTTAATGATTGTACTGATTGCACTGCTCTTCAGGAATGGAATCTGTGCAAAACAAGTAAATGAAATCTCCTCATTCAATCCATTGGGAATGAGGGTATTTGAGAGAGTGAATCCAATAGGTCTCCTCTGGAGAAGGGTTTATCTCTGTTGCCCCCTCTACGTGGCATATTCACTGTTTCAATGCCCATATAATGCAGGTCATTCAAACTGTGTTTCAGACTATTAAAATGTCTATAACTGATGATTTCTCATCATGGTTGCGTATAGAACATTTGTGTTCACAGATTCCGGTTTTTAACTCTCGTTTTGTTTTGCCAACATAGAATAAATCACATGGACATTTCAACAGGTAAACAACATATCTGGTGTTACATGTGATCCTGCCTCTAATAATACCCTAATAGCCTCATTCCCAATGGATTGAATGAGGAGATTTCATTTACTTGTTTTTTGTGAAGTCAACAGGATTGTTGTGGATTTATTTTATTTTGTTTATCAATTATGAATATACCTGCATTGACATTACTGACTCCCCCTGCTGGCTGTTACTTTTACTTGTGTCAGCTGTGGAGCTCTATAATTAGACTCACCTGCATCACCTGTGTATAATTGCCATTGCACACACTGAGGAAGGGCTGCATGCCCGAAACATACATGACTGTGTGGCAATAAAAGTTAATAATATAATAATTCAACTTTATAGGCTCCAGCACCCAGTTGGTATATTATATCTGAGAGTTGAGCGAGTTTTTTTTGATTTTCTATGATGGTGTTTTACAACAACAAAATTGGAAGTAGGGAAAATTATAAACAAAGAGACATTATAAGAGGCATAGGAATATACCATAAAAACAATAATATAGAAGTTAGGTAGCTTATAAAATGTCACCTTCCAATCCTTATCAAGTACCATTGAGTAAAAAGTGAAATATGTGAGGTACGTGATATATATACAGCAGTGTTGTGATAGTTAGAATAACAAAGAGAAATGTGCATTAGGTCAGTAAAGTGAATATCCACAATAGTATGGATTATTTGATTATTGCACAAATTTTGGCAGTTATTCCCCATTGATTTTTTTTTTTTATTATCAGATATACAGTATCAAAAGTGAGTTTTTGATTTGTAGACAAGTGGAGCGAGTCCAAGGCTACAGTATATTATTGACTGACTCAGAGTGTCTGATGCTCTGAGGGAGGAGTTAAAGTGTTTGATGGCCACAGGTAGGAATGATTTCCTGTGGCGCTCTGTGGTGCATCTGGGTAGTCTTGCACTGAAAGTGCTCCTGTGTTACACAGTGGTGTATAAAGTACTCGAAAGCCATACTTGAGTAAAAGTACAGATATCTTCCCAGAAAAAGACTTTGGTAAAAGTCAAAGTCACTTATTAGAATATTACTTGAGTAAAAGTCTTTAAGTTGCTTAATGCACTTTTTATACTCTTTTTTTTTAAGTTTTGTTGTGATGCTTTTAAATGTCCATTTTACTCTCTTCTTTTCTTTTCCTGTCAACCATTTTATGTGAAGCACTTTGAATTGCCTCTGTGTATGAAATGTGCTATACAAATAAACTTGACTTGACTTGACTAAAGTAACTGATATTTTCTGTACTTAAGTATCAAAAGTAATTTTCTGATATTAAATGTACTTAAGTATTGAAAGTAAAAGTACAAGTAAATGCTGTTAAAAAAAGCAAGTAAAAGACATGCCTGGGCTTGAATGGAAGTCTATTTCTTCTTCTTGAGTTTTATAGCGGTTGGCAAACAACGTTAGGCTACAGCCACCAACTGGAATGGAGTGTGGATTGTGATTAATGTAACTTGCCAGCTAGCAACACTGATTCGCCAAACCTGATTGCTTGCAGGCTACCCAATGTATCCTGATTTTACTTTGTAACTAAGATGCTTGTGGGAAATGTAGTGGAGTAAAAGTGAAAGTTGCCAGAAATATAAATAAAGATACTCAGAAAAAATACTTAAGTACTGTACTTAAGTATTAATACTTTGTTACATTACACCACTGCCAGCACGTCATGGAGTGGGTGTGAGACGTTGTCCATGATGGAACATAACTTGGACAACATCCTCCTCTCTGACACTGCTGTCAGAGAGCCCAGCTCCAGCCCCACAATGTCCCTGGCCTTGCGGATCAGTTTGTTGAGTCTGTTGGCGTCCGCTGCCCTCAGCCTGCTGCCCACAGCACACAAGAGCAAACGGGAAAACACTGGCCACCACAGACTCATAAAACATCCTCAGCGTTGTCCAGCAGATGTTGAAGGACCTCAGACGTCTCAGACAGTAGAGACGGCTTTGGCACTTGTTCTAGAGAGCTTTAGTGTTCTTTACCCAGTCCACTTTATTGTCAATTTACACTCTCAGCTACTTGTAATACCCCTCCTACTGTATATACGACTGTAATTAAGGGTCAGGTTATCAAATTTGCTTTGACAGCCAGCACGTACACAGATAGAAGTGTGGATGCTGTATCATTACGCATACAGGCTACCTGGTCCACTAGATATACAGTACATGTAATGTGACCCACGTGTAAGGAACAGATACAAATGTAGAACACAACAGAGGCGTGTTGTCTTTCTTTCTTCCTTTGCAAATGTATAGATATGTGAGCTTGGCATGGGTGTTACTGTCAGCCCGAGGGCCTGGATTCAAAAAGGGAAACCAAAAAGCACATTTTGATCATAACAGATGTTCAGCATTTAAAAATGTTAAGATCAGTATTTTAACTGCAAGCATTCTTTAATTGTTGAGCAACCAGCAGTTCATCTCCCTGCCAGAGGCCCTTAAGGTAATCTGTCTTTGAGATATGCTCATTATTCAGAGGGTCAGTCAGAATAAATAAATAAATAAATAGACGGATGAATAAATAAATAGATAAATAAACCCCCCTCATCAATTAGCATAAGATGCAGTCAAGAGCTCCATCTCTCTAATCTCTTGCCTCAGGCTTTTCCACAAGCAAGCATTATCCCCTCTGTTGCACCAGGCACCTTTCCAAGGCAATCTGCACAGGCAGTTTCCTTTTAAGATACTGAGCAAGTGTTAAATGGCCCAGGGCAGCAAGTCGAGTGTTCACAGTACATATGCCAAATGCAACAGATGTCTAAATCAACGCTGTCCTGGCAGGGAGGGGGAGGACAATTTTCTGAATGGAATGAAGAAAATGCAGTCGTAAAGCCGCAGAAAACACCAATCTAATTTAATTCTGTAGTGTAGAAGTGACATTTGTAGGCTAGTGTACCTGGCACACCGACATGAAATGGCCTACTTTATGTCACAGCTCAGTCACCCCCAATCCCACAATTACATGATAGGCGTCATTATGGCATTTAAAATTATTGTATTATTGTATTGTTAATTATTGTATTTCTTGTGCAGCTATACAGTAAGTCCAGTGGTTGCACTGTACAGTATGTCAATGTTAAGGTCCTGTAACTGAAGCCAGTCTTAGTAAAGTCACATTTTCTGTAGCTAATAGACCCTTTTCACGGGGGCCATTTTGTGTCGAAAAGGCAGGATAAACACAGGTGCAAGCAAAACACCAATGAGGGTTTCCATCTTCCATGATTGGAAGTTGGAAACCCTCAAGATGGAAACCCTCGTTAGTGTTTTGCTTGCACCTGTGTTTATCCTGCCTTTTCGACACAAAATGGCCCCCGTGAAAAGGGTCTATTAGAGCAGTGATCCAACAGAAAACGCCATTCAACAATAATCCCACTTTGTCATTTAGGGCTTGAGAATGAAATGTGCTGTCTTGTTTGTAGTACCGTGCTCCATCTTTGAGTAGCTGAAAATGTGAGGGTGGTGGAGAGAAAATATAAGTGTCTTGAGAGTTTTGCCCAAAATGTGAGTTTTGAAAGCCAGAAATAATCATTTATATTATATTATACAACAGTTAGTTCCGGCCGAGCAATTTGATTGGACAAGAGGGATCCTACCAGTGCTGATATTTCACGATGACACCACTGGTGCTTCACTGTGTGTAGGGTAGGCTATATCACTCCGCTTCACAGCTGCTCTAATCAACAAAACGCTTCACAGCTGCTCTAATCAACAAAAGAAACACCAGCCACGTTACATTGAACGTCATTCACAAAGCGTAACACAGCTACCGACAGCGCAAAGATGGATTTATTTCCTAACATAACTAACTAACATGCCTTCACGAGACTCTTATTTCACTGGTTGTACAATAAATGGAAACGTGCAAATCAATATGTATGATAAAAAGTAGGCAGCCTGCAGTTAATTAGGCTACATTTTTGGCAACTGGTAGCGGAAAGCTGAGGGGAATATTTTTGCTGGCGGAGGATATACTGTATTTTCTCAGCTTTTCGTCATTTTTTTTAATCAGCTTTGTTTATTAGAACTGTTGTATAAAAGCAATATCACACTTGAGGTCGTGCTGTTGTTGTCTATGACAGCGTGTAACATTAGAACAGTCCTCCATGACAGCGTGTAACATTAGAACAGTCCTCCATGACAGCGTGTAACATTAGAACAGTCCTCCATGACAGCATGTAACATTAGGAACAGTCCTCCATGACAGCATGTAACATTAGGAACAGTCCTCCATGACAGCATGTAACATTAGAACAGTCCTCCATGACAGCATGTAACATTAGAACAGTCCTCCATGACAGCATGTAACATTAGAACAGTCCTCCATGACAGCGTGTAACATTAGGAACAGTCCTCCATGACAGCATGTAACATTAGAACAGTCCTCCATGACAGCGTGTAACATTAGAACAGTCCTCCATGACAGCATGTAACATTAGAACAGTCCTCCATGACAGCGTGTAACATTAGGAACAGTCCTCCATGACAGCATGTAACATTAGAACAGTCCTCCATGACAGCGTGTAACATTAGGAACAGTCCTCCATGACAGCATGTAACATTAGAACAGTCCTCCATGACAGCGTGTAACATTAGGAACAGTCCTCCATGACAGCGTGTAACATTAGGAACAGTCCTCCATGACAGCATGTAACATTAGAACAGTCCTCCATGACAGCGTGTAACATTAGAACAGTCCTCCATGACAGCGTGTAACATTAGAACAGTCCTCCATGACAGCGTGTAACATTAGGAACAGTCCTCCATGACAGCATGTAACATTAGAACAGTCCTCCATGACAGCGTGTAACATTAGGAACAGTCCTCCATGACAGCATGTAACATTAGAACAGTCCTCCATGACAGCATGTAACATTAGGAACAGTCCTCCATGACAGCGTGTAACATTAGGAACAGTCCTCCATGACAGCGTGTAACATTAGGAACAGTCCTCCATGACAGCGTGTAACATTAGAACAATCCTCCATGACAGCGTGTAACATTAGGAACAGTCCTCCATGACAGCATGTAACATTAGAACAGTCCTCCATGACAGCATGTAACATTAGAACAGTCCTCCATGACAGCATGTAACATTAGAACAGTCCTCCATGACAGCATGTAACATTAGAACAGTCCTCCATGACAGCGTGTAACATTAGGAACAGTCCTCCATGACAGCGTGTAACATTAGGAACAGTCCTCCATGACAGCGTGTAACATTAGGAACAGTCCTCCATGACAGCGTGTAACATTAGGAACAGTCCTCCATGACAGCGTGTAACATTAGAACAGTCCTCAATGACGCCGTGTAACATTAGAACAGTCCTCCATGACAGCGTGTAACATTAGGAACAGTCCTCCATGACAGCATGTAACATTAGAACAGTCCTCCATGACAGCGTGTAACATTAGAACAGTCCTCCATGACAGCGTGTAACATTAGGAACAGTCCTCCATGACAGCATGTAACATTAGAACAGTCCTCCATGACAGCGTGTAACATTAGAACAGTCCTCCATGACAGCATGTAACATTAGAATAGTCCTCCATGACAGCATGTAACATTAGAACAGTCCTCCATGACAGCATGTAACATTAGAACAGTCCTCCATGACAGCGTGTAACATTAGGAACAGTCCTCCATGACAGCGTTTAACATTAGAACAGTCCTCCATGACGCCGTGTAACATTAGAACAGTCCTCCATGACAGCGTGTAACATTAGAACAGTCCTCCATGACGCCGTGTAACATTAGAACAGTCCTCCATGACAGCGTGTAACATTAGGAACAGTCCTCCATGACAGCATGTAACATTAGAACAGTCCTCCATGACAGCGTGTAACATTAGAACAGTCCTCCATGACAGCATGTAACATTAGGAATAGTCCTCCATGACGCCGTGTAACATTAGAACAGTCCTCCATGACAGCGTGTAACATTAGGAACAGTCCTCCATGACAGCATGTAACATTAGAACAGTCCTCCATGACAGCGTGTAACATTAGAACAGTCCTCCATGACAGCGTGTAACATTAGGAACAGTCCTCCATGACAGCATGTAACATTAGGAACAGTCCTCCATGACAGCGTGTAACATTAGAACAGTCCTCCATGACAGCGTGTAACATTAGGAACAGTCCTCCATGACAGCATGTAACATTAGGAACAGTCCTCCATGACAGCGTGTAACATTAGAACAGTCCTCCATGACAGCGTGTAACATTAGGAACAGTCCTCCATGACAGCGTGTAACATTAGGAACAGTCCTCCATGACAGCATGTAACATTAGAACAGTCCTCCATGACAGCGTGTAACATTAGAACAGTCCTCCATGACAGCATGTAACATTAGGAACAGTCCTCCATGACAGCGTGTAACATTAGGAACAGTCCTCCATGACGCCGTGTAACATTAGGAACAGTCCTCCATGACAGCATGTAACATTAGGAACAGTCCTCCATGACAGCGTGTAACATTAGAACAGTCCTCCATGACAGTGTGTAACATTAGAACAGTCCTCCATGACAGCATGTAACATTAGAACAGTCCTCCATGACAGTGTGTAACATTAGAACAGTCCTCCATGACAGCGTGTAACATTAGAACAGTCCTCCATGACAGCGTGTAACATTAGGAACAGTCCTCCATGACAGCGTGTAACATTAGGAACAGTCCTCCATGACAGCATGTAACATTAGGAACAGTCCTCCATGACAGCGTGTAACATTAGGAACAGTCCTCCATGACAGCATGTAACATTAGAACAGTCCTCCATGACAGTGTGTAACATTAGAACAGTCCTCCATGACAGTGTGTAACATTAGAACAGTCCTCCATGACAGCATGTAACATTAGAACAGTCCTCCATGACAGCATGTAACATCAGGAACAGTCCTCCATGACAGCATGTAACATTAGGAACAGTCCTCCATGACAGCATGTAACATTAGAACAGTCCTCCATGACAGCGTGTAACATTAGGAACAGTCCTCCATGACGCCGTGTCACATTAGAACAGTCCTCCATGACGCCGTGTAACATTAGGAACAGTCCTCCATGACAGCATGTAACATTAGAACAGTCCTCCATGACAGCGTGTAACATTAGGAACAGTCCTCCATGACAGCATGTAACATTAGGAACAGTCCTCCATGACAGCATGTAACATTAGGAACAGTCCTCCATGACAGCGTGTAACATTAGGAACAGTCCTCCATGACAGCGTGTAACATTAGGAACAGTCCTCCATGACAGCATGTAACATTAGGAACAGTCCTCCATGACAGCGTGTAACATTAGGAACAGTCCTCCATGACGCCGTGTAACATTAGAACAGTCCTCCATGACAGCGTGTAACATTAGAACAGTCCTCCATGACAGCGTGTAACATTAGAACAGTCCTCCATGACAGCGTGTAACATTAAAACAGTCCTCCATGACAGCGTGTAACATTAGGAACAGTCCTCCATGACAGCATGTAACATTAGAACAGTCCTCCATGACGCCGTGTAACATTAGGAACAGTCCTCCATGACAGCGTGTAACATTAGGAACAGTCCTCCATGACAGCGTGTAACATTAGAACAGTCCTCCATGACAGCATGTAACATTAGAACAGTCCTCCATGACAGCATGTAACATTAGAACAGTCCTCCATGACAGCGTGTAACATTAGGAACAGTCCTCCATGACAGCGTGTAACATTAGAACAGTCCTCCATGACAGCATGTAACATTAGAACAGTCCTCCATGACAGCATGTAACATTAGAACAGTCCTCCATGACAGCGTGTAACATTAGGAACAGTCCTCCATGACAGCGTGTAACATTAGGAACAGTCCTCCATGACAGCATGTAACATTAGGAACAGTCCTCCATGACAGCATGTAACATTAGGAACAGTCCTCCATGACAGCATGTAACATTAGAACAGTCCTCCATGACAGCATGTAACATTAGGAACAGTCCTCCATGACAGCATGTAACATTAGAACAGTCCTCCATGACAGCGTGTAACATTAGGAACAGTCCTCCATGACAGCGTGTAACATTAGAACAGTCCTCCATGACAGCATGTAACATTAGAACAGTCCTCCATGACAGCGTGTAACATTAGGAACAGTCCTCCATGACAGCGTGTAACATTAGGAACAGTCCTCCATGACAGCATGTAACATTAGGAACAGTCCTCCATGACAGCATGTAACATTAGAACAGTCCTCCATGACAGCATGTAACATTAGGAACAGTCCTCCATGACAGCATGTAACATTAGGAACAGTCCTCCATGACGCCGTGTAACATTAGCGAACACAAAGTAACATAAGGGGAGACAATTTGAGACAACCAAAGATGCTGAGACTTTGGCAGACATAAAGCAATGCGCTCAATGGTCCACTATCGTACACCATTCGGCCGTAAAGGCCACAGGTCCTCGCCTGGGCTTTGATCTCAGAAAGACCCACTGGCTTGACCTCGCCCGCCTTACCGAGAAGGAGAGGGAAACGTACCTCGACTACCCCATCTCTCCCCTCAGTTTGTTAGGCCCCGCTCTCTCCTCCATGCGCTCAGCCCATGAGGTGAAGAAAAGGGGGAGGAGGTTCTCCAGGCCTGCCTCCTCATGAAACACATGGAAGCCAGACCCCCCAGCCTGTGTGATAGATGCAATTTGGGTATAGCAGAATAAATCCATGGTCTGTGCTAAGATTAAAAACATCATACAGTCATGGGAACAATTGATACAAAGTATGTTTAGAATAGTTAAAAACAGTAAAAACTCATGTTTTGTTAAAAGGCACTAAAAGGGTTAAAATGCTTGGGAACAATTGATAAAGTATGTTTAGAATAATTAAAAGCAGTAAAAACTCATTATTCATAATAAGATGATTCAGAATAAGATGAAGCAGTTGTTTTTATATTGATTTCATAGTTATGTTGTGGGCATTTTCATGTTGTGGTGTTTCATGGTTGTATTTGTAGCTATGTTTAGTCATTTGAGAACAGCATGTACATTTTCTGTTGTATTATGCTCAGGTTTCCTAAGTTTCACAAACAGTAGTAATTACTGGAGGGTACCAGCAGGCGGCGCCTAGACGCTTGGAGGTATATGTGGACGCACTGCTTCCGCCCTTCAGACGAAAATACACAAGCAGCGTCATCTATTCTTTCCACACCATATCCCCCTTTTACAGGTATTTATCCCTCATGGTAACGTTTGATATTGTCTCGTATGTTGTGTGAATGTATGTATGCCCTCGGGAAACTGTTTGTAGTGTGACACGTCCCTGCTTTGATAAGGAATGCAGTTAATTACCTGAGGAGGAGCGAAGCTAATGTAGCTAAGCTAACGTTAGCCCCTGGCAGCCGTCTGGTGCAGTGTTAGAACCGTCTGCAAAGCTAACTTTAGCAGCTCATGTGGTCTGGAGCAGTAGTGCCTTGTGGCCATGTACACATGTTTAGTTACTGGTGTTTTATTGTATGAGAGAGTTTATATTCATACGTTACTCTTTACCTGTACATTCCAATAGTAATATTTTAGTATGGTCTATTGATGTAGCTACATTATATTTGTTTTTGTTATATTGTTTTCAGTAACTTAGTAATAATATCCACTGACATCTGTATGTGCAGTAGCTACATGGTATGTTTCTGTGACTTATTTTGGGAAGTTCACTGTTCATTGTTCAGATCCAGTCGCTAGCCAGGCTAGCCATTGTTAGCAATAACAGTTGATAACATGGCATTTTGCGGCATTTTGCGCATACATTGCAGCAACATGTCCACACAGATAGAAGTTAGGCAGTGCTGTGTATACAGCTGATTTAATGAGACACAAACAAAACAGAAGTGCTAAACAACATTACTACGATTATAACTACTGTTGTTGCGTGGCGCGGCCATCTTGGATTTAGAGGTCGGGGCTGCTGAGGCTCCTACGAGTTTGGAATGGGAAATACCAGCTTTGGTGATGTCACCGTCCCAGCTCATGACCTTTGAAGTCGTAAGATTACCAGTTCCCAGTTATAATGGAATGCAGTCAATGCACAAATAAAGACAAAAATACACTTTGATCTGGGAAAGCAGCGTCATCTATTCTTTCCATACTATAGCCCCCTTTTACAGGGTTTTATTTCTGCTCAGCACAAAACCTTGTCCCAGGCCGCAGCTGGGAGGCCCCCCGATAACACCAACCCCCCCCCCCCCCCCCCCCCCCCTCCCGCCCAGCAGCCCCTTGTGGCCCGGTGGCCTAAACCACCCAGACCACAGCACCGGCAGCCTCGCAGGTGAAGAGCCCTACTCCTGGCAAGAGGAAACAGGAGTTCGGGTGACCCACCCACACTTCAAGGTGTGTGCCTGACCCCCTGTTCCATGCCAGGCCCCACCGGTTTCAGTGTGCCGAGCCTGTCCCAGCTGCCGCATCTATTTTAGCCGGTGCAGCAGACCCCAGACCCCAGTGCACACATGCACAAATGTTTTTCCTGTCAATGTGAAAGAAAAAATATTAGTGTATAAAACTGAAACAATACACCTTTTAAAGTTACTTTTAACTTTCAAAGATTACTTTTCCCCAAGCCAACACATTGCCATGTTGCAAAGTGTACACTGCTTTGTTAGTGTAAATGTGTTCAGGTTGTAACGCTAACAGCCATAAAGAGACTTAAATATGCTCATTTCCACCAACAAATGAGACCATGAGCTAGGAGATTGGATATTTCTTTGTTGTTATTTACATACATGCGCTGCGCAACACATCGCATAGCGGAGGACAGGGAGAAGCCGGCTGCCCATCCAGCCGCCAGGAAAACCCGCGGCTCCACCTCCGGCCTAGTGGAGCTGTCTCTCAAATAATTGAAAACAACCATCACGTTAAGGCTGAGCAAGGAGATCGATTTTATTTCACCAGAGCTGAAGGCAGAGTTTAGGAAATAACGTTACACACAGGAGAAGGTAAGCGCCGCTAAGCTGGTATCCAGCATTGACACTATCCAGAGACACATTAAACACGATTCTGCCTGACCAATCAGTCGTCATGTCGGTCCACAGCCCTAGCTGGAACCGACAGAGGTGGTACTAGAAATAGTACGACTCAACCCGGGTTGTCCTGGTGTTTGAGTGGTGGAGAGCTACAAAAAAGCGAGCCGAGCCGGGCGGAGCCACGCCAATACCAGCGGTGGAAATGGGCCATAATTGCTAGCCATTTAGCTGTACCCAACAAGTACCCTGATACCCATGTTTGCGTGTCTATTTTGTAGGGCTGTGAATCTTCACTGGCCTCACGATTCGATTTCATTATGATTCAGAGGGCTACGATTCGATTCGATTACGATTATCGATGCATCTCGATGCATCTTAAATCGATGCATCACTTTTTTCCGCAATACATGATTTATTTTTTCTCACTTTCTTTTTTCGCACTGTGTGGCTACTTTTAAAATAAAAGTGCATGTATTATGATCCATAATTAAAATAAACAACTGCATGTACATCCATTATATTTTACTTGATTATATATATATATATATTTTTTTTTCTTTCTTTTTTAATAATCGATTTTTGACATTTGTGAATCGATGCAGAATCGTGCACGTCCGCATCGCGATGCATCTTATAATCGATTATTTTTGACACCCCTACTATTTTGTCATTTATCAGCTCAGCTGCTGCGGTGCCCTCTCCTGTCACCTCTCCAACTCCTCTCCACTCATACATCATTCCCCTCACAAAGCCAAGACAACCCCCTGGGCTCGCGGATAACAACACTCACTCCCACAGGCAATTCATCCCCCGCCACCCACTTGTTTTCTTCACGATGTGACAAGCGTGATTTAAGAAGTGCGGTGCGCCCGGAGTGCAGCGGCCATGTCTGGCTGCACCCGCCCGCTCCCGGGGCATCGCCACTCTGACACTCCTCTGCACTGTCATCAAACTAAGATAAATGGACAAATATCCATACCTTTGCCCAAAGGTTTCAGTGTGCAGTGCAGATTACAGTCACACGTTTTCTTCTCTTTGCTTTCTTTTGATAAATCGTCAGGCTTATGGTGTCAGTGGTATGCAGTGTCAGTGGTGTCAGTGTGGTGTCAGTGGTATGCAGCGAGGAAGCCACTGAGCCATGTAGTATGCCCGTTGCAATTTTCAGCATGACTGAATACACATGACAAGACCACAGTATACTCACACAATTAGTCCTAAACAAACAAGCCTCTGTGTAGCCTCATTTATTATATATATATATATATATATATATATATATATATATATATATATATATATATATATATATATATATATATATATATTCAATCATGAGAGACCAGAGGGTAGAGTTTTAACAAGCAAGCTTTATTCAAGTATGGCAGAGTGATAAGGTCTGTGGCATGGGACGGTATGGCAACTAATTCTGATGGCATGGCAGCATGGCGACTAGTTCTTTGGCGTAATGACTCCGCGCTAAGATGCCTCTCTTCTTGCGGTGAGAGAGGGCATCTGCTCGGACTAGAATAGAGAATCCCCCAAAAGAAAGAAAACCCAAACTGCCAACTGCTTGCCTCAGCGCTACAGCGGGCGCTGGGCCGAAGGCGACGCTTGTCGCCGACCGGTTGGCTTGGCAGCACAGCGACTTACGAAAACCACCGACCGGGCGTGGCCGCGTCCAGCGACCAATCCGGCATAATTCGGCGCGCTGACTCAGCATTGAGATTTGAGAAACCCCGCAGCGGCTTATGAAAATCACCGTCCGGGCGTGGTCGCAGCGATACAGCGGGCGCTGGGTGACCGACCAATCCGGCATAATTCGGCGCGCTGAATTGGCATTTAAGCCAGACAACCCCCCCTTTTGCTTTAAGAAAGAAAACCCCCCCTTTCCCTAAACCCCTAAACCCCCCCCCCCCCCCCCAAAAAAAACTTTGACTACGGGCTGTTAAACACCCGAACACTTTGAGTAGTCTACCGTACTTACAGGCTGTTAAACACCAAACACTTACAGGCTGTTCAACACCCGAACACTTTGAGTAGTCTCCCGTACTTACAGGCTGTTCAACACCAAACACTTACAGACTGTTCAACACCAAACACTTACAAACTTAAAGTTCAACACCTAGAGCACTTCGAGTAGTCTACTGGGGTCTGAATTAGTGATTTGCAATCACCCGGCATAATTCGGCGCGCTGATTCAGCCCACCTTCGCGACTTACGAAACCCCCCGGGCGTGGCCGCAGCGCTACAGCAGGCGCTGGGTGCTCGACCAATCCGGCGAGCTAAGAAAGAAACCCCCCCCCCCCCCCCTTTGCCTAAACCCCCCCCTTTCTTT
>NC_139625.1:82207128-82347128 GCF_964638095.1 Poromitra crassiceps | reverse complement strand
CCAGTATCATAAGACATTTAAAAATGCCTCTTCCAGACGAGGCATGGGACTGAATCTTCGAGCTGGCCAATTCAACATCCATCTGTGCCTGTCATTGTCTGATAGTTTCCAATACCGAGCCTTTGTAAACATGCCAGAGCCTGTCATTTCTGTTCTTCAGGATGTGTAATTACGGGTTTCCACCTGTAGACACAACAGAGATGGAGCTGTTTCCCCGCTGGGAAATGGAAGAAGAACAACGGCCATTTTCTATGGAAAAGACAGAGGGCCCTATCTTGGTACAGGCGATATCCCCCATTTGCGCTGTTTGCGCGCCTTAACGATAGCAGACTGCCTTGCGCAGGTGTCCAGGTGTTATGCCGAGTTTTGCACCCCCGCCCGGCAGCAGCTAAATGCATCCCCACCTCACGGGAGCATATTGTAATGATTTATGCAGAAATTTAACTGTTTAAAAGTGATATAATTGTCTGGGTAGACGTGACCTCCGTGTTTTCTAAGTTAAAACACCCCCGAAATATGGTGGGGATGCAATTCTCGGCAGGGATGCAGAAACGTTCACGGCACCTGCCGCAGGCACAAATAAAAAAGCCGTGCCAAATCATCTGCGCACCCAAAATGCCACAGGTGTGGCCAGGCAATGCCTGGGCGTTACATCATTCAAACCAATCAGATTCCCGTCTCACAATCGCTGTGTGTGCGCGAGGCATGCAATATGCTGTAATTCTCTCCATGCATAATAGAGTGGAGTGGACTCACTCGTGCCGAGGACAGAGAGAGATGGAGAGAGCTTATTGACAGATCGTCCGTGGTGCCAACGACCCTCCGGGTTATGGGATAGGTGAAGGTGAATAGCCTATGTCCATTGTCCAACAAGTTTTCTCAATTAATTTCACTCTTTGCGATGTGATAAAAGTTTCTCAGTGAGTTATAGTTGATTTCCTCACTGAATTATCTGCTAATACCCAATTTTAGCAGCAGATCCAGAAGGAATTTTACCCTGCACTGTGCTGCGCAGCACGGGGATTATGGTTTACTTTACATTACATCTAAATTCAATATATCTCAATACAAAATGGGTTAGGGGGAAAAATAGCTCCATGTTATTCTGCTGTAGTAATCACAAATGAGATGTTTGACCATTAGTTTCACAAGCTCTCCGTCCAAACTATCATTTGCTTTGTAATGACATTTTAACATTGTTGTTTACATTCTAACACTCCAATGTCATGATTTATGGCTGAGAAATAAACATAATTCTACACAGTCAAGACTTTGCTCTCACTGAACTTTTATTTATAGCTGAACAATTAATCGCAAATAAATTAAAATCGCAATCACAAAATAGGATATACAAATCAATTTACAGGAGAAAGAACAGACAAAAACAAAATTAAAACTGATTCTACAGAAGTCCATATGTTGTGTGTCTGAAAGCTGCCTGGGTGGCAGACAGTGGAGGCCCTCTTCAGCAGGTTAGAAGCAGCGGTGTTTCTTCAGAGTAGGTGACCGAGTCAACATTATCTTTGAGCGGTCAGTAGCGTTTAGCTCCAGTGTGGATGTGTTTGTGTGCTGTTAGGTTACATAACTGACTGAAGCTGCTCGTATACATTGGTCACAACTGTAGAGTTTCTCTCCAGTATGGATGCGGTTGTGTGCGGTTAAAGTCGAACTGAACCCGTTCGTCACGTGCGTCGCAGTCCTTTCAGACTGAACACATAACTTGTCTGAGATCACAGGATGAGTGGCGGGTCATAGTATCATGTCGATGATTTTATTTGACAATTCTGCAGACTGGATTGTGCTTTGGCCAATCCTGGCGTGTTCTGCCTCCAAATCGAGTGGGATTCAGCATGTTGTGGCGCTCTCCTCGGGAAGAGCCTGGTGACGCAAGGTTAGTGGCTGAGTGGAGCTCAGCGAGCCGCAGGCAGCCAGCTGCCTTCGTGTTGCCGAGCGGAGAGTGTAGTCCGTCGGCCTGGAATCTTCGAGGTGCGACCCCTGACAACCAGCAGGCTCTCAAGCGCACGCCTTTATCGCTGCTGTAAATACGATATTCCTGGAATGCGCGTTTTAATGGGCCAGTTACATTTCTTTGCATTCTTAGAGATTATAGTTTTTGTTTTTTGTTCATGTTTCATACCATTGGCCAAGTTAGTAGTTAGTTTATGGGATAGGAATTCTGCCAGATGACAGGCATAGGCGCCATTTTCTACTTCATTTGGAAGAGAAAATTATCCTGAAATGAAGATTTGATTGACAGCTGCATGTCCTGATATGATTGCTTGAAATGGGGTAGAAATTTGATAGTACTAGGTGACGTCAGCAAACTGTACATTACTGTTATCAATCAAATATTGAAAAATGAACTTTTGATTTGAAAAAGTGTGAAAAACTAAATAAATTAGATTTTTGTGATTTCTTTTGCATACATTATTAAATAGGTGCACTGCATACCCAGGTATTTGAACTAAAAGAAAAGAAAAGTCATTTTTGGGTTCAGCTCGACTATAAGTTACATAACGTGACTGAAGCCTCTCCCACATTGGTCACAACTGTATTGGCTTTCTCTCCAGTGTGGATGTGTTTGTGTGCTGTTAGGTTACATAACTGACTGAAGCTGCTCCCACATTGGTCACAACTGGAGGGTTTTGCTCCAATGTGGATCTGTTGGTGTTGTTAGGCTACATAACTGACTGAAGCTGCTCCCACGTTGGTCACAACTGTAGGGTTTCTCTCCAGTGTGGATGCACTTATGTGATGTTAGGGCATCTGAGCGACCGAAACTGCTCCCACATTGGTCACAGACACAGTAGTAGGGTTTCTCTTCGGTGTGCCTATGTCGGTGGCTTGTTAGGTTACATAACTATTATGTGAGTGACTGAAAGAGTGCCCACAATCCTGACAGGAGTAAGGCATATCCCCTGAGTGAACTCTCTGATGCCGCTTTAAATTTAGAAGTTTTGTGAATGATTTGTCGCACTGCTAAGTGCTAACAGCGGTGACCTCTGGCTCCACTGGTGTCTTTCTGTTTCCGTAAAGAAAGAATTAGGACATAAGCATGGCCGTAGCCAGGGTTTGAGAAATACTGAGGTCATTTTAGCATGCCGTGGGGGTCCAGGGGGGCTGTGCTCCCCCGTTTAGAAAATTGTGTCCATTTTAAAGTGAAATGCTTCAATCTGGTGCAGTTTGAGAGCAAAATTAAGAGACTAGATCTATAAAGAACTACAGACATCATATTAGATTAATATCCTCTTTGCTGTGCTGTTGGTTTACAATGATACAAAAAATAAATGTCTCCCCACATAATATATATTCTGCATACAGGTCACATGGCAGAATACTGTTTAATTAAATACAATGGCCCATCTACACAAAGTCTAGCACTAATCTAGCCCCAATGCAAAATTTGAACGTTGTGGTGAGGTATGTCTCTTCCTTCTATAGCACACAGAGAGGAAGCAAATTGTTGCATTTCTGATCAACTGTCATATATCATGTTATTTATGAGGGCTTTAAAACATCAATGACAGATGAATAGATCTGGGGACCGGGGCTATTAAAAAAAAAAAAAAACGAGGTCATGATCTCGGTGTCCTCAATGGTAGTTACGGGCATGGACATAAGGACAGAGAGAGTGTGTGTGTGTGTGTGTGTGTGTGTGTGTGTGTGTGTGTGTGTGTGTGTGTGTGTGTGTGTGTGTGTGTGTGTGTGTGTGTGTGTGTTGTGTGTGTGCGTGAGAGAGTGACTTGAATTGATATGATCAAAATACAAAAAAATTATTCCTGTGTTGCTAGATTAGCAAACTCAATTCCTGTAAAATGAGCAGCGACTGATGTGCAATGGACTGTAATATCAGACTACTTTTTTACTCTGCCTTCAAACTTTGAGACCCTTTTTTATCACAAAAAAACATAGCATTAACTATCATAAAATGTATATTATTTTTCAGATATACAGTATACCTTTTATTCTCTGCCATGGAAGCTCCAAGAGATGCATTATTCAACAGACCTGCGTGGAAATAATTAAATCAATACAGGTGGAAAATGAGGCTGGTAAAAACTGGGTGCTTCCTTTTTGTGTGTGGTCACAACACAAGTTGAAGTTGTGCAGCATTATTTTATCATGTAAAACATGGTAAAATAATGCTGTGTAGCATTTACATCAGGGATGTCAGAGATACGGCCCGCGGGCCGGATCCGGCCCGCGGGCAGGTTTCATCCGGCCCGCAAGATGTTTTGGAATATTAAAAAAATATATATATATATATATATATATATTATTATTATTAAATTCGCACCCCATTATCATGAACTACGTGTGTCTAATGAGCAAGCTAAGAGTTCATTCATAAGTTAATTAACCTGCACTACAAGGAAGTATGTCAGTAGGTCATCAGGTGTAAACAAAGCCGCCATGATGCCACGCTGGAATTGAATCGCGCATTCAGCTACCTACCAAAAAACAAAAGAATCAACAAGATCAGGCACGGACTGCATAATCGGGCACGTCGGGCAAATGCCCGGTGGCCTGGCCTGGCCTGGCCTGGCCTGCAAAAGAAAAAAAAAGAAAAAATTGTGCCCGCAGTCAGGCCACTCACTGAACAGCAGGCCAGGCGCCGCCTACTGGTTTACTAGTGGTTTTATTACTTTATTCAGGGTTAAAGTGGGTGCATCTCATTGTAAAATTGGACTTGGCCCAAATTGGGCTTCAAACGGCCCAAATCTGGCTTTAAACGACCCAAATTGGGCTTCAAACGGCCCAAATCTGGCTTCAAACGGCCCAAATTTTTCGGACGCCGGCACGCAGGCCCGTATCGGCCTGGCCTGCTTGGTATCTAATGCCCGGCCTGAATTATGATCCCAGTCCGCCCCTGAACAAGATGCTGTCGAAAAAGAGAAAGGTTGACACGGAATGCAGGCAGTTTCAAGAGAAATGGAAAGAGCAGTATTTATTTTGTGAAGTAAATGGGTAAATGAGTCGAATTGATTTTAGTAAAAAAAAAATCCGGCCCCCATGAGGTCTCAGTTGAACAAATCCGGCCCTCTACCTAATATGAGTCTGACACCCCTGATTTACATTGTATGATGCCAGTTTTCCTGTATAGAATTCCAACTTCAACTGTTCAACTGCATTTTTCTGGGTTGCTAAGTGGAATTTTCAACTTTAGACTATTTGTTTCCCCATAACGAACATATGCAGACTTTAATATTTTTCAGTGGCAGCGATCCTAATGATCTGATGATGAGTAACATTAGTCAACTTGTTAATGACCTTCAGAGACAGCTCAGATATCAAACGCTAACTGGCCAGCACAGCAGCTGAGCAGACTTGCCATCTCTATCTTATACAAATGAAAAACAACAGAGAAAAAAAGGAGCGTGGTCTAGGAATTCTCGAGACAAGTGCCTTAGGTCTAAGATTTGGAATTGTGATAGTTGAGTCTACGCACTGCGCTTGGGAAGAAGCTCTTGGCAAAGTGAGTGGTGGAGCATTTAATATAGCGGTAGCGTCTGCTCAGGGGGAGTAGATCAAAGAAGCTGGCGGCCGGATGACCTGCAGAGTCCCTGACAATACTAGAGGCACGGGACACAGTCTAGAGCTATCCACCTTATTTTTGAATGCCCCACTGTAAAAAATAATTGTGCGTACAAGGTCCGGTTTAACGTGACTTATTGTTGCAGCTTGCCATTTCCTAAATGGTATTCTACTTGATTTGAAAAGATGACCGACTACACTCAGTCCCTTGTACCCTGGCTGAATTGAACATAACTTGGCCAATAAGTATGTAACATACAAAATAAAACAACCCGTAATATCTTAATTTTATGTAGAATGCAGAGGACATGTAACTGTTTAGTTAAACTTGCATTCAAGGAATATTGTGCTCTAAAGATGACGTTAGTGGCTCGAGACTGTTTCGTCTTGAAACCCACATAGGTTGCGCCAGGCGTAACCTATGTGGGATTCGAAATAACGCATCCGAGATAGAAAACGTTATGAATATAGCCACGTTATAAACAACAAACTAACGCTGGTGATCTGTATGGAAACAGTGTTACTCGAAATGGTTAAAAGTTATATCAATTTGGTCATTCAGTGGCGTTTTACTGCCATGTAACATAACTAACTAGCGGCTAATATTAGCCACAGCAGGCGATTAACCATGAATGCACTGCACTCTTAAAGGGATATTTATCGACGAGATTTTTGCCAAGCTGGACCTGATTAGTGATTTGCTCCGTTCGCCCAGACGGGTGTCAAGCTGTCAGCAACAAGGCTGGGAGGATCACACCGGAAGAAACACCCATCAGGCAGATCAGGCAAAAATGGCTGCCAAAAATAAGGTGGATAGAGCTCTTCTAGAGCCTGCAAGTTGGCACCAGTTGTCTTGTGAGCAAGGAGCTCTACTCTGCTTAAGGATGTTCACTCCTTGGCAGTAAGATTACCAAACCAAACAGTAAAGGAACTAGTGAGGATGCTCTCAGAAACAACACCGAGCAGCTCTTCTTCATCCCCCGTCTCATGGATGCAGATTTTCCTCCATTTTCCTGCAAACACTCTCAACTCCACAGAACTAATGACTCCCATAGGGGCCTGTAGTCTTGAACCATGGTGTGTATATACAACATATATCCCCCTCTCTGCTCTGGAAAAAGAGAGTAGAAATCAATACACACGGCTCTACTCATCCTCCTTTCCTTCCAATTAGCTATGGCCCTTGATTTCCTCTAAGAAGATAGTAGTTCAAACCCTTTTTTAAATATATGTTATGTATAAAAAGCAAGAATAGGAGAAAAATCTCACAAGACATGGCGTTTCATTTCTGTGTTTGCTCGAGTGGGTGTCTCTTTGCTCTTCAAGCTTGGATAATCGCGCTCTCTTGAGAGTGATTAATTTGTGATTCCTGGGTAGTTCAGCTATGCTTGTGCTCTTAATTAGAGTGTCACGTCCTTCACCCTGAGGTGACCCTGCCAGCCTTTACATACTGACCTGTGTGGAGCTGAAGTGTCATCTGAAATATAGGTTAAGTACAAACACCCAGGGAATAATAGACCGTGTTTGTTGAGAACCTGTTGGTTGATGCCGGCAAGCATCCCAATTGCTCAATGAGTGTTTCTCAGATGTTTTTGGTTTGAAGCTAGCCAACATGCTTACTCCCCCTTCAGATGGTTTCAGTTTGAAGATAGCCAACATGCTAACTCCCCCTTCAGATGGTTTCAGTTTGAAGATAGCCAACATGCTTACTCCCCCTTCAGATGGTTTCAGTTTGAAGATAGCCAACATGCTAACTCCCCCTTCAGATGGTTTCAGTTTGAAGCTAGCCAACATGCTAACTCCCCCTTCAGATGGTTTCAGTTTGAAGATAGCCAACATGCTAACTCCCCCTTCAGATGGTTTCAGTTTGAAGCTAGCCAACATGCTAACTCTCCCCTCAGATGGTTTCAGTTTGAAGATAGCCAACATGCTAACTCCCCCTTCAGATGGTTTCAGTTTGAAGCTAGCCAACATGCTAACTCCCCCTTCAGATGGTTTCAGTTTGAAGATAGCCAACATGCTAACTCCCCCTTCAGATGGTTTCAGTTTGAAGCTAGCCAACATGCTAACTCTCCCCTCAGATGGTTTCAGTTTGAAGATAGCCAACATGCTAACTCCCCCTCAGATGGTTTCAGTTTGAAGCTAGCCAACATGCTAACTCTCCCCTCAGATGGTTTCAGTTTGAAGATAGCCAACATGCTAACTCCCCCTCAGATGGTTTCAGTTTGAAGGTATCAACATGCTAACTCCCCCTCAGATTGTTTCAGTTTGAAGCTAGCCAACATGCTTACTCCCCCTCAGATGGTTTCAGTTTGAAGATAGCCAACATGCTTACTCCCCCTCAGATGGTTTCAGTTTGAAGATAGCCAACATGCTAACTCCCCCTCAGATGGTTTCAGTTTGAAGCTAGCCAACATGCTAACTCTCCCCTCAGATGGTTTCAGTTTGAAGATAGCCAACATGCTTACTCCCCCTTCAGATGGTTTCAGTTTGAAGATAACCAACATGCTAACTCCCCCTTCAGATGGTTTCAGTTTGAAGATAACCAACATGCTAACTCTCCCCTCAGATGGTTTCAGTTTGAAGCTATCAACATGCTAACTCCCCCTTCAGATGGTTTCAGTTTGAAGATAACCAACATGCTAACTCCCCCTCAGATGGTTTCAGTTTGAAGCTATCAACATGCTTACTCCCCCTTCACATGGCTTCAGTTTGAAGATAACCAACATGCTAACTCCCCCTTCAGATGGTTTCAGTTTGAAGATAACCAACATGCTAACTCCCCCTTCAGATGGTTTCAGTTTGAAGATAACCAACATGCTAACTCCCCCTTCAGATGGTTTCAGTTTGAAGCTATCAACATGCTTACTCCCCCTTCAGATGGTTTCAGTTTGAAGCTATCAACATGCTTACTCCCCCTTCAGATGGTTTCAGTTTGAAGATAACCAACATGCTAACTCCCCCTTCAGATGGTTTCAGTTTGAAGATAACCAACATGCTAACTCCCCCTCAGATGGTTTCAGTTTGAAGATAACCAACATGCGTACTCCCCCTTCAGATGGTTTCAGTTTGAAGATAGCCAACATGCTAACTCCCCCTTCAGATGGTTTCAGTTTGAAGATAACCAACATGCTAACTCCCCCTTCAGATGGTTTCAGTTTGAAGATAACCAACATGCTAACTCCCCCTTCAGATGGTTTCAGTTTGAAGCTATCAACATGCTTACTCCCCCTTCAGATGGTTTCAGTTTGAAGCTATCAACATGCTTACTCCCCCTTAAGATGGTTTCAGTTTGAAGCTAGCCAACATGCTAACTCTCCCCTCATATGGTTTCAGTTTGAAGCTAGCCAACATGCTAACTCTCCCTCAGATGGTTTCAGTTTGAAGATAGCCAACATGCTAACTCCCGCTTCAGATGGTTTCAGTTTGAAGATAGCCAACATGCTAACTCCCGCTTCAGATGGTTTCAGTTGGAAGCTAGCCAACATGCTAACTCTCCCCTCAGATGGTTTCAGTTTGAAGCTAGCCAACATGCTAACTCTCCCTCAGATGGTTTCAGTTTGAAACTAACTCTTCGGCGGTGGTGAAGTTCTAAGAACATATCTGTCTCCCCACAGGTTCTGGCTCCAGTTCAGCACAGAAGATGGCCCTGGACCCACTACAGCCATCTCTCTCGACAACATCTCTTTCACTATGGACTGCTTCCTGGCCTGTGAGTGTTGCTGTAATGGTGCCAGATCCCCCATGTTTCACTCCTGCATCAACACACTTTGCTTGAATTATTCAAATGATGCAATTACTCTTTCTCTGATTGGCCACAGGGAGACATAAGTAAACATCACAGTGACCCATAGATATTCAATTAATACTTTTTTTTTACAGAGATACAATTTGACAGTTGCACAAATCATTTATCATTTTGTCCATTTCTACTGCCGACTAATATTGCACACATCGTACCGGTATATTTAGCTTTGCCTTATAATGTCACATTCTGTTCTACTGTAGCACAATACCTTTGACAATCTTAGATGTACTCTCAAATGTCAAAACAGTTAAGTCTGTCATGCTGATGGAAGAGGGCTTATTTTCCCATATTGCACGCTGGGCTTTTAAAGGTCAAGTCTCACCTCAGCTGTCCAGATGTTTGTGGATCATAATTGAGATGTTTAAAAACAGGAGTAGCACGACAACCAAGTCTGATGTCAGGAGAAGGAAATGCTCGTGACTCACTGTCTCCCTCCCTTTCTCTTCATCCGCAGTGATGCACTTGAACTCTGATGGGAATAGCAATGTCTGAGTATATCTGTGACTGAGTGCAGCTGAGAGGCTGAGAGCACATGTGGCCATTACAAGAATGAAATGCTGTTCAACTGACTGAACCCAATTTACAGTACTTACCTAGTCTGGGCATGCTTTACACCGCTTTTGGCCATGGGAGGCGTAAACCAAGGAAACAGGGAACAATACCGGAAACAAGTGTGCCAAAAAATCGTCTTTGTTGATGTTAGCTTGACACAGCGAGGTTACGTTAGCTAGAGCCTGATAAAAAGAACAACAACACAAGTTGTCTAATAGCGTTAGCAGATTTCTCCAGTAGTCACTGCCGAGGAAGGTTTCTGGAGAGCCAAAGACAATAGACAGGTTTCTTGTATACAAACAATGGGTGCGGCGTGCGCGCGCAGGGACAGAGGATGACGAGAAACGCATCGCGCAGGGACAGAGGATGACGAGAAACGCATCGCGCAGGGACAGAGGATGACGAGAAATGCATCGCGCAGTGACAGAGGATGACGAGAAACGCATCGCGCAGGGACAGAGGATGATGAGAAACGCATCGAGCTGATGGCCCATTGGTTCAACACAGGTGCATCACAAACCCACAGTGAAGTGTAGAAACTTCAATTTTATATCTATTCCAAGCTGTCACTCTACATTTTACATAAATACCACCTGTAATGCCTACATTAACGATAAAATAAGTACGGTAATCTGAAGGGCTGGTTCATTTGAGCAGTTTGTGTGGGTGGCGCTAATGCATGTTTTAATTGGTTTACAAACCGCTGTTAAACAAAACTGTAGAAGAAGAAAAGCAGCAGTGAGTGTGCAGTCGGGGGTGTTTGGCTTGTTGATGCCTCGCCTGACTGCGCTCGCCTGCTCTCGTCTGCTTTCCAGGCGAGGCAGCAGTCAACTCAAATGAGTGTGTGGAGCATTATGTCTAATGTGTGGAGCGGGTTTCTACCCCCGCGATGTGCGCGCATCTATGTGATGACGTTGCACAGAAACCCATCTATGGAGTACTCGCCATGTGAAATCTTATGATCAATGTCCATGTCTTTCCCAGCACAGGCAGCAGAGATGCCTTTGGATTTCAACTGTTGTACTTGATCCTCCATCATCGATAACAGCGGACAGACAACTATACTGTAAGTATTCCATCAACTGGCCATTTGTTTGAAAAGTTCTTCCCAAGCAGTTGGCACACCGTCGGCCATGTTTGGAATACTAAGCTTTTCCCAAAGCCAGTTGGTAGACACGCGAGAACGTCTCTTTCCTCAATTAATTGTCTGATGCAAAGCTTCTGTATTGGCTTAAAATAGGCTATGCGATTTGTGAATCCACGATGTTTCTACAAGAACTTCTTGAAAAACTTTGTTCGGTACGTCCATCTTTTGTTTTGTTGTTTGCCGTTTTATTTTCTTATTGTTGTCTTTCTCGCCGAGAAGAGCCTGGTGACGCGAGGTTAGTACTTAACTAGTCAAGAGTTTGATTGTGTGACTGTGAGGAGGGACATGGGTGTCTTTACGATACAAAGAGTTTGATTGTGTGACTGTGAGGAGGGACATGGGTGTCTTTACGATACAAAGAGTTTGATTGTGTGACTGTGAGGAGGGACATGGGTGTCTTTACGATACAAAGAGTTTGATTGTGTGACTGTGAGGAGGGACATGGGTGTCTTTACGATACAAAGAGTTTGATTGTGTGACTGTGAGGAGGGACATGGGTGTCTTTACGATACTAAAAAAATCTCCCACTTGAGACATTATGCTTTGATTTGATCCTCTGTAAGTTTGGGTAGAAAGTAAATTGTACAAATTGTTCAAGGTTTTTACTCTGATCAAGATGCAACTTCTAATTAAAGGTGAGATGGTCTCACTTTTACTATTATGGCATGAATTATAGATAAAATGGCTAAAACTGCTCTATAGTGCTATGACCAGCTGCTGAAACACATTATTTAGATGTCACTTGTCAACCAAATGTGAAATATGACATTTAAAATGTGAATGGTACACAGCCTATTTCATGTTCGCCTTTGGGTTATTTTGGGTTATTTTAATACTGCTCTTAATATTGCTTTTAGTACCAATATCCGCTTTGCTGCTTTTTTTTTACAGCAGAAATGAGCTTATCATTATAATCTGTCAATTGCAATTAGATAGAATGGGCACATCAGCAGACAATGATATGACAAATCGCTGTTCAGGGACACTTTATTTAAAGAGATGACATTTTCCAGGAGACATTTGCACACCAATTTGTGTTTAATGTCCTCCGGAGCGGCGCGTTGGTGTGGCAGGATCATCCATCCCAGACTCTCCCTTTCCACATGGCAAGTCTTTCATGTGGACCAGGTATCTTTCCACATGGCAAGTCTTTCATGTGGACCAGGTATCTTTCCACATGGCAAGTCTTTCATGTGGACCAGGTATCTTTCCACATGGCAAGTCTTTCATGTGGACCAGGTATCTTTCCACATGGCAAGTCTTTCATGTGGGCCAGGTATCTTTCCACATGGCAAGCCTTTAATGTGGGCCAGGTATCTTTCCACATGGCAAGTCTTTCATGTGGACCAGGTATCTTTCCACATGGCAAGTCTTTAATGTGGGCCAGGTATCTTTCCACATGGCAAGTCTTTCATGTGGACCAGGTATCTTTCCACATGGCAAGTCTTTCATGTGGACCAGGTATCTTTCTACATGGCAAGTCTTTCATGTGGACCAGGTATCTTTCCACATGGCAAGTCTTTCATGTGGACCAGGTATCTTTCCACATGGCAAGTCTTTCATGTGGGCCAGGTATCTTTCCACATGGCAAGTATTTCATGTGGGCCAGGTATCTTTCCACATGGCAGGTCTTTCATGTGGACCAGGTATCTTTCCACATGGCAAGTCTTTCATGTGGACCAGGTATCTTTCCACATGGCAAGTCTTTCATGTGGACCAGGTATCTTTCCACATGGCAAGTCTTTCATGTGGACCAGGTATCTTTCCACATGGCAAGTCTTTAATGTGGACCAGGTATCTTTCCACATGGCAAGTCTTTCATGTGGACCAGGTATCTTTCCACATGGCAAGTCTTTAATGTGGACCAGGTATCTTTCCACATGGCAAGTCTTTCATGTGGACCAGGTATCCATTACCTGAAGCCACACTTGACACAGTCACATTGTGTCACCAATCAGTCACAAAGGTTGATGGGAGAAGCTGAATCCTTTCCAAGAGCGATCAGCCTGAGTGATAGTAAGTAATAATGTTATGACACAACCCTGCAATAAGTTTTAAGGGGAAAACATATGGTGAACACATTATGCAGAGTATCTCAAGCTCCTCCAGTGTGATAGATGCTTTGGCGAGCGCTTGTGCTTGATGATGCAGCCGTTGTCCTTCAACTGTCAATTTGATCATGTTCTTTTCCCCGGCATCATTAAAGGAGTTTGTTGGCTTTATAAGACAGCATAGGAGGTTTTCTCTGTTGTTTTCTCTCACCCATATACCTCACCACTTCTCCTTGCATGCTGAGCAGCAGTAACATTGATGCCAGCTGCCTCTGGACTCCATAGCCATCCCCAAACATCACATGGTGAATGTGCCTCCAAAAATGCCATTTGTCAAGGAATAATTGGATTCGCTGGGCTGAAGGCAACAGGGAAAAAAGACAAAGAAAAAGGATTGATCTGAATGGCCTCCTGCCTTCTTAGGAGATTTGCATCCGTCACGGTGTGTAGCCCCTTTAGGGGGCTTGTGTCGTGTCCGTCTCGCTTGCTAGACTCTCCTTCCACAGTCCCTTCACCAAACGTTAAGTGAGGCCTTGAGAAAACTCCCAACCAGCAGAACATGCCGATCCGCTCATTGTACACGTGTCACAGAGACGTTCCAAAGCCACCTACCAAAGCAGAACTCTTCATTGATTAGATCCACTGGGGTTTGAAAGCTCCATGTGCTTCCGACAAGGGGGGGCGCTGTGGAGCGCTATGGTGGCTGGGCACAACAGCACAAAACACAGAATGATTGGTATATTAAAGTTATTGATTAGCAGCATCGAGCTTTCATCGAGGTAGGTGGCTTTGGAATGTCTCTGTGACACACTTGGGAGGTTTTCTCAAGGCCTCACTTAACGTTTGGCAAAGGGACTGTGGAGGGAGAGTCTAGCAAGCGCGACGAACACGAGACAAGTCCTTAAAGGGGCTAGTCACATTGCAGACCGACCTTTGGCAGCCGCTCACTTAAAGGGACACTCCACTGAAAAACAATGCTGATTTATTTTGCACATAATCTCACACACATAGGAAATCTGTAAACAGTTTTGCAGACATTCATTTAGTTTGACAGTTATTGAGAGATGATTTGAGTTAAGTTGTGGACCAGTGATGTGAGATTCATGCACAAATGACATCATTGGTCCACAACTTAACCCAAATCAACTCTCAATAACTGTCAAACTAAATGAATGTCTGCTAAACTGTTTACAGTTTTCATATTATGTGTGAGATTATGTGCAAAATAAATCAGCATTGAAAATCGGCAGAGTGTCCCTTTAAAGGAGAACTCTACAACTCTACAGCTTGGACCTTATTTCCAGATTTCCAGCTTTTTTCTTTTCTTTTTCTTTGTAAGATTATTTTTTGGGCATTTTTGCCTTTATTATATGGGACAGGACAGTAGGCAGACAGGAAAGGCAGGGAGAGAGAGAGGGGATGACATGACAGCAAAGGACCTCAGGTCGGATTCGAACCCGCGTCAGCCGCGCAAAGGACTGAGCCTAAGATGCCTAAATCGGCTTTATAGGTAACAAACTAGTTAGCTTGCTCAGCAACTGAACCAGCAATCAGAATTTGCATACAGACATAGATGCACTGCTTAAACAACAATGTGTTTTCTTATAGAAGACGAATCAAGGTATGCATTTTCCTGTTGTGGGAATAATTCACTTGAATTATTGTCGGAGCTGTGTGAAAAATTGCAGCTAAAATGTAAAGATTTAAAGTTAAATTTAGACAATAATACATCAACATCCATACATGCAAATCCATGAAAATCCTTTTACCATGCCAGTGAAGTGTCTTGACAACTGATTGACTAATCTGAATGAGTTTCTTACTCTGACTAATCTGAATGAGTTTCTTGCTCTGACTAATCTGAATGAGTTTCTTGCTCTGACTAAGATGAATGAGTTTGTTACTCTAAAATGGCAGCCTGGCATCATGCCACATTGCCAAAAGGAGTGAGGTAGGCTGCTAGCTTGATGTGTCTCTAGTGTGGTTATTTCATGTAGCCGTTTGCGATCAGGTATTGTGGGTTGGTGGTTGGGGTAACAAGGTGGACCCCCCTGAGCCTGGCCTGGGCTTCGGGCAGCTTACCACTGGCCCGCTAATGAACAGTGACAGCCAGGCTGGCTGCTGCCCTGCCCTCTGGTTCCCCCTGCTCTGTGGCAGACCTGCGGAGGCCACAGCATACCAATGCATTGTGCTCCAGCTCTGCACCCTGTTGTAGCTTGCTCCCCGTGCTCAGAATAACACTGCAGTGGGCCTTATTAGTGACTATGTTGGAGATATCAACAAAAAGTTCCTGAACTTGATGTGTACACACAGCACATGGGAGTTACAGCGAGACAATGCTGTGTGGAGTGCCTCTACTGACCCTAATAATTAAACATATACACATACACCCTTCATCTGTATCAATTAAAGCTTCTCAGTAAAGGAGACATAGACGAGCTAGTATTACAGTAGTACAGGGCTGGGCGATATGGCCTCTAAAGAATATCTCGATATTTTTCGGCTATATCGCGATACACGATATATATCTCGATATTTTTGAAATCTCTCATAAATGCTCAATTTAACCCTTCAGGGTTCATACACATTTTTGACCAATGGATTTCCATGACTTTGAACCAAATTTCCATGACCAAGCAAATCTGACATCACTATTTTGAACACAAACAACACTTCTGATATAATATGATTGTTTTAGTAAAGTGTATCACTCAATAGTCAATACAAAAAATAATGGCTTTTATAGAACCGAAAGCCTAGCTGCTTAGTCTGCAGATAAAACACAAAAGGCATAGTAATTTAGACTCGTATTGGCATGACGTTACTGGCAACATATAAGCTGTCTGAATTTTGCATTGGGGCCAGTTCTATAGTGAGGCATGGAAAGCCTCACTATACGCCATCATATGTGTCGTTTCACTTTTGACTGAAAAATGATGCCTCTAGATTAAAGAAAAGACACTATGTGATGTTGACTTTTATGTAAATGTGCGCATTCGTTTTCCTTATAGATCATGACTGCCCCGCAGCTAGCTACGTTAGCTTCACGTTACCTTGCATGTAACGTTATCGTTAGTTGCATTTGGAGACACAAACCCTGGACGTTTCATTTTGAGTAATGCATGAGGTTCTCTATGGTTTACGCCAGCTCTGGGAGTATGAAGTGCTTTAAATGTGGGGATTTTGGTCACAACAAGCTTGTGGAGCGCTGCCTGCTGAACTAGGTAGCCACAACCAGCTAGCTAACGTTAGCCACCACAACAGCTAACGTTAACGCCAAACAAATCCGCTGCCTCCTCCCCACGTTTGGTTTAGCGTAACGCCAGCTCAGACTTTCCCCTTGATAGAGAATGAAATTCCACAGCCAAAAGGTAAACAGTGAACCACTTGAAGGAAACCAGTTGAAATGAAATGATGGAGCCAGGAGTCAGAAGAAGTCGTCTGATAAATCTCAGAAACCTTGCGGGACATGTATTGCAAATTGCAATAGTGGTTGTTTTGTTATCATTTGAAACTGTCAACAGCCACACTGGGGACAGCATCGGCGAGTGTGTCTGACGCGATTTGACGCGTTTGACGTATTCATGTGATTCCCCCTCCCTTCCTGTTTGTCTGAGTGTGACAGAGATGAGAAGAGGAAACGTGAAGCGAGTCATGCCGGTGGCTTAAGTTATAAACAATGCGTGACAATTATACTCGAATGTTCGCGATATAGTCATTTACTACATCTCACGTGGCACAAGCCGCGATACATCAAGTATATTCGATATATCACCCAGCCCTAAGTACAGTATTTGCTGATTACATTGTTAGGGAATGAGCTGTTGATGTTCTTGGTGGCAGACTTTAGGTGAGAGTTTGTTTGTTTGTTTTCAGTCTTGAATTTAGCTGGAATTACAGGATTTCTTTGCCCTGAGAAAGTCCCAGTAACGATGGTCAGCTGAAGCCACGAGCCTCTAGTCTACAGCCTTGACTGTTATGAACCTGACGTGCTACATATGCTGCTCTCTAGGACAAACTCCAAAATTCTGATTAGAACAAGCGTAAATGAAAGATGTCACCAGACAGTCATAGGTGTATTTTCGACTCAAGTGCATTTAAAGCAGGGGTGGGCAATTATTTTTCATGGGGGGCCACATGAGAAACCCAGATTGTTGCCGGGGACCGAACAAATATTGTCATGCCGTAACCCAGGAACTTTGATGATAGAGAGGACCACAAAAAAATGTCCTCGCTACCAAAGGGCAAGATTTTGCTGAGGGTTGGGGACCGAACGGCGCCGACGCGAAGAAATTTGGGGCATTTGAAGTCAGGTTTAGAGCAATAACTAATTTTAAATTAACAGTTGTGATGTCATCATTCAGTCTTAAACACCAATATTTGATCCTTTTCTCACTCACTCCTAAATCACCACCTGCTCTCCCTTCAGGGATTGAAATTAACTTTTTTGACCACCTGCTAATATGGCTGCTAGATTTTAAAGTTACCAGCCAATTAGAATTTCCACTAGCCGAAATGTTTTTCTTGAAATAAACCAGAATATGAGTGGGTTAATTTAAGCTAAGTATCAGTAAGTGGCCCGGGATTCTCAAAGCCTGTGTTGAGGGTCATACGAACAAAAATGCACTCTTGAAGCTAAAAAAAATCCAAAACCAACAAGTTAATTATTTACATTTTTACTTCAATGTAGAACAGTCATTTCTTACACATGAGATTACTTTTAGCCTTTTAGTCATAAAGATTATTGATAATCCATACTCCAGACTGAAATGTTATAACAGAAGTGGAGTATTGGGCAGAATGACATGAACATTTGGACACTTATTCAGCAGGTATCTTGCATGTTGCGTTCAGGTGCACTGTAAAAAAAATTGCAATTCCACCGCGGGCCTCACAGGTGGCGCCAGTTGCCCAGGTCTGATTTAAAGGGTAACTAAACCCTAAAACACATTTCCCCCCAGCTTTAAACCAATGTATATTATATTATATTATATTATATTATATTATATTATATTATATTATATTATATGGTTTTGAGTAGTGTTGCTGAAGGATTCTGGGCAAAATCTCACATTTGAGACTAAATTGTTAGAATTCTATACACTGTATCATTTTCATGCAGTGAGAGTGCCCTCTAGGGTTTAAAACCCACTTTTGCAGTTGGGTCTGCCCATTGGCTGATTTTGGTTCCGATGACATCACCAAGAACCCCGTTCCCACCCACAGTCAGTGTAATCCCCCTTAAAAAGTGACACCAAGTGGGGTCCTGTCACTCCTGACCTAGTCTCGCTGGCCAGCCTCCTCTCCCTTCCATCCGAGGAGTCTGGCGCCGCAGGTCTCCATAAGTGGGATAAACCCTCCCCTGCTCTACTCTGCTCTCCCATTGGAGCGACTGTTTCGGTGGCAGCCGGATGTCCGCTCCCGGCTTATTACAAACTCTGTCATTGGCTCCGACCATGTCAATCAGAGCGGCTTCCGCTCCCTCCTCCGTGTGTGTCGCTGTAAATAGTGCCCTGCCGCCGCAGTGAAAACAACAACGCTAACTAGCTAGCAAGCTAACGGCAGAAACCTACAAGCTAGCTCGTTGCTACACGCTGAAAACGGCAAATTGGATTGTTGGAAACTATTTTCCAAGGGCACTGCCGCTAAGCGCCGCCCATCGCAATCCCACTATGGAGACCTGCGGCGCCAGACTCCTCGGACGGAAGGGAGAGGAGGCTGGCCAGCGAGACTACTCCTGACCAAATTTGGAGTTCCCCTTTCATGTTGATGTCTAGTTGCTTGAAATCAAAGGGAGCAGATTTCTCTGAGCAAATGGAACACAGCCTTAGCTCTCCAAACCTTTCAGCTGCTGAGGGAGTCCCCCGCCGTATGACAACAGAGCCGGACTGGAGAGGGAGGGAGTGTAGGGATGATCTGCCTCCTCTTTGGTCTTGTCTCGTCCTTATCTGTCATAAAAAAATGCATTTGGATTTCTACTTGGTATTCGGCCCAGACGCTAGCAAACAACAATTAGGCCAAGATGGGAAATTTGCTGCATCTGGAGGAGCAAATGTTTTACTCTAGGAGAGCGAAGCAAACAAAAACTCAACATCATTGTTTGCCATCCGGCCCTGCTGAGATCATCAGGCAACTTACATATCAATAAGCTGTATGCTGCTGTGCCTCTCTCTTCTCTCTCACCTTCTGAAATGCAGATACACCCAGGCAGGAACCTTTTAATGATGCTCTCAACAGTCGATTCCATACACAGAACATCAAGAGAATGTAATAACCGTATGATTTACAATGCGTTGTTTGGATGCCTCAAGTATCTACACTGGACAAAATAGGGGTGTGTAAAGAAAAGATGACAAGAACAGTCCTCATGTGTGTTGAGACTGAACCATTGTGTTACACTTGGCGAAATAGCATCGTTTGCATTTATTTTGTTTTGCTGCTGGATGCTGCATGGCCAATGCTCTATAGTATAGAGTCTATACGTCTGAACCGCAGGAAAATGACAGAGGAAAAGTTAGATGTTGGAATGGGCTTCATGAAATTCTAACTGAGACATCCGGGGGCGGCTGTAGCTCAGGAGGTAGAGCGGGTCGTCCACTAATCGCTTTGGATAAAAGAGGTCGGTGGTTCGATTCCCGCCTCCTCCAGTCTGCATGTTGAAGTGTCCTTGGGCAAGATACTGAACCCCACATTGCTCCTGATGGTGTGCCAGCACCCTGCGTGGCAGCCTGCCGCCATCGGTGTGTGAATGGGTGAATGAATCTACTGATTGTAAAGCGCTTTGGATAAAAGCGCTATATAAATGCAGGCCATTTCCCATTTCCCATTTACATCCAAGAACAATTTTGATGGGGAAGTATGTCAAAGTTTCACAGTGAATGTGTTCACATATTATAGACCCGTCACCACAGGTGAAGGAAACGGTACGTGCTGTGACATCACTTAAATGCGGATGACAGTTACAGTATCTCATCCATCCTGTAGTTTTTCTAATACTTTTGTGACATTGATGCTGCCATTCCAGTATTTCTAGTACAGTTGATTCATTCATTCATTCATTCAGTGAATCAGCCGTGGGAACTCCTATTTCCCCCACCTCCAGGGCAGCCTTCCCCACTTCCTTTCATTGAGTTGGGAAAAAGTGATTAATATCAAGCAATGATTGCACTTATCATTGTATGGACAGCAGCACTTCTCACAGGCTTTCTGGGTCAACATCCAACCATCACAGCGGGTAAAACTAGTCTCCCCTAATTTAACATTTTTAGGAAAACTCGGTTCCTCTCTGGAGCCGGAATAGCCAATCAGCCGGCCTCTTTACCTGGGAGACTTAATTCCAGGTGAAAGGTTGAGGGGGAAGAGATCAAGGCACCAGCAAGGTTCTGCTCTCAGTCCTGGGAAGCAGCAGGGCTGGAGGCTTGATAGGCTGCTACAAAAGCCCCAGACTGATTGTGCGAGAGGAGCTGGGTGTTGTGCATTCCCTCCCCTCCGTACAGCCACTGGTCCTGATGAAAGAATGACCCCTGCTGGTGGTTCCACACTCTCCATGGCAGCTCGTGTGCTTAGTCACTTCTTTACCAGCTTAGAGGGTTCCATTACTCCCATCGAAGGGAAAAGCAGATGTCTTCAATAAACGCCACATCTTCTGTTTTCAGCCAACGGCAAATTTCCCCCGGTGGTCACGAGCACGAAGAGACTGCCGCTCAGGCCGACCAATCAGAACATCAAGACCACCACCCCATCCAATGGGAGCCCTTCAGCGGACCAACCCCACCCGAGACGACGGACGGTAACTGTGATCACAGCATATTTTTCACTAAGATATGTTTGGCTCATGTCTCTCCCTCTGTCTGTGTATCTCTCCTGTTCTCTGTCTGTGTATCTCTCCCTCTGTCTGTGTATCTCTCCTGTTCTCTTCTCACTCTCTCATGTCTCTCCCTCTGTCTGTGTATCTCTCCTGTTCTCTTCTCACTCTCTCTCTCTCCCTCTGTCTGTGTATCTCTCCTGTTCTCTTCTCACTCTGTCTGTGTATCTCTCCTGTTCTCTTCTCACTCTCTCTCTCCCTCTGTCTGTGTATCTCTCCTGTTCTCTTCTCACTCTCTCTCTCTCCCTCTGTCTGTGTATCTCTCCTGTTCCCGCGCCCTCCTCTCCCCGCCACCACCCCTCCTCTCCCCCCCCCCCACTGCCCTCCTCTCCCCGCCACCTCTCCCCCCCACCTCCCCTCCCCCCCCCCTCCCCCCCAGCCCTCAGCACCCCCTCCCATCCCCACCTAACCACCAACCCCCCCCACCTCCCCCCCCCCACAGACCCAGACCGCCCTCTCACCATCACTGAGGAGGAGGTGCGCCGGTCGTTCCTGCGTATCAACCCTCGCAAGGCGGCCGGCCCGGACGGCATCCCCGGGCGGGTCCTCAAGGCCTGCGCCCACCAGCTGGCAGGCGTATACACAGACATTTTCAACCAGTCTCTCTCCCTCCGACGAGTTCCCTCCTGCTTCAAAGCAGCGACAATCATCCCCATTCCCAAGCAGCAGAAAGCGACCAGCCTCAACGACTGGCGCCCAATAGCCCTCACACCAATAGCCAGCAAGTGCTTTGAAAAGCTGGTCATATCAAAGATCCGCCCCACACTCCCCCCGGACCACGACCCGCTACAATTCGCATACCGGCCCAACAGGAGCACAGCGGATGCAGTAGCACACGTGCTCCACACCGCCCTGTCCCACCTGGAGGGGAAGGACACCTACGTAAGAATGCTGTTCGTGGACTACAGCTCAGCATTCAACACCATAGTACCCTCCAGGCTGGTATGCAAGCTCAAGGACCTGGGACTTAACACAGCAATGTGCGACTGGATCCTGGATTTCCTGACAGACCGCCGCCAGGTGGTGAGGGTGGGCAACCTCACCTCCTCCCCACTGACCATCAGCATAGGAGCGCCCCAGGGGTGCGTCTCCAGCCCCTTCTGGTATGACCTCTACACCCACGACTGCGTGGCGACTCAAACCTCTAACACCATCGTGAAGTTTGCAGACGACACAGCAGTCGTGGGGCTGATCTCGGGGAGCGACGAGACGGCCTACAGAGAGGAGGTGGGGGCCCTGGAACAATGGTGCCAGGACAACCACCTCTCTCTGAACGTCTCCAAGACCAAGGAGATCATTGTAGACTACAGGAGGGGGGGGGGCGCACACCCCCCAATCACCATCAACGGCACAGTGGTGGAAAGGGTGGACAGCTTCAAGTACCTGGGAGTCAATATCCACCAGGACCTGACATGGGCCGGCCACACCGCCACTGTCGTCAAAAAGGCCCAACAGCGAATACACGGACTCAAGCGCCTGAAGAAATTTGGGCTAAGGAAAGAAATCCTCAGGGACTTCTACAGAGGCACCATTGAAAGCCTGCTGACTGGCGGCTTCACCACCTGGTACGGGAACTGTACCACCATGGACCGCAGGGCGCTACGGAGAGTGAGACGCGCGGCACAGCACGTAACAGAATGTGAGTTGCCAGATCTGCATGAACTGTATAAACAGCGGTGCCTCAGGAGGTCCCTGAAGATCATCAAAGACACAAACCATCCCCACAACAGCCTGTTCTCCCTGCTACCCTCAGGGAGAAGATACAGGGTTCCGAAAGCACGCACAAATCGCTTGAGGAACAGTTTCTTCCCGCAGGCCACGAGACTCCTTAACATACACAAATAGTGTAGTAGCCGCACTGTACCGTACTGTAGCTGCTACCATTACGTATGTCTAACGTTTAATTGTATGTTTAATAAGGAATATGCTATTTGCACCTGTATGTCAAATACGCCGAATTTAAAATGCCGAGTTTAATTGTATGTTTAATAAGGAATATGTTATTTGCACCTGTATGTCAAATACGCAGAATTTAAAATGTTTAAGCACGTCTAAAGTATGCACCCGACACGTGCACCTATGTGCAGTGAATATGCCACTGTCTCTGACTTGTCTTATCACTATACTGCCTTATGCTTGTTGTGTCTCTTGTGTTTTTGCACCCATATGCCCTGTTATATTTGTTATATTTGTACTATTTGCACTATGTTGTAAACGGAGTCCACAGCACAAGAATTTCACACGTGATACTTGTACCATGGAGTGACAATAAAAATCTTGAATCTTGAATCTTGAATCTTCTCTTCTCACTCTGTCTGTGTATCTCTCCTGTTCTCTTCTCACTCTCTCTCTCCCTCTGTCTGTGTATCTCTCCTGTTCTCTTCTCACTCTGTCTGTGTATCTCTCCTGTTCTCTTCTCACTCTCTCTCTCTCCCTCTGTCTGTGTATCTCTCCTGTTCTCTTCTCACTCTGTCTGTGTATCTCTCCTGTTCTCTTCTCACTCTCTCTCTCCCTCTGTCTGTGTATCTCTCCTGTTCTCTTCTCCCTCTGTCTGTGTATCTCTCCTGTTCTCTTCTCCCTCTGTCTGTGTATCTCTCCTGTTCTCTTCTCCCTCTGTCTGTGTATCTCTCCTGTTCTCTGTCTGTGTATCTCTCCTGTTCTCTGTCTGTGTATCTCTCCTGTTCTCTTCTCTCTCTGTCTGTGTATCTCTCCCTCTGTCTGTGTATCTCTCCCTCTGTCTGTGTATCTCTCCTGTTCTCTGTCTGTGTATCTCTCCTGTTCTCTGTCTGTGTATCTCTCCTGTTCTCTGTCTGTGTATCTCTCCTGTTCTCTTCTCCCTCTGTCTGTGTATCTCTCCTGTTCTCTTCTCCCTCTGTCTGTGTATCTCTCCTGTTCTCTTCTCCCTCCGTCTGTGTATCTCTCCTGTTCTCTTCTCACTCTCTCTCTCCCTCTGTCTGTGTATCTCCTGTTCTCTTCTCACTCTCTCTCTCCCTCTGTCTGTGTATCTCTCCTGTTCTCACTGTCTCTCCCTCTGTCTGTGTATCTCTCCTGTTCTCTTCTCACTCTCTCTCTGTCTGTGTATCTCTCCTGTTCTCTTCTCACTCTCTCTCTCCCTCTGTCTGTGTATCTCCTGTTCTCTTCTCACTCTCTCTCTCCCTCTGTCTGTGTATCTCTCCTGTTCTCACTGTCTCTCCCTCTGTCTGTGTATCTCTCCTGTTCTCTTCTCACTCTCTCTCTGTCTGTGTATCTCTCCTGTTCTCTTCTCACTCTCTCTCCCTCTGTCTGTGTATCTCCTGTTCTCTTCTCACTCTCTCTCTCCCTCTGTCTGTGTATCTCTCCTGTTCTCTTCTCACTCTCTCTCTCCCTCTGTCTGTGTATCTCTCCTGTTCTCTTCTCATGTCTCTCCCTCTGTCTGTGTATCTCTCCTGTTCTCTTCTCACTCTGTCTGTGTATCTCTCCTGTTCTCTTCTCATGTCTCTCCCTCTGTCTGTGTATCTCTCCTGTTCTCTTCTCACTCTCTCATGTCTCTCCCTCTGTCTGTGTATCTCTCCTGTTCTCTTCTCACTCTCTCATGTCTCTCCCTCTGTCTGTGTATCTCTCCTGTTCTCTTCTCACTCTCTCCCTCTGTCTGTGTATCTCTCCTGTTCTCTTCTCACTCTCTCATGTCTCTCCCTCTCTCTGTGTATCTCTCCTGTTCTCTTCTCACTCTCTCCCTCTGTCTGTGTATCTCTCCTGTTCTCTTCTCACTCTCTCATGTCTCTCCCTCTGTCTGTGTATCTCTCCTGTTCTCTTCTCACTCTCTCTCCCTCTGTCTGTGTATCTCCTGTTCTCTTCTCACTCTCTCTCTGTCTGTGTATCTCTCCTGTTCTCTTCTCACTCTCTCTCTCCCTCTGTCTGTGTATCTCTCCTGTTCTCTTCTCACTCTCTCTCCCTCTGTCTGTGTATCTCTCCTGTTCTCTTCTCACTCTCTCTCTCCCTCTGTCTGTGTATCTCTCCTGTTCTCTTCTCACTCTCTCTCTCCCTCTCTCTGTGTATCTCTCCTGTTCTCTTCTCATGTCTCTCCCTCTGTCTGTGTATCTCTCCTGTTCTCTTCTCACTCTGTCTGTGTATCTCTCCTGTTCTCTTCTCACTCTCTCTCCTCTGTCTGTGTATCTCTCCTGTTCTCTTCTCACTCTGTCTGTGTATCTCTCCTGTTCTCTGTCTGTGTATCTCTCCTGTTCTCTTCTCCCTCTGTCTGTGTATCTCTCCTGTTCTCTTCTCCCTCTGTCTGTGTATCTCTCCTGTTCTCTGTCTGTGTATCTCTCCTGTTCTCTGTCTGTGTATCTCTCCTGTTCTCTTCTCCCTCTGTCTGTGTATCTCTCCTGTTCTCTGTCTGTGTATCTCTCCTGTTCTCTGTCTGTGTATCTCTCCTGTTCTCTTCTCCCTCTCTCTCCTCTGTCTGTGTATCTCTCCTGTTCTCTTCTCACTCTCTCTCCTCTGTCTGTGTATCTCTCCTGTTCTCTGTCTGTGTATCTCTCCTGTTCTCTGTCTGTGTATCTCTCCTGTTCTCTTCTCCCTCTCTCTCCCTCTGTCTGTGTATCTCTCCTGTTCTCTTCTCACTCTCTCTCCTCTGTCTGTGTATCTCTCCTGTTCTCTTCTCACTCTCTCTCCTCTGTCTGTGTATCTCTCCTGTTCTCTGTCTGTGTATCTCTCCTGTTCTCTTCTCCCTCTGTCTGTGTATCTCTCCTGTTCTCTTCTCCCTCTGTCTGTGTATCTCTCCTGTTCTCTTCTCCCTCTGTCTGTGTATCTCTCCTGTTCTCTTCTCCCTCTGTCTGTGTATCTCTCCTGTTCTCTTCTCACTCTGTCTGTGTATCTCTCCTGTTCTCTTCTCCCTCTCTCCCTCTGTCTGTGTATCTCTCCTGTTCTCTTCTCACTCTCTCTCCTCTGTCTGTGTATCTCCTGTTCTCTTCTCACTCTGTCTGTGTATCTCTCCTGTTCTCTTCTCCCTCTGTCTGTGTATCTCTCCTGTTCTCTTCTCACTCTGTCTGTGTATCTCTCCTGTTCTCTTCTCACTCTGTCTGTGTATCTCTCCTGTTCTCTTCTCCCTCTGTCTGTCTATCTCTCCTGTTCTCTTCTCACTCTGTCTGTGTATCTCTCCTGTTCTCTTCTCACTCTGTCTGTGTATCTCTCCTGTTCTCTTCTCATGTCTCTCCCTCTGTCTGTGTATCTCTCCTGTTCTCTTCTCCCTCTCTCCCTCTCTCTGTGTATCTCCTGTTCTCTTCTCCCTCTCTCCCTCTGTCTGTGTATCTCTCCTGTTCTCTTCTCACTCTCTCTCCCTCTCTCTGTGTATCTCCTGTTCTCTTCTCATGTCTCTCCCTCTGTCTGTGTATCTCTCCTGTTCTCTTCTCATGTCTCTCCCTCTCTCTGTGTATCTCCTGTTCTCTTCTCACTCTCTCTCCCTCTGTCTGTGTATCTCTCCTGTTCTCTTCTCACTCTCTCTCCCTCTCTCTGTGTATCTCCTGTTCTCTTCTCATGTCTCTCCCTCTGTCTGTGTATCTCTCCTGTTCTCTTCTCATGTCTCTCCCTCTCTCTGTGTATCTCCTGTTCTCTTCTCACTCTCTCTCCCTCTGTCTGTGTATCTCTCCTGTTCTCTTCTCCCTCTCTCCCTCTCTCTGTGTATCTCCTGTTCTCTTCTCATGTCTCTCCCTCTCTCTGTGTATCTCCTGTTCTCTTCTCCCTCTCTCCCTCTCTCTGTGTATCTCCTGTTCTCTTCTCCCTCTCTCCCTCTGTCTGTGTATCTCTCCTGTTCTCTTCTCACTCTCTCTCCCTCTCTCTGTGTATCTCCTGTTCTCTTCTCATGTCTCTCCCTCTGTCTGTGTATCTCTCCTGTTCTCTTCTCACTCTCTCTCCCTCTCTCTGTGTATCTCTCCTGTTCTCTTCTCCCTCTCTCCCTCTCTCTGTGTATCTCCTGTTCTCTTCTCATGTCTCTCCCTCTCTCTGTGTATCTCCTGTTCTCTTCTCCCTCTCTCCCTCTCTCTGTGTATCTCCTGTTCTCTTCTCCCTCTCTCCCTCTGTCTGTGTATCTCTCCTGTTCTCTTCTCATGTCTCTCCCTCTCTCTGTGTATCTCTCCTGTTCTCTTCTCATGTCTCTCACTCTGTCTGTGTATCTCTCCTGTTCTCTTCTCACTCTCTCTCGCCGTCGCATCAAAAGATACGCAGACACGTACAGTATGTACACATTAACCATTCACAATTACTCAACACAACAAAGTCAGTGCCCCACCAATCTGTGCACCCAGAGTCTGTGAGTCTGATGACTAATATAACTCTGGGACAGATGGTTTCCGCTGTATAGTGGATGTCTGCGCTGAGACTTCCAATTACGTGCGCCACGGTTATTGTTTACAGTCCAATTGACACACGAGAATGGAGTTGGAGCTGATCGATTGTAGTCCAGACAACATTTCGGCTAATAATCCTAATAATAATAATAGCAATAATATACATAAACATATCGCACCCCGCACCGAGATGCTTTTCTTACCTCTGTTCCGTGAGCAACAATAAGACGAGCAACAATAAGCACTTCCGGTGACCATTTTTCAGAGTAAAATAACCTTTTTGCACAAGCCTAGAGCACACAGAAGCCATTGAAAAATGATAAATTTGACTATAAATTATGCATTTAAACGAAGCTATACAATACAAATTATGTTTCTGTATGACCATAACTGTTTCAATAACATTGAGAACGTTCTTCTCAGTATCTAAATAGATAAATGCTGTTCACTGGACTGCATAGCCTTTACAAATTGGACACTGGACACCCCCATGTCCAAGGTGTCGGCACAAACCATATATGTACGAGCTCGGGTAGACCTCTATGACCTCACACTCTCAGCTAAGGCCAGTAGGAGTAAAAAATAATATGGCGGCCCGTCAAACCCAGCCAAAGGCACGAATAGTGACATTTCTGGACAACTATTGGACAGTGGACACCCCCGTGTCCAAGGTGTCGACACAAACCATATATGTACGCGCTCGGGTAGGCGTCCTCTATGACATCACACTCTCAGCTAAGGCCAGTAGGAGTAAAAAATAATATGGCGGCCCGTCAAACCCAGCCAAACACACTACCTTAAGAGACTACACACAACACCAACCAAGATTTAACAATGTTTATTGAATGTAAGATTGTCTTTGGCGGAGAGCTCCTTGGCCAAAAGGGGGATCAGCCACGTGACCGGGAATCTGCCACGTGACTGATGATCAGCCACGTGACGGCAGACCTGCCATGGATTGGCAGGGGCGTCGGAACCCTCCCCAAAAATGTAATTTATCAAGATTTAAAGAAATGTAATTGTGGCTTACCAGGGCGGTGCTGAAAGGCACCTAGCTAGTTAAGTGGACAAGGGATGAAACATTAAGAATTAAGATAACACGGGGCCTGAAAGGCCACCCCAGACCACCAGTAATTGCAATGAAGTATAACTGAAGATTTTACCTTTACAGAGCCATAGATCTCTGGGCCTCGAGCACAGACGAAGGATCGGGCCTTACGTAGGAGGCATAGGCGGCCGAGGACCACCTTCCCAGGATTTTGATGGTAGCGGTAGGAACCCCCTGCTTGGTGGCAGTGGTTGCCGCTCCTATTCTTAGTGAGTGAGGGGAGAAACGGTGGGGAGGAAGGCCGCAGTGTTTCAGCATGGAGTGCAAGTGAGAGGTAAACCAGGACTTGGATAGGGGGAAACCACCTGGGAGTAGAAAAAGAGGTGCATGGTTAGAGGAATCTTTTCGCCTGAGGAGATATTTAACCATAGCTGTGTGAGGGCAAAAGCGACCGTGCAAACTAGAAATCATAATCTGATAGCCTATGCCAGCCTGATCAGTTTTGGAGTGCTTCAGGAAAAGGCTATAATAGTTTGGGAAGAAGCACAGGTCTGAGAAGCAGACGTCGCGGGATGGATCGAAGCTTGATGAGCAGGTGGCAAACTCCCCACAACGAAGAAACCCGTAGAATGCGAGGAAGAGGACTGCCTCTAAGAGGGCATCTAAGTAGGGAGAGAAGAGACCTTGCCGGAGTGATGAGACCAAGGTGTGCAGGATATCTATAGTGATGGGTGCACGGCTATCAGGGAGAGTGGGTGAGCATTTTTTGAAGCCTTTGAGAAGAAGGCGAATTGAAGGGTTAGAAAACAGACTAGGGAAACAAGGGTCAAGACAGCGGGCGTGGAATTGGATACCGGCAACTAGGCCGTGAATGGAAGGGGGTTGCAGACGGCGTGAATCAAAACAGAACACTAGGAATGCCGAAACGGATGAGGGGAGCACCGGCAACAGAGAAATGTGAGGCAAGTTACAGAAACTGGAGAACTGGTTCCAAGACCGATCATAGCTTTTAACACATTGAGTGCCAGCGACGCCAAATGGCGTCAGGAGAAATTTACCGTAGGCTGCCAGCGACGCCAAATGGCGTCAATAACTCCAAATTCATATTTTGACGGGGGGATGTCGATCTAAGCCTCTTACATCGCCTCTTACAATATGGGAGCTATTGAATGTGTCTAACCTATTTTACAGAACCCTTAGGTGGCGACAGTGCCCTCCCGATTAGACAAAGGCCAGGAGAAAAGAGAGAAGAAGTCATGAGGAAACGGAAATCGCATCGATATGCTTGAAGCATAACGTTAGCTGTGCCTGTGAACAGCAGTCATCTGCTGCCACAATTGAGCCCCATCCGTGTCCGCTGCGATAGTCCATCCATATGATTTAGTTGCCGACACGGCGGCACCAGCGTCTTTCTGAAAAGTTACATTATTCTCAGCTGGGAGCCGAGGACACGCTGTAAAAAAGCGGGGGGATGCAGGCAGCGGACTTTTCAGTGCAGATCAAACTCAGAGCAAACCGCAGCAGAGACACTCGACTCCTCCCACCACGGAGGAGGAGGAGGAGGGGGGCGGGGCACGCAGGGCACTACAGCATACAACCATTGACAGTACACACACACCCAGGCAGCAGCAGGCTCGATGCATAGAGAGCAAACAAGCTAGAATAGGCTATCTGATGCCCACCAGCAGTAAATCAAGACCAGCAAGAAGGTGTAGGGTCTGCGCACGCAGGGGCCAGCGCTGCTGGTTGCAGCTAAAACATATTATTTGGCCAAACAAAATTCCTTTGTTTTCACTCTTTTATTGAAGGAAATTATTTTTGAGGTGTCATTATATCAGAAAATATTAGCTTCAGAGTCAATGATGTGCTTGAAATGTTTAATTTCACAAAAGGCTCATTATCTCAGCTTCTAGAAAAAAATTGCTGTTTTTGGCTAAATCAAGCTATCTTCTCCGGCTCATAACTAAAGAACGGAAAATGGGATCAATAAACTTTTTTTTGCAGATGATAGAAGAGAGTCTCCTCGTTCTTTGTGCGTGTTCGGTGTTTACATAGTAATATCACACAATATTCTGTGGGCCTCGAGAAATCACTGAAAACGCTCTGAAACTCTGGTACTGGGAGCGTCCGTTCTCCAAAAGTGGCTAGCACTCAATGAGTTAATTGTGGAAGGGGCTAAGGCGGCTCTCATGTATTTTTTGGCTGAAGCCAGGAGATGAGCCAGAGAAGGACTCAGTACAGAACCAGTTGGGAGAACGACGGGCAGGCTACCGGGAGGACCTGGGCAGATGGGCACCTGGCGTGAAAAGCCTGAAATTTGAAACGGGACAAACAGTCAGCTACAGTGTTGAGGTGACCGGGGATGTGCTCTGCTGACATGACGAAATTATGCATAACGGACAGCCAGGTGATGCGGCGCATGAAAGCCATGATGGATGGGGAGGCGGAGCGTCTTTTATTTATGATCGAGACTGTGGTTTCGTTATCGCAGTTCATGACTATGCGCTTGCGAGACCAGTGAGGACCCCAGATGAAACATGCTACCGCTATGGGGTAGATCTCGTAGAGCGCTATTGATAGCTCGCTGTGATGGAGACGGGAAAACTCGGTGGGCCACTTTTCAGCGAACCACTCACCTCTGAAATACCCCCCAAAACCCACTGATGGAGCCGCATCAGTGAAAAGCTCGAGAGAGTCGGCTGGCTCGGCGATGTCGTCATAAAAGAATGAAATGCCGTTCCAGTGATCGAGGAGCCAGGCCCAGAAAGCCACGTCTGAGCGGCAGCCGTCGTCCAGTTCTACCCGGTCTGTAAGAGACTCTGTAGAACTAGCAAGGACTAGGAGGCGAGAAATAAATGACCGTCCCTGCGGGATGATACGCATCGCGTAGTTGAAGTGACCGAGGAGGGACAGAAGATCGCGTTTAGTCATGGACTGGCCAATTATGAATGCATTAATTAGTTGCCGAATGCGCGCCAATTTCTCGGCCGGAAGGGAGGCTTTCATCTCGACTGAATCTAAACAGATGCCGAGGAACTCTAGGGAGTGGAATGGCCCAATGGTTTTCTCCGAGGACAGTGGGACGCCGAGGTGGGAGAACAGGGAGGACAATTTCCCCAGGGCGGAACTTGGAGAGGCTGAGGGAAAATCAATTAGGAGGAAATCATCCAGCAGGTGGAGAACGAACGGGAGCCTAGTTTTGTTTAACAAAATCCAGCACAGCGCTTCAGACAGGGAATTGAAGATGTGAGGACTGCTTTTGCACCCGAACGTTAGACGGACGGCAAAATAGAACTTGGAGTGCCATTTAGCTCCGAACATGGGCCATTGAGACGGGTGAAGTGGCATGACTTTAAATGCATCAGATATATCGGCTTTAGCTAGCCAAGCCCCTGGACCAGCTATTTTAATCAGGTGAATAGCGTCATCGATTGAAGCATAGTACAGTGAAAACAGCTCGGATGGGATCATGCTATTAACGCTAGGGCAAGGGCCGGATCGGGGAGCAGACATGTCCAGGATAAGTCGTTTTTTCCCCGAGTACTTCCTAGTTGCTATGCCCAGTGGATTTGTGCGAAACACAGGGAAGGGCGTGTTGGTGAAGGGACCAATCATGAACTCTTTAATTAACTCCTTTTCCAATAACGTGGTTCAGAGTCCTGCACCGGGTCGGGGTTCCGCGGGGCCCCGCCGGGTACCCGCAAAAAAACGCGGGGGGCGGGTAAAAAATACACTTCTGTAAATTGGTGGGTCGGGCGGCGGGTAAAAATTAATAAATGCGGACGGGCGGCGGGTGGAACAACGACAACGTATGAGCCTTGTATGTTTTTCTGTTGCACTCAGATGGAGGCAGGGGGTGTGTCTGGCAAGGGGGGGGTGTCTGGCAGGGGGGGTGTCTGGCAGCTGGTCTGACTCGAACAGGAGAAAAGTTTCTGACGCACGTTTTCGCAGTTTGTTTACATAACCGGCATCGTTTCAAGTATGCGCATACTGTGCAATGTGTGACGCTATATGGACTGCACAAAACATTCAAAATCAGCTGCGGTCAAGGTGATTGATTGGAGACAATACGAGTCGGACAGATAATATAGTAGGCTAACGTTAGCTTCCAGTCAAACATACACACTGGCTGTTTTCATAGCAACAGGCAAGAACATGTCATGGATGGATAGCATGAAAGTGGAGAGGTCTCATCCCAACGTGGATTTACGTTCCTCCAACAGCAATCATAAAGGCAGTATGGATTATACCGGACATATTGGAAATAGCTGGTAAGTCACTTTGCTTGCTGTAACTGTCTGTGTGTCTGATAGCAGAGCTATCCAGCTGGTTAGTGAGCTAGCAGCTGCTAAAAGCTAATTAACGTACATCAGCTGACGAGTCTCGGCCAGAAAGACTGCTGTTCGCCTCTCGTGTGAAACGGTGGCAGTTTCGTTAGGTTCACTACAAAATGTTTGCACTGCAGATTAATGGTTATTATATATATGCGGTTCCGGGTCGGGGGGCGGGTCTCATGTCTGCGGGGCGGGGTGGGTTGCGGTACTGATTGATCATATGTGCGGGTTCGCGGAGCGGGGTCGGTACTGCACGTCGCGGGGCCGGGCGGAACCGGGTCTTGAAAATCAGACCCGCGCAGGACTCTGACGTGGTTACAATGTCCGGCTCTTTCAATGCGGATTGAAGATTTTTTGCTACGTAAGAGCCGGTGAGCTCAGAAAGGACGCCCACCCGGAAGCCCTGTGACAAGCCGGTCAGGAGATAGTCTACAAATACTGGGTCAGGATGGTCGGAGAGTGCTTCGGCAAGGGCAGGGATGTGAATAGGGGTGGAGGGATGTTTCCTCAGAAAGGCTTGGTAAGCCGAGGGAATTTCCTCTGCTGGGCCCCTCTGCCTTCTGGGCGAAAGCGGCGAGGGCACGTGGATTTGGGGTGGGGGTCCTTGCAGAAGCTACAGACATGAGAAAAGGTGCATTTAGCAAAGGCACATGCATTTTCATTATAATTATTACAAATGGGGACGTTATTGAAAAAGTGAACCTCTCTTCCTCTGGCATCGTGAGAAAAAGTTTTTTCTCCGACCCCGGAGCTGGTGGATGCCATGGGGAACCTCTGTGATGAGAAAATGGAACGGGGCGGGGCAGCAGTGGCGCTAGATGAGAAGGTCATTGTGGGGCACATGTCGGCTGTGTGGCCGACTGCCTGGCAGGAGTAGCAGGACACTGCGCGATGTCCACCGACGTGGAGTATAAGCAGCTCAGTGTCAATGCAAGACCAGTCTAGCAGAGAGTTGTAGCGGGAAATGAAGAGTGCGGCTTTTGCTGAGAACTCCCGGTGGTATTCATAGAAGATGTTCCCAGCATACCGGCGCTTCAACTCACAGATTAAGGCAATGTAGCAGTCTAGCTCTTGCCTACGGGCTGGATACATCTCACAAATAGTGTCTCTATAGACACTGAACGCCGTGACGAACTCGCAAATGTTAAGGGCCTTGTGCAGACGTGGATCAGACGCTTTAATAGAAACCGCCACATCCCCCTCGCAGATTGTGCGGCTGACGGACTCAGGAGAGGGGAGGAGGAGAGATGCTAGGTTAATGTCCCTGCCCAGAAGAATATCCGATTTATTTTTGGGGGAGATTGCCGCGATGGGGGATATGAACGGCTTACCGGAGGGGGCAGCAGGGATTGCTGTAGCCAGCGAGAAGACTTGGTTCCGTTGGCCTTGGGCTGGAAGGGCTGGAAGTGGAGGGGCGGGCTGAGAGCTGGGCCCGGCGAGCCCTCCACCTTCAATGAGGCTGAGGCGGTTATTCATAACCCCCACTGAATTGGCTAAGGAGGAGACAGCGGCCAAGAGAACTGCCATAGCAGCAGGGTCGGGGACGACGACGGCAGTGTTTCCCTCTGCGGATGTTGAGGGGGCTGGAGCAGTAGTGGCCAGGGGAAAAGTTAGGGGGGTTGGGAATGGCGGGGGAATGGGCAGGGAGGAGGAGAGGGTGAAGGGGGTTTGGCCGATTGGTGATTGGCTGGGTAGGTTGACCGGAATGGCCTGATACTGCCCTGACAGGTCGCCGACCGCTCCTGGTGGGTTGCCGACTTGGCCTTGGTTGAAGTATGTTACCGGGGTAATTTGGGCAGGGACGACTTTGGCTCTCTTTCGTTTGCCCTTTGCTTTGCTGGCTGGCTCGGGTGTTGCCGCTGGCACTGGATCCATGGCAGAAGACAGAAGATGTACTAGGTCTGCCCGATTTAGACTGAGGTCAGGTGCTATAAGAGAGAAAGAAGTTAGGATTTAAGCATATGACATGCTGGATGCTAAATAAAGTAAACAAAGGATGTTACTAAAATTATTTAATTTAGTTACTTATTTATATATTTTTATTTTTATATAACATTAAATATACTTTTACTTTCTCTATTTTATTATTATCTCTGGCACTAAGCCTATTGGATCTAAATTTATTACAAAACCATGCATTAGTTCAAGCATAAGCTGAAGCCAGAACCACATGCACTGTGACAGATAGAAGGAGCCTTGAATTAAATTGAGCAAGAAGCCATTTTTTCCTGAATGACCGGCAACAGCAAAACCGACGATTGACGCCATTTTGCCTGAAAGCATGCAGCGGAAGACCGACCGAATGTGTCGCATCTTGCATTTGCCATACACTCTTTGGCAACACTAAACCAGCCACGCGCATGCGCGGTATAGCATGGAAGCCGGTGGCTAGCCGAGTAGCTTGCGCGCTACTCAGCATACACTCTTTGGCAACACTAAACCAGCCACGCGCATGCGCCGTATAGCATGGAAGCCGGTGGCTAGCCGAGTAGCTTGCGCGCTACTCAGCATACACTCTTTGGCAACACTTAACCAGCCACGCGCATGCGCAGTATAGCATGGAAGCCGGTGGCTAGCCGAGTAGCTTGCGCGCTACTCAGCATAGGCCGGAAAGTTTACAAGGTTTATACTTTATCTAAATGACTGGGATTGGACCAATAGATTGGATGCATAAGAGAGGAAACATGCTATGAAAAAGAAAAGTTGACTGGAAACTGGGACTATAGAGGCATGTTGTTAAAAACCTGATTGGAACCGGGAGAGGGATGCGGCCGCAGCAACGTGGACAGAGTTGCTATTGGCACCCGGCCTGAAATGAGTGCAGCAGCATTGCCGCAACGTTGACTGAAACCAGGGACTAATGTTTGTTTGATACTACATGCATGTTTGATGATCCCCGATTGGACACGGGACCCGATTAGACACGGGTCAGATTGCTCTGGGATTACACACCCAACGTGAAATGAGCGCTCTTTGCAGCGCGATGAACCCATTAGCGTTAGCAATAGCTACCCACGATTTGGGCTCGCTACATTTGTGAATGAGGAAAACAGCACCTGAATGCTTGAGGGGAATCAAGCTCGAGACTGACTCACGTATGCCCAGACCGATCAGAGCCAATCTGACTTGGAAGTCAGACCAGGCGGAGAAGTCAACCGGAGGAGAGAGCCTGGAGCTGCGGCGGAGCGACGGCGGTGGGACATCCGAACCTTGGGCTTGTGAGTCTGACATGCTTAGCGTTTGCTTGACGCTGTAATGCATAGGAGACAAGAGCAATAGACAGGTAGGAGGGGGCCTCCTTTTAACTCATTCACCGCCAAAGACATCTTTGACGTGTTATCAGGAATAGCCATCCACGCCAAAGACGTGTTTGACGTGTTTTTGTTTTTATTAGTGCAGCGCGTAGTTCAAACACTTCCCCAGCCTGTGACATGTTATCAGGTCCCTAGCCACAAAGACAAGCCGACAACACGCGATCAAACACATACCGCAGCTGTTGTTTTGAAATGAGCAGGAGGAAAAACAGAAAACAGAGAAACGCGCTTCCTTGTGAAGTTGTGCAGAGAGGAGAAACGCCATTGAAACGCCCCTCGGCGCGCTGCACGAGCTGATCGGCTTGTTGCAGGGCAGCGGACATCGATCGTTCGCGGTAGTCAAACCCGTGACCAACATGATCGATCCTGGTCCCTCGACCCCGTTCCTGTGTCCCAGCCCGAAAGAGACGAGACGGAGTCACAACTGTGTGAGTTGGAGGAGAACAGCAGCCTCGCCACAGAAATGGCTTTCACACAGAGCGAAGCAGCACGGCCACTTTCCTGTCGAGGGCGAGGAAGACTGGATTCCAATGCGACAGGACCCGGATGATCTCGCGGTAAGGAGTGTGTGTGTGTGTGTGTGTGTGTGTGTGTGTGTGTGTGTGTGTGTGTGTGTGTGTGTGAGAGAGACTACACTGATCTCTGCATTCTATTCTATGATCACACTCACTCACACTGAGTAAACTGTATTGTTGAATGTAAAAAAAGCACTTCATGTATATATATATATATATATTTATTTATTTTTCATTTGTGTCATAACGAATAATATTTACATGTCTGATGTCAATACAGTTCAAAATAAAAGAATTGAGAGCGAGTTCTGCCTGAGATTGTGTGATTTACAAAAATGCCATTTTCTGCAATTTATCTTCTCAGAGAGACCTTTTTGGTGAAAACAGGGTGTATATAAATGGCTATAAGTAGAGTACAGAACATGCTAAAAGCTCACTTTTTTTTCCCTGGTGAACCCAGAGACGTACATCTTAATTTTGAGGTATTGCAAATCACTTTGGTGCTAATAGATAATTTACTGTGGGTCTTGAAAGATGACCAACAATTATGAAAATCTTTGGCCTGTGCTAAATATTGGCAGTCCTAAACTGGCCATGAATGAGTTAACCAGACCGCTTGGACAAATGGTAGGTTGTTATTGGATAATTGAATGAGATGACATAACTAGTTCCGCCTCTTGGTAGAACTTCCGTAAACTCCCATAAGTGACATTTCCAGACAACCGTTGGACACTGGACACCCCATGTCCAAGGTGTCGGCACAAACCATATATGCAGGGAGAACGTGCGGCCATGTTCCAGTGTTTGACCATCATCCATGATTTGATGTTATTGGATTACGCATCAAACAGGAGACCACAGTATGGGTCAGTCAGCGAAGAAAGGCTACATCAGGGGTGGCCAAACTACGGCCCGCGGGCCAACTGCGGCCCGCTGCCTGTTTTTAAGTGGCCCGCCATGAATTTAGGGAAAAAAAAAGTTAAAAAAAAATTTTTTTTGCTAAAAACGTTTTTGTTTCTGTTTCAAAGTTTAAAACGGAAAACGAAAACGAAAACGGGGGAAAAAACGGACAAACAAAAACATTAAGAAAAAGAAACAAAAAAATTGATTCCCCCCATTTCGTTTTTTCAATTTAAAACCATTGAAAATGGGTTATACTTGGGCACCCTGACATGGTCTATTTATTAAAAAAAATAAAAAAATACTGAATTAATGTTTAATGCTAATGTTATGTTAAATTATCTCTGTCTTAACCTGTTGGCACAGGAAAAGAAAATTTGATAACATACAGAAATACCCATTGTAATAGGTGAGCGCATCAATAAACTATGTGTCATATATTTATTTAGGTAGAAATTCAATTTTTGATGGCACAAGGGTTTTCTGGTCCAATTTTTTTGCCGCGAAAACTGCCGCGCTTAATATTGTTTGGCCCGCGACTCCTTATATTTTTCTGTATGCGGCCCACAACCAAAAAAGTTTGGCCACCCCTGGGCTACATGATCAATATGGAACTAAACAAATCAATCTGTCATGCTAACCTGCATGCATGACATCTGAGGAAATATTGAGTGTCCCATACATTATGATATGAAAGGTGCTCCATACAAGGTAGGCAGCGACCAGGATCTTTTCAGCAAGGACAGCCTAAAAAGACCTAAAAAGGCAATTTTTATGTGCTTACATTACATGGGTAATACTCAGTATGGTTTCAATGAAGCCAGTTGGCTTAAATCTCCTCAGTGAAAGATAGGACTTTGAGATCACACTGCTCTCGCCCTTGTGATTATCATAGATATTAACTTGGGGGGAGTTGAACTTGAACTTATACGTCGGCCATTTCAAAGACGGCCTCGCCGGGCGTCTCTCCTCGCCTTCTGGAGCTGATGGTTTGACGTGTGCGGGGGCAGGACGTCACTCCAACACGGCTCCCCTGTTCGCCCGACACGCTCCATGATTAACCCCGCCCCACGTCAACATCACTTGTCTCCGCTCCCTCTCTCCTCTTTCCTTTTTGGACCTTCTCTCCTTGATTCTCTCCCACCTATCTCATGTTCTTTTTCATCTGGATTGATTCCTGCTATTGTATCAGCAGGCACTTGTATTTCTCACTGCTGTATTGAGAGCAGCCCCACTGCACGGGTCCACCACAGCCTCTCACTGCTGACTCATCACTTGCTTTGGGGGAGAAGTGAGGAAGTGGACCTTCCCTCTCTGTCTGTCATTACCTCTCCTGATGGGAAAGGAACATGCTGCTAACCTCAAAATGAACTGCGGGCTTGTTTTTCTCTGCATGGGTGTGAGTGACCGAGATAATTTTCAGGTTCTCTTTAAAGAAGATCCGATAAAGTGACCAGATTTCTGAAATGAAAATCGGGGACATTTCCACTCCTCCAGTCAAAATATATCTTATAAAGAGGGACTATTTATTTATTTACTAAGTGGGCTCTGTCTGTCTGTTTCGTCTTACATTGTGAGATTTGTGATGATTTTGGTTAGTAATGATGTCACTGATGATGTCACAATGACTGTGACATCATCAGTGATGTCAATCGAGCACTCGATAATGCCATCAGTGATGGACACTCGAGCAATTGTGATGTCACTGATGATGTCACAGTGTCTATGACATCATCAGTCAATGTGCGGACTCTACTTTTCTCTCACTATTGGTCACTCACTGATGTTATCAGTGATGCGAAGTTATGCAATTGGGCGCCGAGTGATGTCACTCGAGCACTCCATGATGTGATCAGTGATGGTCACTCGAGCAATTGTGATGTCATCAGTGATGCGAAGTTGAGCAAATGTGCACTGCGCATGCCAATAGAGCAGGTGAGGGGCCATGCAGCAGCCGAGCTGCGGGCGAGGCGTATGCGAGCCCACGCAGTGGGTTAGCTGCAGGGCGGGCGATAGCAAGCCCGCACAACGGCCGAGCATAGGAATCGAGTGCGCGAGATTTATAATCATTAAAGTACCCAGTATCTTTGAGATAAAAAGAGGGGACAATTCTGGTTTCATATATTTTGACCATGATACTGTAATAAACTATGGTGCAGGCTGACTTGATATCTTTCAATATCACATAAGACAACAAGACCTTGAGGAACACTATAGCAAAATGCATGCTGTGATTAGATATCTCAAACTTTTCACATTTGGAGATTGCACTAAATGAGTCAAATCTGTTAGTAGCATCGGATGCTTTCGTTTCATATGAGATAAGTATATTCACTATAGCTTCAAAAATGAGCCCGCTGGAGCATCTTAAAGACAGTAATGTCAGCCACAGACGAGGACTAGAAAATGGGGGACATTTTCGGGGACTGTCCCCGTAAATCGGGTACATCTGTTCACCTTAAGATATGACATTGATGCAGAATATTCTTACATGCGTGCATGCGTAATCTCAATTACCAGACGTTTCCTCTCCCACCTTGCCACATAATATCAACATGTTAACCACTTTACTGAAAAAGTGAAACAGAATGGATAAGCATTCCCTTCTTTAAGAACAGAAAAACAGCACAAGATATGACACTTTCACACTCAGGCCCACACAAGTTCCAGCCCAATAATAGACCACAACAAATCCACTGCCGCTGTGCAGTCTACTGTATGTGTAAATGCACATGAGCTGCCTGGGGAGTGTCTATATAGCCTTCCTACTCTTTACGCGTGGCAGTGGCTGAGCGTAAAGGTGCACGGTTACATATCAGCTGCTTTGCGAGTAGGGCTGTGTTAAAAAAATCGATTCTCCGATTTTTAATCGATTTTTATTTTAATCCTTTGATATCGATTCATATGTCCAGAGATCGATTTTTTTTATAAAAAAAATAATAAAATATTATTCTGTGTGTGGTAGTTGTAACATAGTTTCAAGTTGACGTTTATGTTTGTAGTTGAAATAAAAACATAAATACTGTAGGCTACATAAATGGAAATGTTTGATCATTAATATCTACTTTTAGAAATTATATAGGCTGAAATCAAATCACTGTGCATAATTGTGAAAGTGTCTTTTATTGACAGATGAAAAGGCTGTTATTTACCCTTTGTCACCACCTGGTGAGTAAATATATGTGTAACTAAAACTGGTCCGCAACTTTTTTTCCCCATCTATCTACTTGCCGCAAAAAAGGTTGGGAACTCCTGTGTTACATAACTGGACAGTCATGTAATTCAGGTTACAGCCCAAAAAACACGTTTTGGTATCACTAACCAAATCGATATTGAAATGAATAGAATCTGAATCTAATCGAATCGGGATTAATCGATTCGCAACCTTGTGAATCGGAATCGAATCGATTCTTGAAATTTGAACCAATACCCAGCTCTATTTGCGAGTATAGTGTGGGTGGCCGCTGTGTGGACGTTGTTTTATTTCAAGTAAATCTGGTTGTTTTACATGTATGATATGAGCCAGTGCCCAGCTGCTGTTGACCTGTTGTATGTGTGTTTAGCCTACTTTTGATTTGTTTTATCATCGTCTATTATGTAGCCTATATCTGGTTCCATGAGCCGGTACCCAACGTTACGTGTGTAGCCTACCGTATATTTAGTTTGGCGAGTCAGGGGTGGTGCCCCCCCCCCCCCCCTTTCTTTTTATGTTGTTTGGCACCTTCCACTTCAAAGTAGTTCCCACGGGCCTGCATCAGTCACCAAGACAGACATGAGACCAATAATGACCAAATAGACTATTGTAATGAATTGGACTTGTGCACTCCATAAGCTTGCACAAGTTTGCATTTAGCGTTCAAATCTGCTCATGGCATGCCAGCCATGATCCCTCTTTCTAATGGGCGGCCCAAGGAGGAGAGCCGTCACAGGTCAAAGCGAATACATGCTAGTAAAGTAGCGTAAAGATGGATTAGCCGAGACAGTCTATTCTCTGTGTTCTAAGTCTGTGTAATTGCCCTTTAAACTGCCCTTAACTTCCACTTTGATAAATGTATAATAGATCCAAAATCCATTTAATGGTACAAAAAAGCAAGTTAGGCCCAATGTATTGATTTAGCTTTTATCAGCTTTACAGAGACAAAGAGGTCCAATACCTACAAAAGCTACAGACAAAAACAAGAACAAGCATCTAACAAAATGTGTGTGTGTGTGTGTGTGTGTGTGTGTGTGTGTGTGTGTGTGTGTGTGTGTGTGTGTGTGTGTGTGTGTGTGCGTGCGTGCGTGCGTGCGTGCGTGCGTTGCAGGTCAGAAGGGGCTGCCTTGTTGTGTGCACAGTTCTCCTTAGCAGATTGATAGAGCCGTGCAGGGTGTATATTGTGTTTATGTTAGCTCTGCAGGGTGTATATTGTGTTTATGTTAGCTCTACAGGGTGTATATTGTGTTTATGTTAGCTCTGCAGGGTGTATATTGTGTTTATGTTAGCTCTGCAGGGTGTATATTGTGTTTATGTTAGCTCTGCAGGGTGTATATTGTTAGCTCTACAGGGTGTATATTGTGTTTATGTTAGCTCTGCAGGGTGTATATTGTGTTTATGTTAGCCGTGCAGGGTGTATATTGTGTTTATGTTAGCTCTACAGGGTGTATATTGTGTTTATGTTAGCTCTGCAGGGTGTATATTGTGTTTGTTAGCTCTGCAGGGTGTATATTGTGTTTATGTTAGCTCTGCAGGGTGTATATTGTGTTTATGTTAGCTCTGCAGGGTGTATATTGTGTTTATGTTAGCTCTACAGGGTGTATATTGTGTTTATGTTAGCTCTGCAGGGTGTATATTGTGTTTATGTTAGCTCTGCAGGGTGTACATTGTGTTTATGTTAGCTCTGCAGGGTGTATATTGTGTTTATGTTAGCTCTGCAGGGTGTATATTGTGTTTATGTTAGCTCTGCAGGGTGTATATTGTGTTTATGTTAGCTCTGCAGGGTGTACATTGTGTTTATGTTAGCTCTGCAGGGTGTATATTGTGTTTATGTTAGCTCTGCAGGGTGTATATTGTGTTTATGTTAGCTCTGCAGGGTGCATATTGTGTTTATGTTAGCCGTGCAGGGTGTATATTGTGTTTATGTTAGCTCTGCAGGGTGTATATTGTGTTTATGTTAGCCGTGCAGGGTGTATATTGTGTTTATGTTAGCTCTGCAGGGTGCATATTGTGTTTATGTTAGCTCTGCAGGGTGTATATTGTGTTTATGTTAGCTCTGCAGGGTGTATATTGTGTTTATGTTAGCTCTGCAGGGTGTATATTGTGTTTATGTTAGCTCTGCAGGGTGTATATTGTGTTTATGTTAGCTCTGCAGGGTGTATATTGTGTTTATGTTAGCTCTGCAGGGTGTATATTGTGTTTATGTTAGCTCTGCAGGGTGTATATTGTGTTTATGTTAGCTCTGCAGGGTGTATATTGTGTTTAGGTTAGCTCTGCAGGGTGTATATTGTGTTTAGGTTAGCTCTGCAGGGTGTATACTGTGTTTATGTTAGCTCTACAGGGTGTATATTGTGTTTATGTTAGCTCTGCAGGGTGTATATTGTGTTTATGTTAGCTCTGCAGGGTGTATATTGTGTTTATGTTAGCTCTACAGGGTGTATATTGTGTTTATGTTAGCTCTACAGGGTGTATATTGTGTTTATGTTAGCTCTGCAGGGTGTATATTGTGTTTAGGTTAGCTCTGCAGGGTGTATATTGTGTTTAGGTTAGCTCTGCAGGGTGTATACTGTGTTTATGTTAGCTCTACAGGGTGTATATTGTGTTTATGTTAGCTCTGCAGGGTGTATATTGTGTTTATGTTAGCTCTGCAGGGTGTATATTGTGTTTATGTTAGCTCTACAGGGTGTATATTGTGTTTATGTTAGCTCTACAGGGTGTATATTGTGTTTATGTTAGCTCTGCAGGGTGTATACTGTGTTTATGTTAGCTCTGCAGGGTGTATACTGTGTTTATGTTAGCTCTGCAGGGTGTATATTGTGTTTAGGTTAGCTCTGCAGGGTGTATATTGTGTTTATGTTAGCTCTGCAGGGTGTATATTGTGTTTATGTTAGCTCTGCAGGGTGTATATTGTGTTTATGTTAGCTCAGCAGGGTGTATATTGTGTTTATGTTAGCTCAGCAGGGTGTATATTGTGTTTATGTTAGCTCTGCAGGGTGTATATTGTGTTTATGTTAGCTCTGCAGGGTGTATATTGTGTTTATGTTAGCTCTGCAGGGTGTATATTGTGTTTATGTTAGCTCTGCAGGGTGTATATTGTGTTTCTGTTAGCGCTGCAGGGTGTATATTGTGTTTCTGTTAGCTCTGCAGGGTGTATATTGTGTTTCTGTTAGCTCTGCAGGTTGTATATTGTGTTTCTGTTAGCTCTGCAGGGTGTATTGTGTTTATGTTAGCTCTGCAGGGTGTATTGTGTTTACGTTAGCTCTGCAGGGTGTATATTGTGTTTACGTTAGCTCTGCAGGGTGTATATTGTGTTTACGTTAGCTCTGCAGGGTGTATATTGTGTTTACGTTAGCTCTGCAGGGTGTATATTGTGTTTACGTTAGCTCTGCAGGGTGTATATTGTGTTTACGTTAGCTCTACAGGGTGTATATTGTGTTTATGTTAGCACTGCAGGGTGTATATTGTGTTTATGTTAGCTCTGCAAGGTGTATATTGTGTTTATGTTAGCTCTACAGGGTGTATATTGTGTTTATGTTAGCTCTGCAGGGTGTATATTGTGTTTATGTTAGCTCTGCAGGGTGTATATTGTGTTTATGTTAGCTCTGCAGGGTGTATATTGTGTTTATGTTAGCTCTGCTAACATAAACTAATTGACATAAGAGATCAGTCATATTGATGGAGCAGTGAGATCGATCAGGTGACCTGAGGCATGAAACTGCTTTCAACTAGGAGAGAAAGCAGAGAGGAATCTCATTTTTGTTATAGCGCCACCTACAGCGCCGATGTAAATATAATAAGAGTGTGACCTGTATAACAAAGATGGTCAAAATGCCTTTATTCAATCCAAATCCCACATGGTACATTGTGTTTTATTTCCTCCACCTCCACCCAGGGCTATAGGGGTCAATACAGACAAGGTGAGTAGTTTACCCACCTTGTTTCCCCTCATTGATTGATACAGTTGATCTGAAAATAGGTCAGTAAACTCTTTGCCTCGTTTTGAAGAGGTGGGTAAACTGTGCGTTTACCCTCCACTTAGGGGTGAAACGATAACCGGTTTTAATGATAACCATGATAAAATTCCTTACGATAACGTACCATTTAATTTTTTTTTCCATTAAAACCGTGGTACAGTGATTACCGTGATTACAGCACTCATCATCAACCAAAGTTGGCAACCGTCTCCCAGATGCAAACGTGCGGCCTTGGAGAAATGATTTCAGTGAGTGTATAAATCCTTTTTGGGTCTGAGTTTTCAATATAAAACTTAGTGAAATGATTTCTGTGTGTATTAGTACTTATTGAACATTTTCAGCACATTTTAATAATACCGCGATAATACTGATAACCGTGATAATTTTGGTCACTATAATCGTGATATGAAATTTTCACATCGTTTCATCTCTACCTCCACTACGCCCCTACCTCCACCCCATCACATCCCCCTCTTCACATTAGCACGAGCTCCATTGCTTATGGATTGTCATCTTGGGGTAACACATTGATTACAGAAAGATTGATGTTTTAGCACCATTTGGCTTCAGAGGCTTTTCTATTCCAGTGATGGATTGGTCTCCAGGAGTCGTTGGCTCTTTTACCTTGTTTGGTGTTGAACATAACGACTTGAGGGATCCATTTACTCCAGCTGGAGGGAGGCCAGACAGGACTCCAGTCTCCTTCACAACAGCCACTTTTCCAGCAGGTGTGCATTTGTTAAGACCCTGGTCAACTCAAAATATTCATGGAGACACGAGAACCCGATGGTCGCTCAGTGACCAGGCGCCCTTGGACGAAACCAATCATGAGGATCGGATTGCCAAATCTGATCTGCGATGAGCAGTCCTTTAAAGGCTCAGTAGTTAAATACTAGTCATCATCAGGACCGGCAGTGACAGTATTGCACTGACAGCCATGAATAGTGCAGGCAAACACATATCTGGTGTGCTGGTGACTTCCAGTCACGCTTCGTCCCTCCTCTCTCTCCCATATCCTGTCACATCCTAATCAGCAGACTATAATGGAGCAGAAACAATGACAGTCCCACAAGTATCTCATCACAAACAGCATCATCACAATCACACAACGCCAGTGGGCTTTATGACGGCAATCTAACGCCAACCAAAGCCATCGTGTGACTTGCTCCGTGGCGGTAATGACTTTGACTTTACCCGCTGTTTGACTTGATCTAATCAACCCTGATCTGAAACCACTGATAACAAGTTGTAGCACGTTCAATTTTTACAAATTACAGCCGCAGAGGGAGAGAGGGAGATGCGTCGCCTCCTGACATCTCTGTGCTCGCAGGCCTTAAATCAGGATTTAGCACCTCGGCGTTAAGTCCTTCCACGTCCATCTGACAAGACTAATCTTCTGCTAATTGCAGCGAAAAGAACTCCCAATTAGTGCCGGCGTATGGGATTACATGGGGAAATGAGGAGAAGTGTTTGTCACCTATGATGTTGTCACTATAGTCTTATCTTTTTCCCCCACTGCCTCCCACAGTTACAATGATAGCAGCAGCTCATAATGATCTATTCTGGGGCTTGCCTTCCTCCCAATGTGTAATGATTTGTTTCTAAACTGTAGATTTGGCCTTTATGGATGTAAAAGTAGAGCGCTGGGGATTGTTGAAGTGGAATGAATGTGAGACAAAATAACCGATTGAATGCATTTATGTGTGTGTATTCTCTCCGGCTGTGTGTGGTTTATGAATTGGTAAAAATATGGTAATTTTTCGATCTTTTTCTTCACACGCAGCCAAAAAGAGGACGTTTCACACCTGCGGGGCCGTGGGTCCTGATGGCCCGACGTGACGGTGGGCACCTGAGGGCTCCTCAAAGGCATCCAGATGTGGCTTACAGTGGCTAGGTCGAGGCACTGCAGGTGGGAGGGAGTTGAACCAGTGGAGCACACCACTGGTTTGCTTAGCTCAATGAGCACAAAAATAGAGTCCCATATCTCTTTATTTAGACATCTAATCAATCATTAATACAAACACACACACACACACACACACACACACACACACACAGCATATACTGTACACTTGACCTCTCACACATCAGCACACTCTAGCATCCTTCACATCTATGCAGACTCTTTGTCCCGCCCACATGCAGCCCTCAGTGCCTCAGCTGTCCATCGATCTTCCTCGGGCAAACAGAGAAATATCACTAATCAGACTCTTGCAGAGGAGACTAAAAGCCGCTGCAATTACGGCTAAACAGCGTGGGTCACAACGCGCACGGCCCCAAACTCCCAGAACCACCCACCACAGTATCCACATCGGTGCCCCGACAATCACACTTACCACCTGCACCTCAAAGGAAGTGTGTATCAGTATTGTAAGACCCGCTGCCTTGTGTGGAGAACAGTATTCCTCCAGTGAGCGTTCATGACAGCATGATGCGTTAAACTTGGATTTGACTTGGATGATTCAATAACGGAAAATGCCTCCCACATCGACACAAAGATAAACACACACACACACACATTTCTCCCATCCCGACTCGTCCTCCTCCTCGGGTCAGGAGCTGTGGGCAGCTTTCCTCGCAGCGCCCAACTTCCTCTGAGCCATCGCTGGTCAGGCAACGATCTTCTGCATGTTTTTAGTGGCAAGCACAAGGTTTTCACCCAACAGTAGTTGGGTCACTGGCATAAGTAGATTTAACTTTAGCGTTTGTTATTTCTCTTCTGACACATACAGGGACAAAGGGGATTTGGTGATCAGGATTAATGAGGCCAGATATGATGAGTGCGTTTACTGTACCATTAGGATAATATCCTGCTAATGGGTTTTGTATAGAGTACCATTAGATACATTATAATAATTATTATTATTTTATCCAAAGCGACTTACAATAACACATTTGTGTCGGCAATAGAGAAATCAACTATGCAACACAGTCTATGACAGCTACAACTTCTGAAGGAATAGTGGTAAAGTTTTTTTTATTTTTTTGTTTTTTTTAATAGAGAGAGAAAGATGTTAGTTCAAGAAGGGCCCAGATGGAGCCTGAAAGGTGTGTCTTTAGTCTTTTCCGAAAGATCGGCAGTGATTCGGCCGTCCTGACCGAAGGTGGTAGCTCGTTCCACCATTGGAGTGCCAGGGACGAGAACCGCAGGGATGATGTATTTTTGTAGGCTTACCCAGAAAGCGCCACCATGTTGGTTCGTAAGGGGAGAATGATTTACAACCACTGAGTTATGGCCTTTTAAATTTTGAACTGTTGCTATAGCGCCCCTTATACTGTAGGTCAAATGATAAGATCTATCAAGTTAGAGGGGGCTACATGATCCCGGCACACCTGTACCAGATTTGGTTAGCATCGGACACTGCGTTCCTGAGTTATGTCGATTTTGGGGAAATAGGCTCCACCTCAAAAACTTTTGAAGTTGATTATATCGCTTTGCAACGGTGCGGGCTTTCATAATAAAAACGCGACAGAGGTTTTGTGCAGGACACTCCACACATGCTGTGTCTCGTGGTTTGGTGCGGATTGGACGAAATTTGTAGGAGGAGTAGTGAAAAAACGGTTTTGGACAAAATCCAAAATGGCGGAAAATCTAGTTAGACGGAAATGGGCGAGGACTATATTAGTAGAAGCTGGAAGACCCCGGGAATCCAGGGGGAAAATATTTTGATTGTAGATTCTACAATTCAAAAGTTATGGAGAAAAGCTATGGCTATGTTATGGCACCGCCATCAGGTCAATTGGTGTAATTTTTTAGGACAGAGTAGAAAAGGACGCTATGAACCTTCTACCAAGTTTGGGAACTGTAGCTCTTATAGTTTCTGAGCTACAGGTAAGGCGGAGTTAAGGTCTTTGCACACAGAGTCCGAATTGTTCGCTGCGTTTTTTTAATCCGTCATCCGGAAAAAAAACGTCACGCACAGATACCTTGCACACTGAGCCGGATGCGTTAATTACCCAATATTCGTTGCGAATTTTTGCAATGAAGAAAACTACCGCGATCCTATTGATCCAGAACAGCGGCTGGCAGTGTGTCTGTGTGGCTCTCACACACACACACACACACACACACACACACATCAATCATCCGGCACATTCTGTCTTTTAATTCCGAATCACTGTATTCTTGCTTTGTGCTACATCCATGGCTAGGAGACGAAGTGAATTAACTTCTCAGACGCCATTTTTCATTGTGAATAGCAACACTACGGCGGCTCTGGGTGGTCAAACAACTGACAAAACGCTTTTCATGGATGCGGAAAAACGCAGAAAATCGAACCTCGTCCGAAAACTTAAATGACGGACGTAATTGTTGGACTCGGTGTGTCAATGATGATTGACACAAATGAGGTCCTATTCTTTTTTTTCCGTGCGTCAATTTCGGACGAAAAAACGGACTCTGTGTGCAACGTCTTTTAGATAGGTAACACACAGACACACACACACACACACACACACACTCCTGCGACTATGTCAGGTCGAAGCTCGCTCACACACTACTTACTCACTCCCTCGCACGCACACACACACACACACACACACACACACACACACACACACACACACAGATCTGAAATTAAGCCGAACCAAGAAATGAATAAAGCTTGAATTGTACCTGTGATAGAGTCTCAGTGAACAGATAATGACTTAATCTACAAAAGCAATGAAGCCTTGGAGCCTCTGTAAGTGATTGAATCTTTATCTGAGGAAACACCTTTTTAATTACTCATAATCAGTATTAATCCTTAGGATCACCTAACCTGTTAACACATTCAGTGCCAAGGACGTCTGTGGACGTCCTAAAAAAAAGTAACGTTCAGTGCCAAGGACGTCTGTGGACGTCCTAAAATCATAATTCATATTATTCCATAATTCTGCTGTTTAAGGTCGTACCCAGCCAGTGAGCATGAATCCCTTCAAGGGATCACACGGCGCCACCTTAAACATCGTCACAGGAGCTGCTCCACCCACCTCAGATCCTTTACTTTGTACAGGAGACAGCGGAGAAAGTGGAAACCGATGCATGCTTTCTGGACCATTTCTGCCAGAGCCGTATATATTGCTCTGTCTACAGCGGAGAGTGGGCTCGGCTGCATCCGCGCTCACAACTGAGCTCTTATGCTTCTATCTATCTCCACACGATTTCCTAGAAAGCCAGCATGCCTGCCTTTTCGTTCAGTCGCGTTTGCCAGCGCGCATCATTTCCTTGATGGGCGGCGGGGCGCTGGGATCTGTCCGGGGCAAAAACGAGAAAACAAACTGTGCGTGTGGGAGGAGCCCGCAGCTCAGAGGTGGAGAGGGGAGAGGGGGGAGGGGGGGGGGGGGGGGGGGGGGAGGGGTGTGTGACACACACAGGCTGCACAGAAACCACACCACACGCCACCACATCAGAAAACACCAGCCAGAGTCAGTGAATGTTGTCGAAATTAGAGTGCAAAAGGTATTCATAAAAGGGCCTGTATCTTGGTAACTAAAAAAAAACGACAGAAAACCCTTGAAAGTGCACTTTTTGGAGAGGCTGTAATTTCATAATGGAACTGTCTAGAAACAAAATTTCTTCTTTGGAAGAAGCAGGAGTGTTCAATCTTTCATTAAAGTCCAGCCCCGTTAATATAGCCATAATAGAAAAAATTCTATAGCTGTTTTCAACTGAATGGAAGTGAATCTGGCACAGGCTCCAGACAATTTTACTGAAGCGCTGTGGCACTGAATGTGTTAATAGTAGTATTAGACCATGTTTGCCAAGTGTGGAGTCCTGTTCTGGGACTTGTAATTTAATTATGTTACAGTCAGATAAAAACCTTTCATCTCCATTTTTGAGGATTCAGCATAAAAGGCTTATTGTCACTTGGATAGTCATGTATTGACTGTAGTATAAAATGTAAAATTTTGAATGAGTTTCGTAATGAGTTGAATTATCCTAGGTTCATACAACTCGCACAGCCCACAATGACCATGTCAACCTCGAGTAAAAATGAGTTTGTGCATGAGAGTAGTGTCTTATTCTGGGATTAATCTGTAAAAAGAAATGTGGACAAACCCCAGAAGCCCTAGAAATTTCTCCTTAAACTATGATTTGCCATCTGAAATGACTAATTAATTATGAATGGAGATCTGAAAGGAATTAATATGGTGGGACGTCAGTTTATAATTTGAAGCAGAATAACTGGAGCTATTACCATCTCAATAACTTCTCAATAACCTAGAGGATCTGCTTGCCCTGTGATTTGCAGATGTGTTTGCATGAATGACAAGCGCTAGATAACGCTATATGATGCTAGGTCATAAAAGGTCACACTCACAATGTGTTCTGATTTGTTCCTCAGCTTAGACAAGTGAAACGAGATCTCTCCTCTCCACCTAAGAAGAATTGACATGCGCCCGATGTTGCTGCCACTAAGCTCTGTTGTGTCATGGCTTTCACATCATTAATTAAGCCGGGGATCAGAGCAGCGAGGTGAATGTTAATACACCTTTAGGGACAACGATGACTGTGTAATAACCCCGTTGTCTCCGCTTGTCCCGCAGACGTGTCCCTGCTGCCTCCACCGCCGTCTCTGTCCCACTTGGCTCTGGGTCTGTCTGTGGGAACCTCAGCCCTCATCGCAGCACTGCTGCTGGCCGTGTCCGGAGTCATGATAAGTAAGTAACTCTCTGTACAGTACTCTAAATCTACGCTGTAGAACTGTAACACTAGGGGGCACCTGGGTGGTGTAGCGCTCTGTTCACTTTACACACCAGATCACAGAGGCCCTTTTAAGAGGGTCCTTCAAAAAAGTGCACATTAAAGGAAAATGCAGTTTTTTTTACACCCTGGACCTTATTTCTAGCTTTAAATATGATTTTTTAAGTCACCCTGACAGGTTCGGTTTGATATTATTTGCTGAAACAATAATTTGTTTTGAACTGCAACCTGAAAACGAGGAAACGGGGCATGTGAAATGTCTGTATTTATGTCTGTATATAGATTATTTTCTGACACACAGCGGCTCATTTGCTTATTATATTATAGAGGCAACGAGATATGAGCGATCTATTTACCTCCGTGCCACTGGCAGCCTGCTCTGTTTGCTGTCTGTCACATAGATAGTAGTCTCTCCCCAGACTCAAATATTACGTGGAATCGCTGCGCTCCGCATACTACATAAGTCTGTGCCACTTCACTTGAAATTGAATGAGTGACAGGCCGTAGCACCAATGAGAGAGCGGTTCGAAAAATGGGCTGCGCCTCCCGTGTTGTCTGATTGCAAAGTCATTACTGATTGGGGAGGACTGAATCCACAACTGGCATATGACTGGCCAAGTGAACCGTTCCCTCCCATAACCAGGGAGGGAAAGTGTCCCAGACCCAGAGAGAGATCTGCAGCATGCAGTAACGTAGTGTATCAGACCCAGAGAGAGCTCTGCAGCATGCAGTAACATAGTGTATCAGACCCAGAGAGAGCTCTGCAGCATGCAGTAACGTAGTGTATCAGACCCAGAGAGAGCTCTGCAGCATGCAGTAACGTAGTGTATCAGACCCAGAGAGAGCTCTGCAGCATGCAGTAACATAGTGTATCAGACCCAGAGAGCTCTGCAGCATGCAGTAACGTAGTGTATCAGACCCAGAGAGAGCTCTGCAGCATGCAGTAACGTAGTGTATCAGACCCAGAGAGAGCTCTGCAGCATGCAGTAACATAGTGTATCAGACCCAGAGAGAGCTCTGCAGCATGCAGTAACATAGTGTATCAGCGTAAGAACTCTCATGGGTCTGGTGTTGAGACTATATAGATAGCAGCTCCCGCCGTCTCCCCCACTCCTGCTTGTAACCCATATAATGACGTTATTCCATATAGGTGGCCATCGAAATCAAATTAATCATCTATATTCTCGAAAACAGATAAATATCAAGAGTGTATATCATGCTAAGCTACATAACAGCTAACTACAATGAACCCTGCAAGTCACCCGGATGTACTTCTTTTTCTTCTTCTTGCATGCATCACTGAAATGTCACACACACTACACTCTGTCAGGTCCCCCTAAGCGCACTCCCCAAGTTTGAAGTCGATCTGACAAACGGTTCTCGAGATATGCGAAGGACAGACATACAGACAGTCGTGGAATAAGTCCAAATTGGATGAAAGGCGGCACCACACTCCATCGGGGTCCGACCAGCGCACTCCCCAAGTTTGAAGTCAGTCGGACAAATGCTTCTCGAGATAAACTGCTTTTTGTGTTGCCAGTAGGTGGCGCTATGTCAAATTGCAAGAAATTCAGCACACACACCGGTGACGATGTCACTTTTTAAAGCATACTGTACACCTTTGTATACTGCCCACCTGTGGTGTCGCTATAAACAAAGCAGCATCAGAAAGCTCACAGTGGCTTATAATGACAGCATGAGGCTGTTGAGAGCTTCAAGAAGCTCTAGCGCGAGTCATGCTTGTTAGTATCAGAGTTCCTACCTGCTCTGCTGTCCTGCAGAATCTGATGTATAGATTTATGTGTAGGGCATCTGTGTCAGAAAATGACCTCATCACTGTCCTCACTAACCCTGTACGAAGTTCTGTCAGATTCTTTTCCAGACTGTGGAACCACTGGCGAACATGTCTGTTTATTAAGCATTGAACATTATGGAAGGCCTTAATACATGTTTCCCCTTTGTTGTTATTTTCTTATTTTGTACTGTGCTGTTTTGTACTGTTCTTTTTTACTGTGATATGGATCTCCCTGGGTCTGAAATAAAGAATTGAATTGAACACACACACACACACACACACACACACACACACACACACACACACACACACACACACAATAGCCTGGTCATCCCTGTTCATCACAGTTTCTTCTCTCCCAGCTCAGACAGCCATTAGCAGGTTGTTGACAGAGAGTGAAGTGAGTCTCCCGGCCGGCCTCGACATCCGGCTTTTCCAGACTACCTGTCTGTCAGACGTATGCACTCATTGAGCCATCAACTACACCCCACCCCCCCACGACACACACACACACACACACACACTCAAACACACACACACACACTCTCACACACACTCAGGGGCACTTTACACGAGGACGGTTTCCTATGGTGACGGGGAATTATTTTATCGTTAGTGCCTCCCCGCTGAGCGCTCCATGTAATTGCTTTGACATGGCTCATTTCAGGAACTTTGACGTGCCTGCACACGCGATTACGTCATAGCCGTGCGCGAGTTACACAACATCAGTCAGGAAAACAACACGAAGAGAAGCAGACATGGATCTTACGGTTGTGCTCTCGTTAATGTTGCGGGTGCTTACGTGGCAGAACCAGATAATACTGGCAGTTCTACGCCTTATCCAAGAGGAAGTCGCGGAAGTATTTATATGCTGACCCGGCACTCTCCAAGTTGTGGAGCGACGAGCAACGCCCGTTGACCATCACACTGCCACCTAGCGACCTGGCATGTACATTACGGCATTTTAAAAATTCAACAGCGCTCATGTAAACATGGAGAAGGTGTGAAGGAAACGCTATTGTGTCATTTCTTCCAGAAACTGTCCTCATGTAAAGGGCCTCTCAAACACACACACACACTCACACACACATATGCGGAAAGACACACAAACGCACAGCCATGCATACACATCAGCACATGATGCACTAGCTGAGAGGTGTGAGGCTGCAGTGATGAATGAAACACACCAGTGATGGATGGCTGCTTAGCTGGTGGCAGACTGCACTCATATATTAGACAGCACAACTCCACTATGCTCACACACAAGCATTACCACATACATCCAAACACACACACACACACACACACACACACACACACACACACACACACACTCTCACACACACACACACACACACACACACACACACACACACACACACACACTCCTCCTGCGACTGTGTTTACAGCCCAGGTTGGGGCTGCTAGCGGTCTCTAGTTGGGTGTGTGTGTGTGTGTGTGTGTGTGTGAGAGAGAGAGAGAGAGAGAAGACAGCAGTGTCTACTGTAAGCACCTCTGCATAATGTGCATGTGTATGCAGTGTGAAGTCAGTATGGGGATTCTACAGCTGTCTGCAGAATAACGCTGATTCATGGCTACTGCCAATAACGCTGATTCATGCTGAGAGAGAAAAACATTGCTTTTGTGATGTGTTTGTGTGTCTGCATGTAGGCCTACAGTATGATGGATTGTGACTTAAACACATTCACATATTCATATGTTCAATGTTCAATTTCCAAAAAGCCATTTATTCATTTGAGAAACCAAAGTCTTCCATCAGCAATTCATGAATCATTATGAGACAAAGGATTTCTATTCCATGAAAACATAATAATTGAATTAATAATTGATTGGATTTATATAGCGCCTTTCAAGACACTCAAAGCGCTTCACATATCAGGGGAGGGAGGTGGAGGGAACTCAACTCAACCACCACCGATGTGCAGCACCCGCCTGGGTGATGCACAGCAGCCAGTTTGCACCAGAACGCTCACCACACATCAGCTATCACAGTGGAGAGTTGAGGACTGAATGTGCCAATTAAGTAAAGAGGGATGATTAGGTGGCCATGATTGAAGGAAGGCCTGTTTGGGAATTTAGCCAGGGCACCGGGGTTACACCCCTACTCTTATGAAGAGTGCAGATGGGATCTTTAATGACCACAGAGAGTCAGGACCTCGGTTTAACGTCTCATCCGAAGGACGGTGCTCACTCACAGGACAGAGTCCCTGTCTCTGCCCTGGGGAATTGGGGAGATTATTCATCAAATCAGGTTATTCATCAGACCGTTCGGACCAGGGGGGGAAGAGCACCTCCTACTGGTCCTCCAACACCACTTCCAGCACCAGTCTCCCATCCAAGGAGTATCCTAGGCCAGACCTGCTTAGCTTCCCAAGGAAAGCCAGTATTGTAATGCAGGAGCCACTGGTGCTGACGTGCTGAAAACATGGCTGTTGTGAAAGCAAAAGGTCTTTATGTAACTAACTTTAAAAGCATTCCACTCCGTGCTTTACTTACCAGCAGTCATTTTATACAAATAGTGGTGTTCAAGGTTGTTGTTGTTATTTTGGAGGGTCCCCCTCCCCACCCCAATCAATTCCCCAATGGTCAAAAATGGTTAAGTCCCCCCCCCCCCCCCCCCCCCCCCCCCCCAACACACACACACTTCTCAAACCAAAGTCACGCCCCTGCTCCGGAGGCTCGCCAGGCTCCTGTGCTGCAAACCTGTATTAAGGTGGAGGTGTGTTTACTCTGGGTTGAGTAAAGGGCGGGTGTGTGGGGGAGGGCAGAGGAGTAGCTGTACCAGGATAATGTTCTGTTTTCTCTGGGATTACCAGGGGAGACGAGCGCTGGTGCTTCAACAGGTTAAATCACAGGGTCGATGCTTTAAGAGAGCAACATAACGTACTCTGTATTTTGTGTGCGTTTCTGTGCTGGCATGGTTTCATGTTTTTCTACTGAGGAAAATACTCCAGCACCATGTGGAGGAGTCAGCTAGTTTAATGTTTCCTTAGGTGTTAAAATGGGCTAATAACACATTGTTCTCTAACTGCTGCAGTGAAATGGATCTTAAACTGCAGTTAAAATAAACAGCGTAAATAAGATCTATGGGGCCTTTTTAAATAATGGCCTCCTTTGTACAAAACTGTAGCCTACAATCACACCGTGACCTTCCCTCAAGCCCTCCTCCGCGTGCAGTCTGCCACGTCCTGCTAAGTTTCATTGTTAAAACGTTTGTTGTAGCTTGAAATAGAGACAATATTGATAGTGTGTGAATTGGCATTTGTCCAATTTATTGTGTAACTGAGAGTTGAAATCTGGTCTACACAAACACTACATTTCAACGCATTTTATGTCACATGAAATATCATAAATATGGGACTAAATATAGGCTATGTGCTGCTGCCAGCAAAAAGCTTCCAGGACACAACTATGGTTAATACTTTAGCGCAATACTATAAAATAATGAATTGAGTTCCTGCAGTAACGCGCATGCGCAAGTACTTAGTCGCTAGCTGTGATTGACTAGACCAAAGCAAGTGTGCACCGGTCTTAATAAGTGTGGAGCGAGGTTCTCTGGGCAGTGGGCACGCTATGTTATTGTAACAGACTGTATACGAGGCTCTGTGTACCCCCTGAGTTGCTGGTGTTAAATTAAATTAACCTCTGAAGCTGTACAGCCTACAGACTACATAGACGCACACACACAGTCAACATCATTTCAGTCTGTTACATCATATAATAGCCTGCTACAATGATATAATACACCTGTCCCATGGTCGTTTATCCTGTGGTACTGAACAATCGTGTACAAGTTGTGAGATAGAGTATATGTGTGCCTGCGGCACCCTATATATATTCAGTAAATTAATATAGCTCAGGTGGTAGAGCACCATGTCCTGAATGTGGGAGATCAGTGGTTTGAATCCTGTGTGAGGCGCTGCATTTTTTATTTAAGATCCTGGTGAAATATGGTCTAAATGGGAACGTTTAATCAACGTCTGCAAATAGTGGGTGAAAAAACTTTCACTTTTGAACCTTTCTTGCACGTTTTTTCAACGTTGACCCTAAACGTCTTTATCAACCTAAAAATGCTCGCTGGGTAGGAACACATGCCACAGCCTGGAAGTATTGGGATCAGATGCTATATTCTTCACCAATGAACCTGCAACAGACTCCTGCTAGGAATAATGCTGTAAGGATAGACATGAAATTCCCCCACATCATTTAATATCAAATGTTCCAGTGAGACGCGAGCGTTTGCTGGTTTGAAGCCCAATCTTCATAGAGATGAACTGGAATGCAAAAGCGATGCTTTCTCAATGTCAAAGACACATGCCATTTTTGGCTTCATACAAAAAATAACTTAGGGTTATCCCCGGTTTGATGAATAATAATGAGTGAGATGTCTCACTTTATGGGGAACAGACCTCTGCGACCCTACATAAGCACCATTGTATTCTACACCAATACCCTCATATTGGGGTCAGAGAAAATAACATTTAACTTTCCACCACTAGGGGTGCTAGCACTGTCCCTTATAAAGGGAGTGGCGGGGTGTGGTGAACGCCTTTCGCAATGAGACTTCTTCACACCCACCCTGGCAAGAAGGGTTGTCTGGTGAGTCATCTCACTCATATTATTCATCAAAAAATATAGGGGTTATATACATAACCGTAAAGGAGAATTTCTTTTTTTTTTTACCTGGATCCCTCTCCTCACATTAATTATTATCTGACGACTCACCAGTGTTCTCCGCAGCGTTATTAGATATAAAACTTAAGGTTATATACATAACCTTAAGTTTTATATCTAATAATCGTGAGATGACTCACTTTATGGGGTGTGGGAGCTCCCGTATGCCAGACAGCTCATAGCTCCGACCCGATGGGAGGTTTCCAGGCTCCTTAACTGTGTCCAAGACCGCCTGCGCCACATGCGGCCTGAGACGTTGAGTCTATAGAACCGAACAAAAGCAAAGGGCGAGGTCCAACTCGCCACTGCACAAATGTCCCTAGTAGCCCTCTACACACTGTAAGAGCTTAGCAATCGTATACGTTTATTGGTGGCCACACTGTGCGACGTTGGATCTAATGAACTGGGGTACGATGTCAGGTTTGATGTGTGCAGACTGTACGATTACGACGCACGTCTCTCTCCGTCAATACCTGTCAATCAGCGGTCAATCCACACGCAAGAATCAAACGTCAGCAGCGTGCCACAGCTACAGTTGTCTGTGGTAGAGATGTCAACAAAGCTTTAAGAATGGAGCCCTGGCAAAGTGGAATTTATGTGTATGGAAAAAACATCCGAGGAGGAGGAGGAGGACGTGGACCCGCTCGTGGCGCTAGGGAACAGAGGCAACACGGGATGCCAATTTTGCGAGAGAGCTTTAGTAACGTCAACTATTTATTAGCCTCCTCTACTAGCATGCGTCTATACTGATATGATCATGCAGCATTTCTATTGGTTGTTATCAGACACCGTTGTAGGCGTCACCCTAAATTTCTGGGTGACGGCTACGACGTGCTGGATTTTTTTATTCGGTCATTTGTACAGATTCATTGCCCTAATTATCTAATGTTTTCCCTAATTCAAAATGATGATGTGAGCAATGATGACGTGACATCATTCACTGATGACATCATCATTGAGTGCTCAAGTGACATCACTGGTGACATCACCAATTCTATACATCATCAGTGGTTTGATTTGAGTATGTCCCGCAGGCAATTTTTTTTTTTGGATGATGGCGAAGGCTATGCGAAGGCATAACCCGCCCCTCTCTGCCTCTGATTGGCCTAGCGTCAAACTTCCATCCAAACACATTCACTTGGCTATATCCTGCATTACATCTCTTTCTACAGTCTGTGGTCAGACCGTCAGACTCAGTGGGTCAGACAGACATACAGCAGTTACGCTTGCTAGCCTGCATGAAACACGCCAGTGTGTTTATGTTTTTAATATAGTCATATATCTATGGTTTATAACGCTGCCGCTACTCTTGGCAGTGCACGTATGTAGCCTATAGACAGAGAATTGATCAAGGGTGATATAAAACAGGGTTATTTACAGGGAACTAGCAAGCGTAATTGCTGTCTGTCTGAGTCTGACCCACTGAGTCTGACGGTCTGACCACAGTGTAGAAAGAGATGTAATGCAGGATAGCCAAGCGAATGTGTTTGGATGGAAGTTTGACGCTAGGCCAATCAGAGGCAGAGAGGGGCGGGTTATGCCTTGGCATAGCCTTCGCCATCATCCAAAAAAAAATATCGCGTCCCGCAGGCTTTGGAGATAGACCATGACTGGTCACAGCTAAAGTGTGCCCATGGCGCATCGTCTCCAGTCTCCAGCCTAGAAATGAGCATGCCAAATTTCTAGTTAGCATAAAGGGGCACGGCCGCGGGGGCGAGTTGAGGTGGTGACATATCAGGGGAAAGAGAAGGACAGTTCAGTACCCTTTCACCTAGGTGTCAGGCTTCACCAAACATTTGGGTTTGGGTGTAGTTGCACTTTAAGGTTTTGAAACAAGCTTGCCCCCAGAGGTTCAACAAATAATTAATTTGTTAACTGATGAATTCCCAGACTGTATTGTTAGTAATAGAGGTATAGAAAATGTTGATGGTGAACATATACGTATTTGCTAATTCCATTACACTTTCACTTCTTTAGGTTAGATTAGTCTGCAGGCTATCCATAACTGCAGGAATAAAGGTGTGTTTTGAAGAAATACAAATACATTGTAACTATGTGTGCAAACAAATTTATTAAAATAAATTGTGGAAAGTAGTGGATAGTGGATAGGAAGATGACACGAGTTCAGAAGGGGACTGCAGGTGAGAGGACAGTCAAGCAGGGCTTTGGCTCATTTATTTATTTATTTATTTAACCTTTATTTAGACAGGCGAGTCATTAAGAACAAATTCTTATTTACACAGACGGCCTGTGGGGTAAGGGAGAGGGGCTGCAAAAAGAGTCATGTTAAGGATAAAAAAGGATAAAAACTGCATTATAAAAACGGTATAAAACATATCAACATTCACATATAAAGTATGGGGCAGGATACGAACCCGGATTAGGGTAAGGATGGGGTTAGGGGTGGGAAGAGGATGCAAACCCGGATTAGGGTAAGGGGGGGTGGGCGGGGGGAGACAAGGTAAATGGCTAAAGTGCACAAGAGAAATACAACATAGGATAGAGCCTCATCTGCTTCTGTCTGGCAGGTCTGTTGGAGTGGTGTTGGAGCAGCCTTGTTGTCAGCACTTCTTGTGTTCTTCCTCTGAAATATGCGGGATAGCCAAGAAAACAAGGGACACTTCTACTTCTTTGGTTTTGTTGAGAGCCTGTCTTTGGCACTGGAACTACGAGGTACTGTAGGTTCGACCAGTTGGATGGGTGAGTGTTTTTTTCCAAGGTCAGACTGGACAGATCCTTGGTGTCGTTTACAGTTTCAACCACAAGGCTTGGTGGAGCCTTTGAGGTCAACCTGGTTGGCTGGAACCTGGGACTCCTGAAGCGTCCCCACCCGCGACACCCAGGAGAAAGGCCTGTGGGTTTGGCGGTCAGGGCAGCGGGCTCTGCGGTGGGCGTGGCCTCAGCGCGGGTTTTCTCTGTCTGCCAGTGTCGTCTCCATCTTCAGCTCCACGACTGCGGCCGCAGCCTTGTCCTCCTTCTCCGGCCCGGTGCTCACCGTGGCTCCTTGTAGAAGGCAGCAGACTCTTCCTGAGCACCCCTGGGGCCTGGGCCAGATGTCCTGTGTGTCGCCTTCCCTGGCTGACGACCTCCTCCATGTTCAGATGCGCGTCGCCTTTGAACTTGATAGACCTGTTCCTGAGAAGCGTATGTACGGGTTCAGAGTTATCAAACACCACAAAGCCAAAGTTTGGCATCTTCCCTCCCTTCCCGCTTTTGATCCTCAGCTCCAGGACTGTACCATACTGTTCAAAGAACTCCTGGAGTTCGGCCTTGTCCACATCATGCGGGACATTTCCCACAAACAGCTGGTGGGCGTTGGGGTTCCGGATGAGACTGCACACCTCCGACTCACCCTGCTCACCTTCTCGCACTGGCCTGGGTCGGATGTCTTGCCTGTCACCCTCCCTGGGCAACCGGGTCTTCAGCTCCTCCACGTTCAGATGCACGTTGCCTCTGAACTTGATGGGCCTGTTGCTGAGGATCTTATGTACGGGTTCAGAGTCATCAAACACCACAAAGCCAAAGTTTAGCATGTTCCCTCTGCCTTTCATCCTCAACTCGAGGACTGTACCATACTGTTCAAAGAACTCCTGGAGTTCGGCCTTGTCCACATCATGCGGGACTTTTCCCACAAACAGCTGATGGGCGTTGGGGTACCGGATTAACTTGTGCAAGTCCGATTGGCCGTGCTCGCCCTCCCGCACTGTCCTGGACCCTCTGTGTACAGAAGGAGGGCCTCCAGGCCTCTGTTCTCTCGCCCTCTGGTCTCTCTGTCTCTGTGCTGCTGATTGCAACTCTGATTTTACCTCCACTCTGGCCGGTGCTGTGGGAGTGACTTTGACGATGTGGGGGGAGAGTCCTGAGACTGGGATGGCCTCGCTGGGTGGGAGGTTCTTACTGACAACCAACGCCCAGGAGAACGGCCTGTTTTCCTCTCGAGCGGCGGCGGGGGGTTCGGTGGGCATGGTGGTGGGCGTGGCGTCAGCAGAGCTTTTCTCTGTCTGCTCAGGCATCTGTTCATACAAGGCAGCAGGCACCTGTTCATAAAAGGCAGCAGGCACCTGTTCATAAAAGGCAGCAGGCACCTGTTCATAAAAGGCAGCAGGCACCTGTTCATAAAAGGCAGCAGGCACCTGTTCATAAAAGGCATGTGGCACCTGTTCAGACAAGGCAGCAGGCACCTGTTCAGACAAGGCAGCAGGCGCCTGTTCAGACAAGGCAGCAGGCACCTGTTTGTAGAGGGCAGCAGGCATCTGTTCGTACAAGGCAGCAGGTGCCTGTTTGTAGAGGGCAGCAGGCATCTTTTGGTAGAAGGCTTCCTGAGCCATGTTAGGAGAGGTAACCACCATCTCGTCCGTGTCCTCCACCTCGTCCTCAGAGTCGCTGAAAACCTCATCTTGGTAATGAAACACATCATTGTGGACGTAGAATTTGTCTGTGACGATATCGTCGGGTGCCAACACAAGGGTCTGCATGAACTTCCTCATGGGCTGCATGTTGTTGGATAGCTCACCCATCACCTGCACCAACACGCCTTGGTTCATTGTGGCGTAGGCGTCCACCTGCCTGATCTTGGTGTGACAATCCCGGAAACCAAGTGCCATCACTTTCTTATGGATCTCAGCTTGTCCATAAACAGCCTCAACTGCTTTGCCGTTGCTGTCCAGGCCCCCATGCAGATATGAAGAGTTCTTGCCATAAAACTTGTGCATGTAGTCGCTGGCCTGGGCCAGGAGTGTGTAGTACTGTCGGACAAACTCCCGTCCGATGAGCTGGGCACTTGGACCGTCCATCACCATTTCTTTGGTCAGCTGGCAATTATCAAAACAAGACAGTCAAATAATGGCGTCCCTCCCACCACTTATATAACCTCAGCCGGAATGATTTATGACATCACTGATTATGTCATAGGCATTATGACACCATCACTGATGTCATAAATCCTGCACTGCAGAGGCTATAAAGAGGATTGACAGGGACGGATAAATCCAGAAGGAGGCGGTAATGCAACATAAATGATGCCAACTGCCATAAAACACCAGAAGAAGAAGAAGAAGCAGAGGCTATAAGCAAAGAGCATGGAAGGAAAGAGACGACACTCCGCCCATTTTTGGAAACAGAATGCGCCTCGCAGTGGTCAGCTGCGGTAGCGCGGGCCCCTATAATCAGCCTCTCTAAACAGTAACTCAACGGGAGAACACTCTAAATTTCGTGGATTCACATCTTTTCTGGGCGTACTGCAAATCTTGATTGAAGTGGTGTAGTGCAGGGATGTAAAACAACAACCATATTGTGGAAACTAAGCAAAATTTTTCGTTTTTTTCTTTTAGTTTTTTCAAGATAAATAGTAAATGGACCCGAGGTTAAAACCACGGCAACGCACTTCTGACGGAGTGGACGACAGCCGCATTTGCGCAAACTGTTTACAGGTTAGTAGCTTCTTGTTAAATTTGGATTCTGTCAGTTTTCATTGTCAGTCAGTTTTTTACAGACAGCCGAATTATAGTTGAGGCTTTCCTCCTCTCCCAAACCCGGTCTCGGTCATTAGAACTGGTAAAAACACTATAAAGCAGTTTGTTAAAACTCGCCAATTTCCCTACAAATACACGCTGCCTTTTACGGGAGGTGTGCCACGTGGGTGCAGAATAGGATGAATGGATGTTTGATGACAGGTAACTTGATTTGGTTAAAGAGATAGTTCAGAGATCCAGTAGTTTGGGGGAGTTTTACAGTATATCCCCCACTTTTTTTTTGTCAGAAAGAAAGAAATGTCTCCAGACAGAACTTATGGGGGGGACCTTTTATGTATTTTGTGTAGTCTGAAGAATGTCAAAGAGCAATATCTGGCTATCTTGGCTCAATTAAGTGTTTTAATTTATGTTTGCATTAAAATTCCATGATTTGACCGTTTCCACTCGAGTCGACTAATTTATAAATGGGTGATTTAGCAATGGGAGTATGCCATGTCTTGTCTCTTTGTTGTTTGAAAAATTGTTAAATAAAGAGTTAAAAAAAAAAGAATAGCTTAACTTTTCTAGCCAGGTTCAGTCTATCCAGGCCTATCCACTCTACATTTTTACGTTAACATACATTTACTTGAATGTTTGTTATGGGTATAGATTTATACATGATTGCAAATTCTACATTGACATTTTTTTCCCCTGATTATAGTCTGGACCATGTCTGCATATACTGTTGTAGTCAGTGAATTTTTCAGCAAATGTAATCAGAATCAGAAAGACTAATGATCCCCTGGGGGGAAATTGGGACAAATTAACGCAGCTTTATCTACCGTTTAAACAGTATAAGCACACATGGAGCTGATCTTTCATCAATAAATGTGTTTTCTTTAGAAATAAATAAATCAGTAAATTGAATGAGTCAATCTGAACCCATGATTTCAAAGTGCTGTATTTATTTAATAAATGAAATTCAGAATGAACGTTTATATGTTTCTGCTTTGATCCTGCCATTGAATAAATAAGTAAATAGTATAGGCTAAGTAAATAGAATAGACCAAGATTTGCAATACGCCCGGAAAAGATGTTAATCCTGCAGTTTGTGTTGTCGCGCAAATGCGGCTGTCGTCCACTCCGACCCGCTGTGTTTTTAACCTCGGGTCCTTTTCATTAGCTATTTATCTTGAAAAAACTAAAAGAAAAAAACGAAAAATCTTGCTTAGTTTCCACAATATGGTTGTTGTTTTACATCCCTGCACTACACCACTTCAATCAAGATTTGCAGTACGCCCAGAAAAGATGTGAATCCACGAAATTTAGAGTGTTCTCCCGTTGAGTTACTGTTTAGAGAGGCTGATTATAGGGGCCCGCGCTACCGCAGCTGACCACTGCGAGCCTGTGCGAGGTTCTTTTGGCGCTGTCACGCTTCCAAAAATAAAAAATGGTGGAGGCTGCTGGGCGCTGATGTTGCAATGGGGCAATATGGAGCTGTCATTTCTTTCCATAAAAGTTCTTTGCTATAAGTAGGACTGGTATGGTAGACTTTCAGCCGTCATCAGTGACCTGGCCTCTTCTTTACTTCCTTCTCTTTCTTTCTTGCTGTCTTTCTTTCTTTCTTACAGATAGCTCTACTGCTTCTTCTAATGGCTTTCCGGCAGACTGGATGCTGGATTGCTGACAGTTGGATGGTCTCACTCTAGACATGGTTCTTCTTCCTTCAAGTTTCCGGTGTTTCTCACACCTCCTCAATCTTGGCTGTTGCGCCTCGTCTCATGTTCCTCCACTCCTCATCCCTCCTGAGCAATGCGCCTTCAGCTTCGAGAAGCGGTCCTCCGTTAATAGAGATTTGAGCCCAGTGGCGGAAGCCATCATCTGGTTCCCAGTCCACCTCTGAACTTCATATTTCACTCTCCATTTCATCACTGGTGACATCATCGTTGATGACATCACTCACTGAGGACATCACAATTGCTCGAGTGACATCACTGACCTTGACAGTGAGTCAGTGACTGATGTCATCAGTGAGTGATGTCATCAGTGATGTCACTCAAGCAATTGTGATGTCATCAATGAGTGATGTCACTCGAACGGTTGTGAAGTCATCAGTGATGTCACTTGACCAATGACATCCCTGATGACATCACAATTCCTTGTGACATCACTGTGTGCGCGTGCGTGCGTGCGTATGTACATGCCTGCATGTGTGCGTAGGGCGAGCTATTACAGGAAGGGTGGGCGTGCCATGCTGCCAGTGAAGTGGATGCCACCTGAAGCCTTCATGGAGGGCATCTTCACATCCAAAACAGACACGTGGTGAGTGGCCCCTCCCACTGGCACCCCACAGCCAGGACCAAGCTCACGCTCCTGCCTATAGTTCACTCTCTACACCTGCCCCTTCTCTCCGTCAATCTCTTTTACCTTCCTCCGTCCTTCACTCCTTTGCTCCTACACCATATGTTTGTTTTTCTTTTACTTCTCGACTCGGCTCTGATGAAGCTTCTAATTTATGCTTCAATTGTCCTAGGTCTCTCTCTCTTTCTCTTGTAACAAATCGCTCTAATCCTGATCCTCTCTCTCTCCCCCCTCCCCCAGGTCATTTGAGATTCTGCTCTGGAAGATCTTCTCATTGGGCTATATGCCATATCCAAGCCACAGCAACCAGGAAGTGCTGGAGTTCGTAACCAATGGCGGAATGATGGACCCTCTCAAAAACTGCCCCTAACCCTAGTGTAAGTGCACATGCACCTGCACCTGCACCTGCACATGAAAAATGAAAATGTTATCCCATGAGGTCTAATGAAGCCTCTCCACAATGCATAAGCAAGGAAGGAAAGATGCACAGATGTATGTGGTGCATACATTGTGGCAATTTATTGTCAACATGTAGCTAGTGTCACTGTTGGAAAACACAACACAATATGGGGCAGGCAGACTTTGACTTAAGAGGCTGTGATGGGGCTTTTCTGAGATTAGGGCAGTTTATCGTACAGCGATCTATCATCGTCGCCACCGGCCATGATCATATTCTACCGTTGGCCACAACAATATATAATGTTTATACTTCCAGTGACAGGCAATGTGTCAGCGTTGTGTGTCAGCGTTGTGCCCATCAGTGACGGGCAATGTGTCAGCGTTGTGCTCATCGCCCATTGAACTGGATTGGATTTAACTTTGACCCCATTGTTGGCTCAGTTGTCATGACAACATTATGGGACTGTCTTATCCTAACGTCGATTAGTACTTTTGTAATAGAGTGTAGAATAAAATTTTAAACAATTTAGGCTATTTATCTAGACCTGGATGAAGACAATATTATTGTATTTAATTGAATAAAACTTCTTATTTAAATAGAGTGAAAAATAACATTGCAAAAGCAGTTACAGTACATACCATGTTATTAGGCTATTCTGCAGACTGGTTTACAAACTGTATTATTATTATTATTATTATTATTATTATTATTATTATTATTATTATTATTATTATGGGTCCAAAGGCATGTAGTGCGTGGAACCCTATTGTAATTGTGTTTATTATTATTATTATTATTATTATTATTATTATTATTATTATTATTATTATTACCCACTAAAACAGTATGCACCTCAGAAACGATAAGGCCCAGAGTAGCCAAACTTTGCACATAGGTTGGAAATGTCACCCACTATTTGGAGACAAAACATGACACCAATCTACCATCTACGTGGCCTTGGACAATGCTGCTCCGTTGCAGTGCTTTGAGGCACCAGGCTGGAGCCTTTTATGGATCTTTTTCCTGTTTGCTGCTTGCTGGTTTTGGTGGACAATAACCGTTGCTTCTGGGCAACTCTGGAAGTGCAGTAGCATTTTATAAGGTGGCCAAGAGCGCCATCTATCACATGACAGTGAAAACACGTATTGACGTGATATCACGTCGGTGGCGGGGATTGGGGAACGTGTTAAGTGGCCTTGCTGTTTTTAATTTCAGCATTGCTGGCAGCGCAGTGTGGAGAGAGACTTGGTCATTTTATTTTTGCTCCTTTTTTAACACATTAAGTGCCAGAGACGACCTAACTCGTCTTACATAATCCAGCGCTTAAGTGCCAAGGACGAGCTAACTCGTCTTACATAAACATTTTTTTTTTTTTGACGGTGGTACATCAATCAACAACTTTTACATCTTCGAGATCACTATTGGAGCAAGATAATGTGTATAATCTATTTTACCGACCCACTAAGTGTTGACAGTGCTCCCCCAGACGACCGAAATCAAAGAAAAAACTGCCGCGGGACCAAGCCGTTCAAGGAAATGCCGTGGCGATTTCACAGTAATCCATTCAAGACTTGTCTTGCCTGAGAGCGGCCGCGCACCGGCAGCAGCACACAGAGAGCGGAGAGCGATTTGCAAAATAGATCATAGGTGAAACACACTTTGAAACACCTCAGAAAGGCCAGAATCAACATCTGCCCATCGCCCACGCATTCCCCGGCCCATCTTGACTCGCACAAGGAGCGTCTGCACGCAGGCAAGCAGGCAGGCAGGCACACAGGCAGGCAGCAGCAAAAGCGCTTCTGACACGCCCGCTGTACAGCCAGGAGGACACAAGACACACGGAGGGAGGAGTTTGAATGAGAGGGGTGTTTCCTGTTGTTATGGAGGAAATTACTGTTCAAAACTATTGTTTAGAATGTCTGACGGTCTTACTGATGCCAAAAATGAATGGTTAAAGTGACTGTTTCACAAAAAGCCATTTATCTCTGAATAAATTTCCAGACGCTGAAACCATGCTGTACTCAACGGCTAATATCTACATAACTACTAACTCTGCAAACTAACTCTTTTAGACAGAGAAAGCACACATTCTATTAGTTATTTTTAGATGATTGGTGTTCATGAATTCTTAACAGAAAAGAATCCTCGTCTGTTTCTAAAATGAGCCAGAATCGTCAAAAACACCCCTGGCACAACTTACCTACAGGAATGAAAACATGGCTGGCATTCAATGTGTTAACAATGTTTTGCGAGTGTTTAATTACTGTATAAATTCACTAGGCTCAACAGTTAATAAACATTGACAGCTCACATATATTTCTGACCTTGTTTTTCTTTCCATTGCCTTATAGACCCCTTATACAGCTGTCAACATTGGAGCTGCGCGCGCATCGTGAAGGCAAAAAGCCGTGAGCCCAGCATTGACAGACACAGAGAGCTGTGTAAAAGCCCCGCTGTCAGGACTGCTCTGTGCCCATCTGCGACACACAGTTAGATTTTAGTTTTAAAATGCAGTTCTCTGCTTACTACCACAGCTTATCGCCTAGTGATGTAAGTAATGTTATGCATTGAAATTAACGTTGGTTAATGGGATACGTCTTACAGACCCATACGCATATCAATGGATAAAAGACGAAATGGCCAAGCCTAGAGTGGCCAGCAATAGGCTACATAGCGTAGGGTTATTCTGTAACTTGCAAAGATATATTGTTATGTTGATAATGCACACAACTCAATAATGACATTATTTAACGTTACTTGGTTGTTAACTAACCGAGCAAAGACAGCTACAGCTTACCTGATATGAAATGGCACTGCAGCAAAGTCGGGCATTTTTAATGATTTCCTCTTTCGGCTTGCAACCAAAGACGCCTACGGTTAGCATTAAAAGGAGTATGAGTTGACGGGATTCTGTAAAACTTTAGTCCTTGCTTTGTTGATAGTGTAACAGACTGTTCAGTGTTGTGTTGTGTTGTATTGCGTGTGTATGCGAGGCTGTGTATGTTCCCTCGGGGGTTGCCGTGGAACAGGATATGTGGGGAGAATGGAAGTGAAGCTTGTTGTAACGTTACAGCCTGGCTCTGTCGTTAATTATTTTGTTAACCAAGTGTGAATATGCGGACCCGGGTGCTCGGCTGCAGTGGCTTTCCGATTCTGGTGTCCCACTGCACAGCACGGGGACGTGTCTGGCTCGTCTGGTTTTCCAGCCGCGGATCGGCTGCTTGCCGGGGGGGTGCGCGGACTCTGTCTTTCTGCCTCCGTCATGCGCATCGACGCTGCGTGATGTCAGTGTGACGTAGTCGTATAAGGGGTCTATTGATTGGAAACAGTTTTATGTATTGCCCCAATGAAAACATTTGGTAACATTTTATATTAAGGTTCTATTAATAAGCGTTAATTACTGCTACACCAAAGGTTAGCCGCACTGTTGACTCTCAGCAAGTATATGCTTGTCCCATATCATGGTAACTTTGGTCACCATGACAACCTTTTCCCCTCTAGATAGCGGACCGACAAGGCGAAATCGATCTGTCCACAGTCTCCGCTGTGAAGGGAGGTCCTAAGGTGGCGCACTCCTTACAGACAGACAACTTTGCATTGCTGCTGGTGCAGGGTTTAGAGAGCAGAAGGCTCAATGTGAGTATTATTCTCAGAGAGTCTGTGGTGGTGTCTGCAATGTAGCATTTAATTGTAGGGGAAGCAGTGTAGCATTTAAATGTAGGGGAAGTACGCTATTGAAATGTCAACTATAAAACCTTCATTAGATTAGATTAGAGTGTGATTTGGCCTGAAAACTGGGGCCAATGCAATTTCAAACTGAACCTGCAGCATAGCACAGCTTTTTGTAATCACTAACCTAAAGATGGACTGAAGCAGGTGAGAATTTTGTAACAAAAATGGGTCTAATAATCTAGTAGTTTTTTTTTATTTAATTCTGAGCAATTAAATGACAAATCCAACAAGACCTATCCTGACTTGACCCCAGCTCATCTAGGCGTAAATGTAACCTAATCTCTTCCTTACTGCATTACTTTATTTTGCCTAAAGTTTTCCAGACCCGCAAGGAGACTGTGATAAAGAAAACGGTCGCTCGGTTACCACTCCCTGCTGTCCTGCCATTGGTGGAAGAGGTGAGTGTCCGATTTTGTTTGTGGTATTTGAGAAGTTGTTTTTACCACCTGAGGATATTTTATTTATTTTATTCTTTATTATCTTGAGATACCTTTTTTAACTCAGTTAAATGGATTTATTCCAGTTTATAATCCAGTCCTTTATCTCCTCTGTAGATCATAAAGAGGCTGTTAAGGCACCCTTTTACGTAAGTGAACTGTGAATCTTTCTAAACACGTATTTGGCTTATCTCAACATGAAAGTTCATAGAGCATCTCTGTACACGCATCAGACTGCCACTGCTGCAGACACTGCTGCCCTTTCTACTTTTCATGGTTAAAATGTCATTGATTTGTATTGTATCAACCATAACGTCATCTTAATATGTATTGATTTACAGGGAACACTCAGCTGTAACCTAAGTGGTTCATGAGTAACTGTGACAGAAGTGAGAATCCCTTTTTATTAGGAGATGTTGATGCATGACAATGTAAATACTTAACAGCACATACCTCTGCTGCCCCCCGCAGGGCGGTGCTGATGGTACGGTGGCTCAAGGCTGTGCATGCACTAGGCTGGGTAAACCCAGCCTTCAATGTGACGTCACAGACTATGCCTGTAGCGCAAGTTGACTGAGAGTACATAGAGGTCACTTGGAGGCTGGGTTTACCCAGGCTACTCATGCACCACACCTTATACCTGTCTTTGGTGAGTCCACTCTACAAATGTCCGGCCTGTGCTGATGATACAAAATACCAAAATATTAAATTTATAGCCAGATTAAACTGTGGTAATTGAGTTCAGATTACCGTAAATTCCGGACTATAAGCCGCGGCTTTTTTCCCGTTTTTTGGCCTTTTTTGGCCCCTGCAGCTTATATAACGGTGCGGCTTATCTATGGATTTTTTCCAAAAAAAAAAAAAAAAATCTCTCTTTTTTAGCACTCTTTCTAACTATAAATCCACTTCTGTTTTAATTTCCTCTCTTGCCCTCTTTTAACAACATAACATAACATAACATAACACAACACAGGTAAGCAGAAAGAAAAAGACGAAGCAATCATCGCCATGAATGAGGAAATGACTCACCTGCTGGAGGCTGGAGATACACGGCTTGGGCTAAACTTTTACTCCGTGAAACACTATCGATTAAGTCCGACATCGCTCAGAGGTTTGAGCAGCTTGAAAACAAGTTTGAAAACGTGCAGAAGTCCATCCACTCACTCACTAAAGAAAATAATGCAACCGTGAAGAGTTTCTAATGCGGAAAAGCGCATCAGCGCACTGGAGGACAAAAACAACACAGTGAGTCCGAAAGTGGATAAAATGCAAAAACATCGAAACGCTGCACACGCAGGTTGATGACTTAATCAGCAGGAGTAAAAGAAATAACATTCGCCTGATCAATGTAAAAGAGGGAGCTGAGATTGGTGACATGGACGCTTTCGTGGCAAAATCCTGTGTTACATCCTGGACCTGAAGGAAGGCGAGAAACCACCAGAGGTGGACAGGGCACACCGGGCGCCTCGGCCACGTCCAGACCCCGGCCTGCCACCGAGGGCCATCTTCATCTGCCTACTCCGCTGGCCCGACCGTCAACTCATCCTCCAGGCTGCGGGGAAGAAGCCCCTCACCTGGGAGGGTACGCGCTTTTTCGTCCGGCAGGACCTCTCCGCGTTGGTGCAACAGAAACGCGCAACATACAACAGCATCATCGAAAAGGTTAAAGTCAATGGATATCGCTTTGGCGTACTGTACCCAGCGAGACTCGTCATAACCATTGATGGACAGCGGCGGAACAAGAGCTCAAAGTGAAACTGCCGAATATCTTTGGAGTTGGACTGGTCAATAGTACTGTGAGTAACTAAAATAAAAAAATAAAAAACGGAATTCTCTCTTCTTTAGCACTCTTTCTAACTATAAATCCACTTCTGTTTTAATTTCCTCTCTTGCCCTCTTTTCACCACACCGCGGACACTGTGTGCACTGTAAAAAAAAACAAAAAATACCATTAAAACACCCGCGGCTTATAGTCCGGTGCGGCTTATATAAGAAAAAAATAGTCACCTTTGAAGGTGCGGCTTATAGACCGGTGCGCCTTATAGTCCGGAATTTACGGTACATACGTTTGTCTTTTAAACCTTATTAAAATTGTACACACATTACAACATAATGCACTTTAGTGCTAATGCTGTATAATTAAGCAATATCTCACGACAACCCCCTTAGCTGTGATATAATAACCATATATCACTGGCCTGAAGTGACCTATTGCTTTTATAGACCAGTTATCAAGTATGACCATATTAACGTATAGTAATAGTTAATAGTAATAAGTTAACACACACAAAAATGTCAATGACGGAAGATATCCGGTTAACGCGTCTGCTGAATGTGGAAGTAACTTTAGTAATTGGTTTTAGCAATTGTTCAGAGAATTGTCCCAGACCTCCATTTGTACAGTTTATTGATACATATCCGTGTACAGCTTCCAGACCGGGTCACCCAGCAGGAAGTGCATCACATGATGATCATGGTCTGTCGAGTGAAGATGTTCCACAAACTAACAAAACTGTATAATGCACAGGTACATCTCGTCATGCACAGAGCTATGCATGGTATAATGCACAGGTACATCTCGTCATGCACAGAGCTATGCATGGTATAATGCACAGGTACATCTCGTCATGCACAGAGCTATGCATGGTATAATGCACAGAGCTATGCATGGTATAATGCACAGAGCTATGCATGGTATAATACACAGGTACATCTCGTCATGCACAGAGCTATGCATGGTATAATGCACAGGTACATCTCGTCATGCACAGAGCTATGCATGGTATAATGCACAGAGCTATGCATGGTATAATGCACAGAGCTATGCATGGTATAATGCACAGGTACATCTCGTCATGCACAGAGCTATGCATGGTATAATGCACAGGTACATCTCGTCATGCACAGAGCTATGCATGGTATAATGCACAGAGCTATGCATGGTATAATGCACAGGTACATCTCGTCATGCACAGAGCTATGCATGGTATAATGCACAGGTACATCTCGTCATGCACAGAGCTATGCATGGTATAATGCACAGGTACATCTCGTCATGCACAGAGCTATGCATGGTATAATGCACAGAGCTATGCATGGTATAATGCACAGAGCTATGCATGGTATAATACACAGGTACATCTCGTCATGCACAGAGCTATGCATGGTATAATGCACAGAGCTATGCATGGTATAATGCACATGTTCATTTCGTCATGCACAGAGCTAAGCATGGTATAATGCACAGGTACATCTCGTCATGCACAGAGCTATGCATGGTATAATGCACAGAGCTATGCATGGTATAATGCACAGAGCTATGCATGGTAAAATACACAGGTACATCTCGTCATGCACAGAGCTATGCATGGTATAATGCACAGAGCTATGCATGGTATAATGCACAGAGCTATGCATGGTATAATGCACAGGTACATTTCGTCATGCACAGAGCTAAGCATGGTATAATGCACAGGTACATCTCGTCATGCACAGAGCTATGCATGGTATAATGCACAGAGCTATGCATGGTATAATGCACAGAGCTATGCATGGTATAATGCACAGGTACATCTCGTCATGCACAGAGCTAAGCATGGTATAATGCACAGGTACATCTCGTCATGCACAGAGCTAAGCATGGTATAACGCCGGGTTCACACACACGCCTAGAGCGACGCTTAAAGCAACGCCTAAGCAACGCCTAAAATTTAGGCATCCTTGTTAACAGACGAGAGCGTTCACACATACCGCTGCCACGCTGTGCTGAAGCCACGCTCGCGCTGTGCCTACGCTGCGCTGCATTTATCGTTTAGGCGTCTGTTCTATTTTTCAGCTCTAGGCGCGCTGAACTGTCAAGCTGGCTGTTGTTTCTGGTGGACTTGGGCCATATTTTCTACCGAGTTTGCCCAAAAGGGAGGGTGGAGCACGAAACGAATTAACGAGTGCATAGTAGGAAAGCTGTCCTTCATGTGTTCCTCTATTAACGTTTTTTCTATCAGATGTATATATACCCCCCCTGTCTCAATGCATATATCACTCATGGTGTTGATGACTCATAGTCACATGATTACCCGAGGGAAGGGCCAAGAAATAGACAGACATCCTCACTTGCACATTACAATAAAAAAGAGGACTCACCCATGCTATAAATCAGATCTGAAAAGTAAAAAAACCGCTGCTCATGTGTTCAGCGTAGCGCAGAGCGTGGCGTCCTGTGTGAACGAAAATAGGCGCCAGGCGTGCATGAAGCAATGCCTATATGCGTAGGCGTCGATTAAAGCGTATGCGCAAGGCGTGCGCAAAGCGTGTGTGTGAACCGGCCGTAATGCACAGAGCTATGCATGGTATAATGCACAGAGCTATGCATGGTATAATGCACAGAGCTATGCATGGTATAATGCACAGGTACATCTCGTCATGCACAGAGCTATGCATGGTATAATGTACAGGTACATCTCATCATGCACAGAGCTATGCATGGTATAATGCACAGAGCTATGCATGGTATAATGCACAGGTACATCTCGTCATGCACAGAGCTATGCATGGTATAATGCACAGAGCTATGCATGGTATAATGCACAGGTACATCTCGTCATGCACAGAGCTATGCATGGTATAATGCACAGGTACATCTCGTCATGCACAGAGCTATGCATGGTATAATGCACAGAGCTATGCATGGTATAATGCACAGGTACATCTCGTCATGCACAGAGCTATGCATTGTATAATGCACAGGTACAGTACATCTCGTCATGCACAGAGCTATGCATGCTACATTTTTACCTTTGAATTAACAGTTTTTAACTGCTGTGATTTTTTGACCAGTCTTAAACTGAAAATCTAGGTCTCTATTAGCGCTTTCAGACAGACACGGTTCTGGTTCTGGCTCTGGCTCCGTTCTGGAGTCTCAGAACCTTGGTGCTTTCTGGCGAACCAGCCCATGTTCACACCAGTTTAAGCGGAACCAAAGTGGGACGACATTATTCGGTAGTCCTTCTTCAGTTTATTTTTATTTTTTTAAGTTTATTAATTATTTGGTCTGGCGTTCGAGTGAACCCAGCCTTGGCCCTCTCTTCTGCAAGTTCGGCATATGACTTGCTCTTTCTTGTACTGCATTCTAGCTTTTCTTGAGATTCGGTAGATGCCCAAATCGCCACTAAACATTTGGTTTCCTCAGGAGACCACTGCAAATTATTTTTCTCTGTGTTGTCACTGCCTTCTTCTCCTTCCTGCTCGTTTTCACAGCCTAGAATGAGACACGCCCACTGATGATGTCACGGTTCCCAAGGAAAACCAACCATTTTTTGGTTCCGCTGAGAACCAACTTTTCAGGTTCCGAACCAATTATTTTTTCGGTCTGAACGCGCCGGCCAGTTCAGATTAGGGTTCTGGAACCGGAACCGGCACGGAGCCCTGCCGGTGTGAAAGCCCTATATGATGTCTATTACAAATGTAGCATTTTCACAGCGCACACTCAGACCCATTCCTGATTGGCTGCAAAGTTACAGTAGCTAGTGTCCTCTAGAGAGAGAGAGTGGCGTCAGCGGAGGACCAAAATGCGAGACTCGTTAGCCAATGAACAGCCAGGAATGGGTTACTCTTGAGAGTAAAAAAACTGGTCCATTGGAGTGAATGGATATGTCGCAACTCTTCTTACACGGCTCTGACAGTAGCCCATTTCAAACTCAATCTTCCATCTCGCTCGTGGGAACTTCAAGGTCAAGATGTGAGCCAATATGGTTTTCAGAAGTTGGATGTCAATATCATCCTTCCCAACGAACCTAACAACATGTATCGTCAGCAGGTAAAATAACATCATACTCTACTAATTTGTCTGTAAATAAGAAAACTAAAAACATAACATGTATCCATGTTCATCAGCATTCTGTCAGTCTACTCCAATTTGTGATGCATTTTAATTCAAGCGAAGGCCAAGAATAAATATTTGCAAGCAATGCATTGCAAATAAATGAATTATAAACTGTAACAAGGCTTGGTGTTACCCTCCGTCAGTTCCGCGGCACAACACAGACACCGCAGACAGTTTGCAAGACAAAACAATATTATTATTTTGTGGACTACAGCTCATCACGATAACTCAAACGTCCTCCGTCGTGCATCTTCCGTGCCCAGTACTGCAGAGGCTGCCATCACTCAAGTCCAGAGTTGTAACTGATAAACCGGGCCTGGCCTGGCCGTGTGTGGTGAGTTGTCTGTCCCCTCAGGTCCAGCACACTCCTGCCTAAGAAGAGGAGCATAAACACACTCCAGCTGTCCCAATAGAGAGCCAAAGTCATGCCCACTCAACATACGAACTAAAGGGATTTCATCCGCCATTAATTTTTTCCATTTCCATTTTGTAAAATGCTTATGAAAATAGTTTTGCTTGGTCAAATCAAGCGATTCCGCTATATTTAGAATCAGGAGAGACCATGGAACATTCCACTCGGGCCAAAACTATAACTATAGTTAGAACTATACAATCAGAGGTGCCTCAGGAAAGCCAAGAAGGTCATCAAGGAATCAACCCCCCCGCACAACAGCCTGTTCTCCCTGTTACCGTCAAGTAGGAGATATAGGACACCCAAAGCACGCACCAACAGACGCTGGGTATTGTGAGGATTTTATCGATACCGATACTGCTTATCGATACCGATACTTATCGATACTACTCTCCATAATTTGGTGCAAAAAATAAAGACAAAGATGTGAAAATATTCAACGGTTATTATTTTTATTTTTATTTTTTTGCAGAAATAACCAGTTTGATTCCTGAGAAGGCCTATTTCACCACTGTGCATATGATGATTTATTAAAACTAGGTCACCTATATGTAATGTAGTACAAGTAAACTGAATTTAACTGAAATAAATAATACTATAACAGTAAAAAATAAAACATAACATTAACATGAAGACAAACACTAATGCTAGTACTGATACTAACACTAGCAACAGCAACCATTAACTATAGTACATTTACAGTAGGCCCAATCTGGGAACCCATGGATTTATTTTCTGCTCGCTGCGTGTCGCTCTCAAATCTGTCCGTCGCTATGAAACAACAATAACAACTCTAGCTCGTTGCTAGTAGCAAGTAGCAACTTGCTATACGCTGAAAATGGTAAGTGTTGACAACACACCGGTCGCTTCCACTTCATTTTGATCGGGTAAAGCGCAGCATGCGTGCGAGCGCTGCTACACCCCTTTTGTCAGAGCCTGCCGACAGATTTTCGATGCAAGTGGAAAGTCTGTCTGGAGAGATTACAGTAGGCCTAATAATAATCCTAATTGTGGGCAGAGATAGAGAAAGAGGGCGATAGGGAGGGTTGACAGATGGGTCTTCTGCTGCTCGCAGTGAAGGCAGGGACAGGGACACTCATGCATGCACACCACATCGACGGAGATTGTCTGGAGTCGTTGTTGCCCGTTCATTGTGTATTGGACACGTCTGATCATGGCCTTGCACAGCATGCTGGGATACCTGGCGACGGACAAGAGCAAAGACAGCCACGAGAGGAGGGGCCAAATTCAACATTTCAAACGGACAGCGACTCCAAGCGACTTGTCGCTGTGGTGTGCATGCACCATCAGCTCAACAACATGCATGCCCATTATACAAGCGACATAAAAGACGTTCCCATTCACTTTGTATTTGATGCGACTGAATCGCTGTAAAAACATGCTGGGATACCTGGCTGGCAACTAACCTTGCATCACCAGGTACGCGTTACTACAGGCAGGAAGACAGAAGAAGTCCCGCCCCCGTCTTCTGGTGGTCCGCAGTGTTTTCGTTCCACCATAGTAATGCAGCAGTAGGCAGCCTAACCTCGCCAGTCACTACGAGTTAGAGAAAAAATAAGAAGCATGGAGTCGTTATACAAAGTATTCAAAGAAGAAGTAGATAGTCGCGTCGCCCATGTTTTCTGAACGGAACGCAAGAATTGAGCAGAATATTTTCCTGGAGTACAGCACTTTGGTTCCGGGTCTTCCGCCCCTAGCCGGAACCCTCGGAACAAGCTTTTTCCATCCAGGCTACCTGGCAACATGACGACGATGAACGACAAGACGAGAGGAGAGGAGGGACCAAGTTCAAAATAGACCAATGCAAAATGGAAAGACAGCAATCAAAGCAATGAAGCTGCAGCACCAAGGGGCCACAGGGGCGGGGCTAAACAGGGAATGAATAAAGTATATGGCTTGTAATGGGCGTGTACCGTGAGAGAGAGAAAACGAGCAAGTGAGCGATGCGATTCAGCACCTTCCACAGCACGTTGTGTGATCGCGATTAGCGGACGGTTAGAATGAATTCATGTTAGGCTGCATAAATACCGATATCAGCACCGTTTGTCCAGGAGCTTATTGGTACTCCGGTACTGACCAATCAGGAACCGGTACCAATTTAATACCGGTCCACAGTAACCATCCCTACAACAGACTGAGGAATAGCTTCTTTCCTCATGCCACAAGACTCCTCAACAAATAAATAACACACACAACATGCACACACTCCCACACACACAGAGACAATACCTTGACTGAGTGCAATAATACTGTCATATTGTTGTATTGCCATTCTGCTGCTTAACTTGCCCTGACTGCAGCACCTTCTACCGACAAACTGTGCTATCTTATTATTCTATTTTATTTCCATCCTATTGTGTTTTTCCACTGTTTGCCTTATCTTTTACCTGTTTACTTGATTATGTACCTACTACTGTTTACTTGATTACAGTATACTACTGTACAGTTTGCACTAAGTGACGGAAGTGACATCATCAGTGATGTCATAGTCTCCAGAGTCTACACACCCTAGAAATCTATTGCTAGTAAACATAAAAAGCTATGTGCAGTATATTACATTTTTAACCTAATTGTTTTACTGTATACTGAAATGATAACAGACTCAGAACAGACCAGCGTGCACCTGCCCATATTCAGCTGAACAGCCTAATGTTACCACCTACTGGTGGACAGTATAGGCTGTCACTGACTAGCCTGTTATTGTCATAAGGTACAGTACATTAGCAGCTCAGGAGAAAACCTGCAATACCACACGTTCTAACGGTATCTGATGATGACTGTGTGCTGAAATGCATCTGTCGTTTGTGCTCGATAGCTGACCCCATTTCATGATTTCCGCGCCCCGCTGTTTGCTCTGCATTCAGCCTGGTAGCCTGATATCACACTGAATTGCAACAGTAAAAAGGTGGGTTTTGAGGGATTTTCATTGACGACATATGAGTATGAAAGACAATGAGGGTTGGCCGGTCAGATGTGACTGTGGAGGGCATTTCGGAGGGAGGGGCCGGCTGCAGCAAGCCCCTGTCAGAGCCCTCCCTCTCACAGCTTTAGCAAAGACATCCCTGTGATGCTTGTCAAAATGGATATTAATGGTATGATAATATTCAGCCAGACAGTGACATGGAGATTTACAATGGTGAGCAACAAAAAGACCCCCACCCCTGGCCCCCTGCTAAATCAGCCCATGCTGTTTATTGACGCCGATTTGCTATTCGTTCGTCACGCTCGGCGCTCATTAGGCTCAGCATTCTTGTCAACCGAGGAGAAGGCATTTGCATATGACCATGCCAGACCAAGAGCAGCTAAAACACATCTCTGTGGAGAGTGGTCGCATTCGAAGGTCTGGACCCAGGCAACCTGCATAGGATAGCATGCTAAATGCAGGTAGCCTGTTAATGTCACTTCTGCTCCTATGTTCACAAAAGGTCCGTGTTGCTTCCGTGGTGCGTTGCTTTAGTCCCAGAGCGCTTTTCTTCATATGAAATTGATTTTATTTTATGAAATGAACACCAGCGATTGTCCGATCAATGAGAATTTGGTCGGACTGGAGCATATCGATCAATCAACCGACCAGAAGTTGTTAGCCCTAAGCACCAGCAGTCCAGCGTCTGGCTTTAGTAGGCCTGCCTAGGCTTGTTTACACTACTCTCAATCACTACTGTGTGAGATTTGAATGATGTATGCTACTTCAAAGAAAATATAATTTTCTGTTTTACCTGTGATACAAAACACAGCCCCTTGTTAATTTGATAATGCATTGTACTTGCCATCATGGTAACTCTATAGATGACACTTGAGTTGAGTGTAAGAAAATGGGATGTACAGTTAGGTCTGCAAAAGCTCCCTAATGGATATAGAACCATACTTCCCTTTCACCACCAGGTGGTGACAAGCAGCAAGGCAGTCACAGATGTGGACCACACAGCTAAAGTGGTGTATGAAGAGGGGGTGAGTGTTGCTTCTTCTCTTCATCTCCCTCTTTCTGGCCCTCCGTTTCTCAGGTGCTCTGGCTGGTCAAAACATGCTCTCCAGTGAGGGTCCAGTGGTGCTGACACAATTCCTGAGGTACTTCAAAACTCATACCCATCAAAACGATGAGCCATCTATACCAGTCACAGTCCAGTTATAATTGGGCCAGGTTGAAATTGACAGGAATAAACTGTTGAGCCTAATTTGCGCCCTAAATCAGCGATCTTTTTAATGTGAGTGCAGCATATTTCAGATGATTGACTGGATTCACTTGAGCCCACTGGAATGCAACAGGTCCCATTGATGCTCTGTAGAAATTGCTGCCCTGCCAGTGTCTCGTTTTCTCATTATTTTGACTGGCGTTCATTATCTTTGTCAATGCAGTTTAAATCATTTGGTGATGCTTTTTCTGAAAGAGTGCACCGAGTGGGTAAAGATTTATGAAGGCAATTTGCTCTGCCATGCAGCCACTCTTGACGATGCACCACACGCAAACAAGACTCCTGTTGCCTGGCAACCTGACCAGCAGTGTTCAGATCCTCCCCTTAAAGCAGAACAAGGCCCTGCTCTGTCCCTCTCATTTCTCCTTAACGTACTGTATAAAACGCTTTATTGAACCACGTCATAGAAAATTGGCTTTAATGAAATAATTCAGCTGAGCCCTGCGTTCCAATACCCCTGCCAGTGGGCCAGGATATGAGGGGTCATTTAACAGGATATGAAGGGGTCATTTAACAGGACATGAAGGGGTCATTTACAAAGAAAAGTTCATAAAAGGCAGCTGATGATGTCTGGTTGTCACTGACTCACTTATGAGACCACCAGGAACCCACATGGGAAGCTGAAGATTTCCTCTGTCAAACATCGAGTATGGTCATAGTTTGTTCAGGTTATTAACCAGGTTATTAATTGGTCTTTCCATTGCAAACGTGTATCCTACCATCTAATTGGTTGTTGTCAGGCTTCCTTCACCTGTTCATAGTGTGAGATGGGCTAATAGGAGGAACTGCAATAACGCTCCTTTCAGGACAGCTGGCAGTTTGGATTTGCAGGTTAGAATTAGGCCTTTTCCAATGCAAAATAATCACCCAGAGGTGAGGTAAATAATAGGGCTACCTGTCTTACATTTGAGACATGTCATCATTTTTTACGAGGTTACTCATTCTCTACATGCAGCAGCACTGTTGAGCTAATTTACCTGAAACTCTCACTGGTTTCACTTATGGAGCTGATTGACACATATCACAAGTAATGGTAATAAGCTGTGGAGTTGACCTATTTGGTCCTCTACTTTGCATTCATAGCACTTCCTCTTTTAGTAGAAATGTGTATACTTGGCCTGTTAATCAGTGTGTATTGTGTGTCAAATTTGGTAAAAAAATAATTTTTTATTTTTTATTTAAGTCAATTACATCATGCAATTTCTCAATTAGTGAAAATAAGTGTCCATTCTGCTCTTGAGGTTGCAGAGCGGTGTTCAGATTGCCTAAATTCAACTCATCCACCACCGTTGTGTAGCACCTACCTGGGTGATGTGTAGCACCCACCTGGGTGATGCATGCGGCAGCCAGTTTGTGCCAGAACGCTCACCACACATCAGCTATATATTTACAGTTCTGACATAGATTAATACTTTTTCATAATAAATTGACTCATGACTGCATCATATCCAGAGGCTCGAGGTGCCAGCAGGAGATGCAGACTCCCTCAGCAGATCATGTTGACATCCCGCTCTCCTGGACCACAGAGTCAGTGTTGTTATCATCACAAAGTTTTTCCTTTTCCTCACCTTTTACAGTCATCTGAAGAAGATGAGGCCTCTGGCCACGAAGGTCTTCCTGATGACGACTCTGATGTAAGTTATGACACACTGACCACTCAAGAATGCACATTGTATGTACCGTAATTTCCGCACTATAAGGCGCACCTGAGTATAAGCCGCAGCAGCAAAATTGCCTGTTTGTTACATATATAAGCCGCACCGGACTATAAGCCGCGGGTGTTTTGATGTTTAATTACCATATGTAAGGGTTCGTGCACAGAGGGGATTGTCGGGAAAGAGATGGCTGTTTGGGGAAGCTCCAATTTATTAACATTTCAACAAAACAAGTTGCATATTTGCATAACGTATTCAAGTGTTACCATTTAGTGCAATAGTAGCTACAGAACATGTACTGTGCTGTGTAAATTTAGGGGTCCTTGGCATGAAAAAGGTTGAAAACCACTGATCTACATTATAGCCTACAGTAGTACCATAACAAAAAACAAAGCTTACAGCGCTTGACGAGGCAATATCAATGGCTAAATTAAATGTGTTTTTTTTAAAGTGCAAAATAAAGTGCCTGTAACACGTCAGTAAGCGCGTAAGCCTAAAGTTGCAGTAACACGGCTGCTTAAAATATACGGTAATCAGCCTACCAGAAAAGTCATTAATCCTCGTCTTCATCTTTTAGGCTAAGGTGCAGTACACGGCTGTAACCAGAAAAGTCAAGTCATTAATCCTCATCTTCGTCTTCTTCCTGCGTACTAAAACCACCAAAGTCCTCATCTTCAGTGTCGGAAACGAACAGGCTCAGGGTGGCTTCGTCAGCCACTCTCCTCTCTCCTTCGTTGTCGCTCTCAAAACCAACGAACTCCTCTTCGTCACTGTCGGAATCGAACAGCCTCTGAAGGCCCTCAGCTGTGGCGGCGTCCTCCTCTTCATCACGCAGCAGTCCAGCCTTTCGGAACCCGTTGGTGATCGTGGATGTTTTGACACTCCTCCACGCTGTCAGGATCCACTGGCAATGTGAGCCTTCAGTCGGATCTGAACGGTGGACACACCTCGGCCGTCTGCTCTCTGTGTCAACACCCTGATGCCAAGGTTACGTGCTGCTGCTCGATTTCCTTCTTTCCTTCTTCTTCTCGCCGCCATCGTCGTAACACAGCCAGTTCTCCATCTTTTGAAGCATGATGTTAGATTACAACGAGCTAGTTGTGTGGCTTAGCCTTCCAAAATGTTGCCGTTAGTTTTTTAGAATGTAATACATAGAATTGGGAATGTTACATTCAATTTCATTCAGACTGTCTTTCAGGCTCAATCGCTGCCATTTTCCCCCCGGAGCGAGGGAGGAGGGAGGGTGTTTTACTGTAGTGGCTGAGAGAGCGTAGTGGCACAGTGCTCCAATCAGGTCGCGAGGCACATTTTTTGCAACATCATCCAATCAGGGTCTCGCTCTCGTAATGTCTGTCTTGCTCTCGTTCTGCCTCATACCAACATCCATAGATTTTGGAGGTCCCGGAGCGGCCGTTAGCTGATAGAATCCATAGATAAGCCGCACCGTTACGGGAAAAAGCCGCGGCTTATAGTCCGAAATTTACGGTAGATGGATTATTAGTAAACCAGGACATTTCAAGACCTTGTATCAGGAGACAGCAGTGGTTGGGTTTCTCTCTCTCCCTGTTATGTGTTCCCCATTCCCTGTTTGTATCTGTGGTTGTGTGATTGGCTGAGTGATTGGCAGAGTTCCTGCACCTGGCGGCTGGTGAATCTGCACGGCTGGTGGCACTCAACTCGTCACTTCACTCCTGTTCTTATCCACCTTATTTTTGAATGCCTCACTGTAAAAAAGTAATTGTGGGTACAAGGTCCGGTTTAACGTGACTTATTGTTGCAGCTTGCCATTTCCTTTGTTATACTCGGCTGCAGACCCGAATTATAAACCGGAAACTGGAGTGCGTTATAAAAGTTGTAAATATAGTCACGTTATAAACAACTAACCAACGCTGGGGGTCCGTATGGAAACAGTGTTACTCGAAATGGTTAAAAGTTAAATCAATTTGGTCATTCAGTGGCGTTTTACTGCCATGTAAAGTAACTATTACGCTAGCTGCTAGCATTAGCCACAGTAGCCGACTACCCACAATGCATTACGTTATCCCAGCACCCGAATGACACGGCTGTAGAGCAAAATGGCTCTGCTGTAAAATCCTCATACACGTTTTTTGTCAAGTTAAAACAGTCTATTACACCGGAAGCGGAAGAAGCACCAATCAGGCATCATGGCAGCTAGAAATAAGGTGGATACTACTCCGCGCCAGTTTGTTCCATCCGCTACCTACATACAATATACCTTACATACAGTTCAAAATACATACTACAGCATGCGCTGGGACGCGTCATCAGTGATGTTACCTGGGGTCGTAAGGTGTTTCGGGTCTGTCGTACATCATACACCCTCGTATGATGTACTCGTATGACCCAGTAGACCCAGCCGAGGCCGATTAAGACCCCGACCCGCATCCCAGAAGCAGCCGCTCACGGATCAGCCTTCCTACTCTGTCTGCGACGTTGCCCGCGGAAGGGTTGATCATGCCCAATCCGCTGCAATAGAGCTAGTGCTACACCGCAGCATTGAAAGACCCTTTGGTGCATGGAGGGCTAAGGCTCCGTGGGTTAATCCAGGCCGCGCTCCTCCACACCTTGAAGGTGTCACATGTGTCAAGAGACATTCACTGTCTGTTAGTTTGAAGGTGTCACATGTGTAAAGAGACATTCACTGTCTGTTAGTTTGAAGGTGTCACATGTGTAAAGAGACATTCACTGTCTGTTAGTTTGAAGGTGTCACATGTGTCAAGAGACATTCACTGTCTGTTAGTTTGAAGGTGTCACATGTGTAAAGAGACATTCACTGTTGTTAGTTTGAAGGTGTCACAAGAGGAGTGTAAAGAGGAGTGGATGTTGTGTAAAGCGGGGCAAGTGTGCAGGCGGTAAAGTACATAACAGTTATCCTTTTCCTATTCACCTTATGTTCAGACCTTACAGTGGGCCAAATTCTTCCGGGTCCTGTTAACACTTCCGGGCGGTCACGGCGCAAAATAAGATGAGATGAGATGAGATGAGATCAACTTTATTGTCACTTCATGGTACAAGTATCACGAGCGAAATTCTGCTTGGTTCGCTCTCAGAGTCGGAGAGCAAAACCGTGTCGCCATTGAACAGCGGCAGCATTGGACAATGCATTTAAATGAAATACACTCAGGATTCACATTATTACTAGTTTGAAAAGTAATAAAGGCACGCTTCAAAATTATACAATACATACACATTTGTTGTAACATGTACAGGATTACCAGCAAAGACAACCCACACCACCAAGAGAGTTGTTTTTGTAGCAGACAGTGCAGGGGGTAAAATAAAGAACGTAGACTACTACTTTGAACTCGGTACACAGCAAGCAAGCAGAGTATCCACTGTTAGCCAGGTCAGATAACGTTATCATCGACAATGACGAGCACTTTCTTGTAAAACATACCTGGACTCTAACAAAGGAAGCTTCAGATAGTTTTCTCTCCTCCAAGCGCTCGAGCCACTTACGTCAATAAGACCCGCAGACATTAACGTAATTCCCTGGAATGCGAGACTTAACGAGCCAGTTACATGGCGTGGCATTCAACGCAATTGGCTAAATTATTAGTTAATTCAGAGTTAGATGATATTGGAGCAGCCAGCAATTTTCTTTGTCTTTTTTTTAGCCGGAAGTCGTCACACGACCACACAACCGGGTCAAATGGGCGTGGCTACATAAGGTGAATAGGATGAAGATGTGAGCCTTCTCATCACCTTCAACATCAGGTCAAAGATAAAAGCTGTGGTCCAAAATCCAATGATTTAATCACAATGTTTATTGGTGTTAGTATGTTGTATGTTGGACTATGGGGAAAGCCTATGGGAGCTCATATTGGTGTTAGTATGTTGTATGTTGGACTATGGGGAAAGCCTATGAGAGCTCATATTGGTGTTAGTATGTTGTATGTTGGACTATGGGGAAAGCCTATGGGAGCTCATATTGGTGTTAGTATGTTGTATGTTGGACTATGGGGAAAGCATATGAGAGCTCATATTGATGTTAGTATGTTGTATGTTGGACTATGGGGAAAGCCTATGGGAGCTCATATTGGTGTTAGTATGTTGTATGTTGGACTATGGGGAAAGCCTATGAGAGCTCATATTGGTGTTAGTATGTTGTATGTTGGACTATGGGGAAAGCCTATGAGAGCTCATATTGGTGTTAGTATGTTGTATGTTGGACTATAGGGAAAGCCTATGGGAGCTCATATTGGGGTTAGTATGTTGTATGTTGGACTATGGGGAAAGCCTATGGGAGCTCATATTGGTGTTAGTATGTTGTATGTTGGACTATGGGGAAAGCCTATGGGAGCTCATATTGATGTTAGTATGTTGTATGTTGGACTATGGGGAAAGCCTATGGGAGCTCATATTGGTGTTAGTATGTTGTATGTTGGACTATGGGGAAAGCCTATGGGAGCTCATATTGGGGTTAGTATGTTGTATGTTGGATTATGGGGAAAGCATATGAGAGCTCATATTGATGTTAGTATGTTGTATGTTGGACTATGGGGAAAGCCTATGGGAGCTCATATTGGTGTTAGTATGTTGTATGTTGGACTATGGGGAAAGCCTATGGGAGCTCATATTGATGTTAGTATGTTGTACTATGGGGAAAGCCTATGGGAGCTCATATTGGTGTTAGTATGTTGTATGTTGGACTATGGGGAAAGCCTATGGGAGCTCATATTGATGTTAGTATGTTGTATGTTGGACTATGGAGAAAGCCTATGGGAGCTCATATTGGTGTTAGTATGTTGTATGTTGGACTATGGGGAAGGCATATGAGAGCTCATATTGATGTTAGTATGTTGTATGTTGGACTATGGGGAAGGCCTATGAGAGCTCATATTGATGTTAGTATGTTGGACTATGGGGAAAGCCTATGAGAGCTCATATTGATGTTAGTATGTTGGACTATGGGGAAAGCCTATGAGAGCTCATATTGATGTTAGTATGTTGGACTATGGGGAAAGCCTATGAGAGCTCATATTGATGTTAGCATGTTGTATGTTGGACTATGGGGAAAGCCTATGAGAGCTCATATTGATGTTAGCATGTTGTATGTTGGACTATGGGGAAAGCCTATGAGAGCTCATATTGATGTTAGTATGTTGGACTATGGGGAAAGCCTATGGGAGCTCATATTGATGTTAGTATGTTGGACTATGGGGAAAGCCTATGAGAGCTCATATTGATGTTAGTATGTTGGACTATGGGGAAAGCCTATGAGAGCTCATATTGATGTTAGTATGTTGGACTATGGGGAAAGCCTATGAGAGCTCATATTGATGTTAGTATGTTGGACTATGGGGAAAGCCTATGAGAGCTCATATTGATGTTAGCATGTTGGACTATGGGGAAAGCCTATGAGAGCTCATATTGATGTTAGTATGTTGTATGTTGGACTATATGGGGAAAGCCTATGAGAGCTCATATTGATGTTAGTATGTTGTACTATGGGGAAAGCCTATGAGAGCTCATATTGATGTTAGCATGTTGGACTATGGGGAAAGCCTATGAGAGCTCATATTGATGTTAGCATGTTGGACTATGGGGAAAGCCTATGAGAGCTCATATTGATGTTAGCATGTTGGACTATGGGGAAAGCCTATGGGAGCTCATATTGATGTTAGCATGTTGGACTATGGGGAAAGCCTATGGGAGCTCATATTGATGTTAGTATGTTGGACTATGGGGAAAGCCTATGAGAGCTCATATTGATGTTAGCATGTTGGACTATGGGGAAAGCCTATGGGAGCTCATATTGATGTTAGTATGTTGGACTATGGGGAAAGCCTATGGGAGCTCATATTGATGTTAGTATGTTGTATGTTGGACTATGGGGAAAGCCTATGAGAGCTCATATTGATGTTAGTATGTTGGACTATGGGGAAAGCCTATGGGAGCTCATATTGATGTTAGTATGTTGGACTATGGGGAAAGCCTATGGGAGCTCATATTGATGTTAGCATGTTGGACTATGGGGAAAGCCTATGGGAGCTCATATTGATGTTAGTATGTTGGACTATGGGGAAAGCCTATGGGAGCTCATATTGATGTTAGCATGTTGTATGTTGGACTATGGGGAAAGCCTATGAGAGCTCATATTGATGTTAGCATGTTGGACTATGGGGAAAGCCTATGAGAGCTCATATTGATGTTAGCATGTTGGACTATGGGGAAAGCCTATGAGAGCTCATATTGATGTTAGCATGTTGGACTATGGGGAAAGCCTATGAGAGCTCATATTGATGTTAGCATGTTGGACTATGGGGAAAGCCTATGAGAGCTCATATTGATGTTAGCATGTTGTATGTTGGACTATGGGGAAAGCCTATGGGAGCTCATATTGATGTTAGTATGTTGGACTATGGGGAAAGCCTATGAGAGCTCATATTGATGTTAGCATGTTGGACTATGGGGAAAGCCTATGAGAGCTCATATTGATGTTAGCATGTTGGACTATGGGGAAAGCCTATGGGAGCTCATATTGATGTTAGCATGTTGGACTATGGGGAAAGCCTATGAGAGCTCATATTGATGTTAGCATGTTGGACTATGGGGAAAGCCTATGGGAGCTCATATTGATGTTAGCATGTTGGACTATGGGGAAAGCCTATGAGAGCTCATATTGATGTTAGCATGTTGGACTATGGGGAAAGCCTATGAGAGCTCATATTGATGTTAGCATGTTGGACTATGGGGAAAGCCTATGGGAGCTCATATTGATGTTAGCATGTTGGACTATGGGGAAAGCCTATGGGAGCTCATATTGATGTTAGTATGTTGTATGTTGGACTATGGGGAAAGCCTATGGGAGCTCATATTGATGTTAGTATGTTGTATGTTGGACTATGGGGAAAGCCTATGGGAGCTCATATTGATGTTAGTATGTTGTATGTTGGACTATGGGGAAAGCCTATGGGAGCTCATATTGATGTTAGTATGTTGTATGTTTGACTATGGGGAAAGCCTATGGGAGCTCATATTGATGTTAGCATGTTGGACTATGGGGAAAGCCTATGGGAGCTCATATTGGTGTTATGTTGTATGTTGGACTATGGGGAAAGCCTATGGGAGCTCATATTGATGTTAGTATGTTGTATGTTGGACTATGGGGAAAGCCTATGGGAGCTCATATTGATGTTAGTATGTTGTATGTTGGACTATGGGGAAAGCCTATGGGAGCTCATATTGATGTTAGTATGTTGTATGTTGGACTATGGGGAAAGCCTATGGGAGCTCATATTGATGTTAGCATGTTGGACTATGGGGAAAGCCTATGGGAGCTCATATTGATGTTAGCATGTTGTATGTTGGACTATGGGGAAAGCCTATGGGAGCTCATATTGATGTTAGTATGTTGGACTATGGGGAAAGCCTATGGGAGCTCATATTGATGTTAGCATGTTGTATGTTGGACTATGGGGAAAGCCTATGGGAGCTCATATTGATGTTAGCATGTTGGACTATGGGGAAAGCCTATGGGAGCTCATATTGATGTTAGCATGTTGGACTATGGGGAAAGCCTATGAGAGCTCATATTGATGTTAGCATGTTGGACTATGGGGAAAGCCTATGGGAGCTCAGCGAGGTGTGTGATGCGGCACAATGGCACCAGCAGCCTTAGGCAACACAACAGCCTTGGTGACACCATGAAGAAAACACATCACACAGAATGGCCGGCCAGAGCCTTCATTGACATCTGGGTCAGAAACAGCCAGGCAGTGGCTTTGCTTGATTTGTATTCAATCCATGTATCGTCACATTTGACAAGCGAGGCTATTAGACACAAACTCTGTTGAGCAATGAAAGAGGCTTTCATTGAAGCAAACAGGTAGAGATGGGTTCAGGGCGGTGGGACTCGGGAGCTAAATGATATATTCATGAAGGTTTTGTAGCTAGTTGATTGGCTCTAGGCTAGACCTCACCAACCAAGCCTGCAAACCAGGTTTGACAAAGCTCATGTAGAGCAGCAGCAGCGAGGGAGAAGCCTCTCACTGCTCATCCCATCATCACACCGCCTGCAATCTCCCAGAGCCCCACAACAACTGCAGGAAACGAGATGATATGAAGATCAGCACCCAGGGGAGCTTTAATGCAGTGGGTAACCAGCTTGACTGTTTGGTGCATAAGCACAATGTTTTGTGGGTCGCTTTCAGGAAAAAATGTGGAAAAATACACCTGAAAGTAGAATTCCTATTCCTACAGTGCAATCTTGTTCAGTCAATATTCGAAAGTCTCTGGACGTTTGCCCATTACATCCCAGACATGATGCCACAGGTGCGCCTCGTCTGGTACCGAGCATTGTCCAGAGAAGTACCTGTCTGAGAGAACAAATGTTCTCCGTGATGAAGATCAACAAATCATCCCACAGGTCTGGCCTGCAGACAAAACGCCCTCTCTCTTCATCCAGAAAGTGGCCACAGCTCATGTCTTAACTGCGAGGATTGATGAACCCGCATTAAAGGAAGTAGTGCAGTGCCCGTTCCCCTCCCTCCCCTTCCCCCATTCACAAATCATGCTCTCCCACTAATTTCCCAAGTTTGAAGTCGACCAGACAAACGGTTCTCAAGATAAACGCTTTTTGTGTTGCCAATAGGTGGTGCTATGACTATGCACATGGCCGAATTGCATGAAATTCGACACCGCACTAACGTCGGGTTTCCAGCAGCACACTCCTCAATTTGGAAGTTGATCGGACGAACTCCTTTTTGTGTTGCCAGTAGGTGGCGCACTGACTATGCGCGTATCTGAATTGCACGAAATTCGGCCCCCCGAGTTTGACGTCGATCCGACGAACGGTTCTCGAGGTATGCAAAGGACTGACAGACAGACAGACAGACAGATGTACAGTCGGTCCCGGAATGAATAGTTGATTCCAGCAATCCAGAGGGAGCCAAAAGGTCAGAGCTCTCCACAGGCTGGTGGATAAATACCATGCAGGCACTGATGTGTCATATTTACGCCTTTACAGTATGTTACTTATATTGGATCTCTAGAATCATTCATTTGCTTGACTAAATGCCATGCACAATCAATCATGTGTCACATATTCAGGCCTGTTTTGCAGGCTATATGCTATCTTTATGAAATCTGATCAATAAAGGAATTGTTTTACCCAAATATATTTTATTTTACTTGACTAAATGCCACAGCTAGTGAGGTGTCACATTAAGGCATTTCAAGCAGTACAAGTAAAACGTTAAGCATAAGCTTCAGTCTTTTTTTGACTAAATGTCATGCAGGCTTTGATTTATGAGCCATTTAAAGCATGGTCAGAGATCATCCGTTTACTTTGTTCAATTAAAATATAAACATAGAATACAAGAAAAAAGATCCAGTCCTCAACTTATTACTAATTAGTCTGCAACAGTGAACAAGTGAATGTGTTTACTTCTAAAAAGAAAGAAATAGCTGGAAAAGTGCCATAATAGCTACCTAACACTTTCTGACATCTCTTCATTTATATGAACTTTTTGTGGAACATCCATGCAAGCTTGCAGTCCAATACTATGGTTTAAAGCAGTGTTTCTCAACTGGTGGGTCATGACGCAAAAGTGGTTTGCGGGCCCGTTTTGAGTGGGTCACGGATGTGTGCATGGGAAAAAAAGTTATTCTAATCCTAGAGGATGCTGGCGGCCGTCCACTGTCTTTCAGAGGCTGTAACAGGCTCAGTTGTCGCAAGAATGGTGATTCTGGTATTGATATGAAACTAGAAGACCTACTTAAGGCATCTGATCTGTTGATACCATTTCATGCTAACTTGTCGGGAAAGGGGCTAAATAATGCTCCAAATTTAGGCAAACTTTTGGCGAGGGAAAAACTGGCATGGCCATTTTCAAAGCGGTCCAAATCTGAAATTTGGGTCGCGACTTAAGCGCCCGGCATGGTTCTGCGCAACCTCAACTTGGCGCCCTGTCGCCGAGTGGCGGCGACAGCGAGACTGTGCATACTCAAACGTTGGCTGCGCTACATGTTCAAAACGTTATCGTGTCGTTTACCAAGAACTTGCAATCATGTCGGTGGGGGAACATTTTATTGTCCGTCCATTTCAAAACTCATTCCGGGGAGCCTGCAGAAGGCTTTGCTAGATGAGGGACAAGCACTGTTAAATGAGGAAATGGCATTTCCTCATTCCTCACAACAAGGAGTTGACGCCGCAGAGTCACATTTTGGAGGAGCTGCACGCCGCCTCCGCCGAGCTGCGCCGATAGGACGCCCAGCTGCGGCGACCCCCTCGGCGCAGTCAGCGCCGGCGATTTCGCTCGAGCATAATTTGCGCTTAAGGAAAAAGTGTGGGTTGTGATGCTAGACCAGTTGAGAAGCACTGGTTTAAGGAAGCCAAATTCCACTTGCTCCCTTGTGGCTGTGGAAATGTCCTCATGCTTGTAGCTGTGGTTGAGCAAAGCGTCCAGGAGCTCGGTGACCTATAAAAAAAAAATGGCTAATTTGCTTACAATTGTGTTGGCTTGTGGTGGTCACAACAATCAAGAACAGAAGAGCATCGGACGGTGGTTAGCAGTGGTTAGCACTGTTGCCTCACAGCAAGAAGGTCCTGGGTTCGAACCCCGGTCCATCGCAGGTCCTTTCTGTGTGGAGTTTGCATGTTCTTCCCGTGTTTGTGTGGGTTTCCTCCGGGTGCTCCGGTTTCCTCCCACCACCAAAAGACATGTATGTTAGGGTTAATACTCCTGTCAGTACCCCTGACCAAGGCAATGGCAAAAGACCTGGAGTTGGTCCCCGGGCGCTGCACTGTGGCTGCCCACTGCTCCTAGTTCTAGGAAGGTTCCTAGTAGAGGATGTGTCAAATGCAGAGGATGAATTTCCCCATGGGGATAAATAAAGGATAACTTAACTAACTTACATTAACTGGTGTTTTGCGTACAAATGATTTTTATACATCCAATTTTAACTGTTGGTGCCAACTCCTTTGTAGTAAAAGCACATTAAAATTGTGGCCACCTTTGAATGAGGCAATAAAGTGTCAAAGACTTAAAATGAACTTCAATATGTAGTATGTTGTTTTCATCTTGTTCATATAGTTATATAATTTATATACATATATATGTGTATCTAATATGACATCCTGTCATTGCAACTGTCTGGCTTGTAAATGAAAATCCATGTTTTATTCAAAGGCAGGTGCAGGTGGGTTTGCAGGCTAGGTCTCCTTAGTCTACTGACAGGCTCATAAATATTAATGGTGCTGGGTGGATTTACAGGATGACATAGCATGTTGGGCAAATTGTTCAGACTGAAAAATCATGGATACCATTCAATGATTCATTCATTCATAAATATTCATTGGTCATATTTTTTGAAGTTTGGCAATCTGGCCTGAGATTGTAAAAAGCAAAAATATTTAACTGTTATAGGACATGTTGGAATAGAAAATAGTGATCACCAATTGCAATAACCTAGGCATTGGACCCTCTTTACAACACTCATAATGTAATTTTATTATTATAATATTTATTAAAGATTTGCTACCTCTAAACAATGTCACATATACATTCTTATACTCATAAGAAGACAGGGAATTAATGCTGTGCCACACACAAAACATCATCCACGTTCACACTGTCATGGCAACTCTATTTTTGAATCATTGTAGAGCAATGAGTCAGACGGGAGAACGGAGGTGAGCGTAACCTGAGCTGTGTTGACAGCACTGGCAGCAACCCATGTTAAGGGCAAGCTTGCGGTGGAGCGGGATTCGATCCGCCGACCTCCCGCGCTAACTACTATGCCAAGAGAGCTAGCTCCCTTGGCAGAACTGGTTAACGGGCCTTTTTACTGGGGAGTGAGTTTAACCAACGTACTCGCTACCACTCAAGGATTCATTCATTCACTACATGAGCAAGATTCACATCTGACGTGTCGTTGCTTACTGACTGTCCATGAGACAAAGGGGCGGGGCTGTAGTCCTGGTGAGTGAGAATTGGTGGGTTAGACACATACCACAGGCAAACAGAGTGGGTTAGACACATACCACAGGCAAACAGAGTGGGTTAGACACATACCACAGAGGGATTAACTCGCTTCTGGAGCCAGCCTCAAGTGGCCATTCGAAGAAGTGCAGTTTTTTGTTACTTCTGCATTGGCCCCATTTTTCCAAGAGGTTGTCGCTTGACTTTTACAAGTTTGCAGAACATTCCTTGTTGAAACTGCTATCCACAGACATGCACAGACTCCATTGAATGAGAAAACCAACGTTGTTTCCGAGCAGCAGGCGAGGAAAAAAGGTCTACCACAGAAGACAGAACCCATAGGCTACTTTCAAACTTCCTGTTCTAGGTCTACAACATCCCAGAAGACAGAACCCATAGGCTACTTTCAAACTTCCTGTTCTACTTTTAGAAAGAATTCTGGGGACCACAATGGAAATAAGCCCTAGGCCTTTATTGTGTTTTTATCCTCTGTGATTTCCTGTGATGTTTGTTTTTAACTTATGTTTGATATTTGGTGCTTGTCCACTTCTCTTTGTTCTTTTTATCTTATCACCAAATAAATTCATTCATTCTGCCTACATGATGATGCAGGTCTTCACTCTTTCTTTCTCAAAATGCACGTTGTGCGTTGCCTAGACTCTTTCTCTCTCACAAGCACACACTCACGCATGCACACACTCACACACACACTCATGCACACACACACACGCACACTCACACACACACACACTCACACGCATGCACAAACATGCACGCGCGCACTCACTCACACATGCATGCACACACTCTCACACACACTCACACGCGCGCACTCACTCACACTCACTCTCTCACACACGCGCACACACACACACTCAGTTTCCATGTGTTATTTTGTCTGACGCACTTCTCTTGCCCTCCACTGGGATTAATACAGTTGAATTGAATTGAACATGAGCTGAGGAAGATATGAAGATGTGATGCAGTGTGGCATCTCTTTCACATACTGAAATTAAATAGAATGTGTGTGCTTATCCTAAATGCCTCTGACAGGATTAACCAAAACCATTTAAGGCCCCCCCTTCCTCCCTCCATCCCTCCCTCCTACTCCACCCTGAGGAGTTCAGCACAAACGCCCTCCACCCTGCCATCACTCCATAATTGCCTTGGTGGTAAAAAGCCGGAGAACACATCTCGCTAAGTCAATGATTCAGAAGTGTTATTTATGTTCGGCAGAGTCTATTCGTTGCTTCGGGGGGAACGGCACCATCTCTGTCAGCATTGTGTGTCAGCTCTCAGAAGGAAAATGTAATAACATGCTCTGTGTTGCTGTTGTTTTTCCAGACGACAAACACTGTTTGGGCCTGCAACGAACATTTCCGGCTACCTTGGACGGCGGCAAATGGTAAGTCTGCCCCCTAACACGGTTTCCTCTTTGAGTGATCAAGCCACCCAGTTCATTTCTGCCCCCATATGTTGAGTGATGAGGCGGCAAGAAAAACATAATATACCAGTAAGTGAGAATGGATGTTTCCGTGTCCATAGGCAAATTCCTAATAGGTCTAAAATATATGATCTTTCTCTTCAGAAAATCTGACTTGATGTCAAGACTCAAACAAAAGCCCTGTGAGAAAAAAGAGACGAGGTTGACCTGTATCAACCCCAAGAAGAGTCATATCTCTGAATTTGCCCATCAGATGCCAGTGCATCTGATGACAACCCCATGGGGCCTAGCTAACAACACCTGGGGCCTAGGTAAGCAAGCTACTTCAATGGTCAAAAGAGCCTATCTCCCTGTAATCTTGCTCAGTTCTCCTGTTAAGGACATTGGTGCAGTGTTGGATACCCCTAGACACAAGTTTATTAAGGAGATCGAGACCGAACCGTAACATCACGCACTGCATGATGGACTAGCCTCTAGTTAGGGACAGCACACTTTGGAGCAGTCTCATCCAGCCAGAGGTGACGGGTTGGAGGTTCCTGCAAAATGCTGATCTTATTTCCAATACTCCATGTTTCTCCAGGCAAGGTACAAAAAGCCCAGATGGGCGATACAGATGGACTGTGCAGTGAAAGTTTTCCTTGTTAATTTTGAACTTTCTTTACACAACCTGTTTCTCTGAGTCACTCCACCCGGCCCTTATTTATGAGAGAAAACTCCGGGAGAGCAAAAAAACACTGACTCACTCGGCATGTTAATATCCTGCCATTAATGTCTTGAGTGCCCTAATATAATCGAGCCCAGATGATTGAAGAATAATGAGGGAACTAACGTGACGGTTAATCGTCAATTAGATTTCACTCGTGTCTCCCGTGCGCACAGAGACCAGAAGTGTAAGAAAAATAAATGACGTACAGAGTCACCAGAGAGGACGAAATCACAGAAACCAATACATGGATATGCTAAAAGGTCATTTGCGGAGGCCTAATCGTGCTGAAACTAATTAGATGGGTTTTGCAACAGAGGGAACTGTCTTCTCATTTCACTCTTCTGCAAAGCCTTGAGTCATTGTCGTGATTACTTTGCCAGGATGTGCGGATGGAAAGATACCGTGTTGTTTTAGGGACGGAAGCAAGTTTGAGCAAGTTTGTTGGTTTGGGTTTTGATTGGACAGTCAAATGTTGGGTCTAAAAAGAGAGATACTGATACTCCTCTCCCAGCAGGCATAGAGAGCTACAGTTAGATAGAGAGAGAGAGTGATAGTTAGGCATCAGAACCCATGTTGTTGGGTCATCATTACTGAAACTACCCTGTTAGAGAGAGAGCCATAGTTAGGCATCAGAACCCATGTTGTTGGGTCATCATTACTGAAACTACCCTGTGCTTGAAATGCGTATTGAAATGAAAATCATAATTGTTGCAGGCTAGACGGCAGCACAGCTCTCTTCCTGCATCGCTCTGTCTAGAAGTATCTGTGCTTGTTACTAGAAGCTTTGTTGTCACTTCCACAATAAATTCTCCTTGCGTCTCTGGGTATCTCACATTACATTGTCAGCCTTTCAAGTCACAACTGTTGATTTTACGGGCGCACTTATCGTTGGCAACATAATTGTCGCAAATTGTCTAGTGCCTAACTTGTAAACCATGAATCATAAATGTTGCTAATGTAACCTGTGTTGTGTTGACGGCCCTTGCAGAAACCCAGGGCTTGTCCCAGGGGTGGAGCAAGATTTGATCTGCCCGCCTCCTGCTTCCAAAGCGCACGCGCCAACTCACCACTATGCCAAGAGAGCTAAGCTCCCTTGGCGGAGCTGATTAACGGGCCTTTATACAGGGATTTAACCAACACACTCGCTACCATTCGGGACTCGTGAGGACTCACTCTCGGTTCGGTTACACTAACATACAAAAGAGCATAGTCTTTCCAGGAAAAGCACTCACCCACTTACTTAGACACCCCTCCCCACACACACACGCGCGCGAGCGCACACACACACACACATATGCTCGCGCGTGTGCGCACACACACACATTTAAAGGAGAATTTAATTTTTTTTTAACCTGGACCCCTCTCCTCACATTAATTATGATCTGACGACTCACCCAGTGATCTCCGCAGCGTTTCTGGCCATCCTACGCGTTGTTTTGAGATCAATACTCTCCAATCCAGTCGTAAAATAGAGCTCCGTGGGGGCCAAGTGGCAGCCTGTCTTTCCTGCATCTAAATAGCCAGTTTTATTCCTGTTTTTGCCACATATCGTCATAATCTCATCCCTCAACAACCACCAGACTGATATTTCCCCCGGGGCTGTTTCCTGGAGTCTCCCGGGGATCAAATTACCTCATTCGTGATCTCGGTCACCAAGTCTCGTCAAGTCCTGCGATACTTTCCTGCCGGCTGGCCAACTACCTGTAGTTGGCCAACTACCTGTAGTTGGCCAACTAGGTTCCAGGTTAAAAAAAAACGAAATTCTCCTTTAAGATATTCTCTCCTAAATGAAGTGCATACATACTATCTGAGCTAGGTCCTAGACTAAGAGTGTTGTATAAAATTGAAGTTCCATTGATTGGCATTTCATAATCAATAAGCTATAATTGCATACACATTTGAGATGGAGAATCTAGCTGTAATCTGTGCCTGTCAGTCTGATGAGTGTGTGTGTGTGTGTGTGTGTGTGTGTGTGTGTGTGTGTGTGTGTGTGTGCGTGCGTGCGTGCGTGCGTGCGTGCATGCGTGCGTGCGTGCGCGAGAGAGAGTGTGTGTGTGTGTGGGTGCATGCTTGTGTGTGTGTGCCAGTGCGCACCTGAGGGAGTATGATCGCCAAAGCCAGTGCAAGGATACACCGGCCACGTCCAGATCTGGTCACGGGATGAGAGCGTAATCCATCGCATGCTCTCTGAGGACTTTCTGCTGTGGTCAAGGTTGGAGGTGAAACAGACTAAATGCACAGCATTCTAAGAAAGGCGCAGCGGAGGAAATCGATGGTATAAATCCAAATCCGACAAGCCTCCATCCTTCACAATAATGCAGAAACCCATCCGAGGCTACTCAAGACATGAAACATTTAGGCCATAAATTGAATGTAGCAGGAGACTGGGAAGAGGAAGAGAGAGAACTGACTCACGACTACTCTGTCAGACTTGACCTAATTTATTCCTCCCCTCTCCCCATTGTAATGAAACTAGAGACAATCAGAGAACTTACCCTTGCCAAAATACATCTCATCAAAATATCCATACACAAAACATTCTCATGTAGACCACTTTTGACTTCTGAAGCGCAAATGCGTTCTTTTTTAATGCAATACTCAGAAAACATTTCAAAGTCCTAAAGGTGGTTCTCGTTTGTGAAGATGATCCCGCTGAACACAAATTACCACTCCCATAAACTTGTGTTAACCACAGACCTTATTTCATGCATTTAACCGGAATACCCATTCTAAATTCCTATAGCCTTCCCCACTAAGAATGAACATGGTGGCGATTTCTGGTTCAGCCTACAAAAATATGTCATCCTAGCAGTAGCCTTTCCATCTGGAGAAGATGATGAGTGCTGAACATGTTCACATACGTCTGCTTGCATCTATTGTATACAAGCTATCATTGTGCTACACTTTTTTCCCGTGTCTACAAGCACATGCATCCAGTGTCTGGTTTTATCTTATACTGACTGTACTGTCAGCTTCTTCCAAAATATTTGGATCTCTCATATTTGCCCTACTTCTGGATCCAAATAAAAGTATTTCACTGTTATAGGCTAATATGACCCCTGCGAACAACGTGGGATGTGTGATTTTATTCATGACAGACTTGATGACACATTGATATTGACGCTGCTTATTCAGCTTAAAAATACATGTTATCCTACTATTCTCTGCTCCTTTCATGCTGTCCCCTCTCCACTGCACAGCTCAGCAACATGAGGAGGAATGCCATTCTCCCTCTCGTTCTCGACGTTCCCTCAATGTTTACTCTGGGTCAGGGCCGTCCAGAGAGATGGCAGTGCCCCTGGAAGGGTCCAGCCACTATGCCCCCCCCCCCCCCCCTCCCCCGCACGCGCTTTACTCATATCAACGCTGCAGCTTTCAGAGCTGACTGAAAAAAGTTTGTTAACAGATTATTATTTGGGTCTAAAGCCCTTGCCTGCTCCCGCTTTTTTTTTGCCTTGCGATTTTGGCATCCTGACTTTTGTTTTGCTCCTGGCATTTTGCTATCACCGGTCTTGTTTTGTTTGCTATCTATCACCTGTCTGTGTTGTGTGTTACACCATAAATGGTCCCTCTAGCTGATGCTGCCCCAAACAAAATCCTCCGCCCCAAGCCTGCCTTGTTCTTCTTCTTCTTCTTTTGGCTTTCCGGCAGACTAGATGCCTTGCGGCACATTGCTGCCTCTCACTGCACTGGTCGGATGGGGGATTACATCAGAATGGCACTATTTTCCACAGGAGCACTCCTGCCCAAGCATGCCTTGTTACTGCTGCTGTGTTTTGTGTATTTGTTTGACTCCTTGCAAAAAAATAAATTAGTTGCCGCATTTTCAGGATGGGAGATATATTTTAGTGTTACTTTTTTTTTTTTTTTTGTCTGGCTCCAATGCCCCCCCTAGTGGCGATGCCCCTGGAAGCTTACCCCTTTACCCCCCCTTATGGGCGACCCTGCTCTGGGTTCCCAGGTGTTTTCCCCCATTTCCACCACTGCTTGAACCAGAAAATGATTTAGCCTCCATCTATTATTTGTAAAACACAGAAACAGAAAGGGGGCAAAAAACTAGAAATCATGCACTTTTATAATGCTAATAATATGATAGTATACCAACAAATGTCAGCATGTTTGTTAGATAGTAAAATTTTAAGTATTCTCTACCAAACAGTTGAGTTGCCACACCATGAAAAAATTTACCATGAATTGCCAACTCAACGTTGAGTTGGCAATTCATGGTAAAAAAAATTTGGCAGAGCAGTTAAAAAAAAGACCCATATAAGACTTTTTTGTTGCATCAAGTTACATAATTCTGTTTAGTAGCCTAACATGTTAGATGACAATGTGTCAAAGAAACTAAGCTTACATTTGAAAATTCAACCAAAATTAGTCCACATGTCAGGATTGATTTTCTTTTTCCAATTTCCTGGGAGCAGTCTGACTGAAAAGGCTTACTGTTAAAAAGCAGAGTGCCCTCTAGTGGATTCTTCTAGCATAGCACCTCAACCAAGTGGTAGAGATGGCTCAATAAACATGAGTTAAGTTCACCACATTTTTCAATAAGAAATAGTGACTTAAAATGGCTCTATCAAATGGTTGAGCAAACTATTAAAGATTAAACTGGTAGAAATTAATGAGGATCTCTTTAAAGGGGGTGGGGGATCATATGAGAAAAACAACATGTATTTTTGACGTTTTGAATAATTTGTCAAATGAACATGGATTTTGATTCTATGTCTTGTACCATCAGATGTCACCCAGTGGTCTCTAGTGAACAATACTTTAATCAAAGAATCGTATCATCATTGTTTCATGATAATTTTTAATGATCTGGCTAATTGAATAATCCCTCTTCATGCAATGCCCCCTGGCAGTTCTGCTGGGGGGAAATTGTCTAGCTCCACAAAGGCTGCCTGATTTGCTGAGTAAGACTTCTCATTCATGCAATTATGCTTAATTGGAGTCACTAGTGTTCCCCTTCCCCCCATTCACACATCATGCATTCCCACTCTTCACCCCCATCCTCCCCCTGCTTGCACCGCTCCCCCAATTGGTCGAATTGCATGAAATTCAACACTGTACTTTTTCAGGTCCACAGCAGCGCACACGCAACGTTTGAAGTCAATCGGATGAATGGTTCTCAAGACTATACGCATGTGCAAATTGCACGAAATTTGGCACTGCACTCTATGAGGTCCCCAGCAGCGCACCCATCAAGTTTGAAGTTGATCGGACGAACGGTTCTTGAGATAAACCACTTTTTGTGTTGCTAGTAGGTGGCGCTGTGACTATGCATGTGTCTGAATTGCATTAAATGTGGCACCACACATCAGGTTCCCAGCAGCGCACACCCCAAATTTGAAGTCGATTGGACGAACGGTTCTCGAGATAAACACATTTTGTGTTGCCAGTAGGTGGGGCTGTGACTCTGTCAGGGGCCCTTAAGCTTGCTCGCCGAGTTTGAAATTGTTCCGGTTCTCATGAAGGACATCCCGGATTGATTACTGCAATGCTCTTCTCTTTGGCCTACTCGCTCAATAGGCTCCAAATCATTCAGAACTCTGCTGCCCGGATCATTACCCACACTAAATCATCTGACCACATCACCCCCGTCCTCATTCAACTCCACTGGCTCCCCGTTCACTACCGGATTGACTAGAAAAACCTTCTGCTCACCTATAAAGCCCTACAACCTAAACCTAGCCCCCAGCTATCTCTCTGACCTCCTCCTGGAGTACGCCCCGACCTTCACGTTCCCTGCGCTCTTCCTCAGCCGGCCTCCTGACAGTTCCCACCTCCCGCCTCAGCACCATGTGTGTGGGGGCTCAGTTCCCACCTCCCGCCTCAGCACCATGTGTGCTGGGGCTTTTAGTTCCCACCTCCCGCCTCAGCACCATGTGTGCTGGGGCTTTTAGCTGCACCGCTCCCAGACTCTGAAACTCCCTGCCCCCACACATCCGACAGTCTGACACCATAATTAAATCCCACCTCAAAACCCACCTGTTCAAACTGGCTTACTCACTTTAAGCCCATACAGCACTCCGTTTTCTGACCCAACCCCCTATGGGTCTGCCCGTCTCCTGTCTTTTCCTTTGATCTATGATTGTCTTGTTTTATCTATGCTGTTTGCATGCTTGTTGTTTTTATCCGAGTAGGATCTTTTAGTATTTGATGGTTTTTATGCACTGTACCTTGGGTGTCCTGAAAGGCGCCTCCAAATAAAATGTATTATTATTACTTTTTTATTATTAAGGACACGGCTCGCTGGGCCTTTACTGTACAGTATGCATCAAATGGCAGAGAGGAGAAATAGCCTGTGACTGAGAGAAAGCAGTTCCCATTGACTAAAGAACATGACATGGTTGTCACATCACAACTTCACTCTGCAACAATATTTACAGAAACCTCTAGAATACAGAATGAATGTCATTGGGACACTTTTATACAGATTGTTTCATGACTGCTAATCTGTTACACCACCTGAAAGGGCAACTTCAGATTTTTATATATATTATTTATTTATTTATGGTTGTATAACAGGCATAACAGTGTTTTGAAAAAGCCAATACACAATAAAACAAAAAATATGTGTAATAGCCTATCTATATGACTTATTCTGAAAGCTACAACCTCAAATGAGTATACCAAAATGTGGGAATGTCTGACCTGTCAATTTACCTGTTAAGTGAGAATTGGCGACTAATAGGTGTGTGTGAGGCGACTATTTAATACTCAAAGTAAAAGATTGATCGATTGGTTAAAAAAAGAAAGAAATATCATTAACTCGATATTGCTGATATAACCAGGTTTATTTTGGAACTATGTGAACAACCATGTATTCTTGCACTATGCAGTGATTTTTAGCTGCACAGCCTCCCATTGCCCGCCATGTTCACTATATGGAAACGGAGAAAATAGTCTGTAGTTTTTCTGTCTGACAATCATTACCGCTCTCCAAACCTTGCAATTTCCATGTTATCATTTCAACATTATAATGCTGAACAGGAAATATAATGATGCAATTAAACCATGAAATTATGTCTGCTATACCATCTTCGACCATCTCTAGATCTCCAGCATCTCCTCCTCTCTCCTCTTTGACGCCCACTCGTCCTCTCACTCTCCCTCCCGCCAGGTAACGGCTCAGTGTGGGCTCACCTTGCCTGGGTGGCTAATGCATTTTTCATGTCCCTGTGTGGTACTACAGAGGAATGGTGAAATCCTGACAGTAGTGCTCTTGTGTGGGTGGGCATGTCACTCCTTACAGATGGGGGGGGATCGATTAATGGGGGTGGGAAGTGGAAACAATTACAGGCTGGATGTGTCAGTATGAGGCAAAGTGAAGGGGCTGGGGGTTCAAACTCTAATCCTGGCCACCCGACCCAGGGAAATTAGAGAGAAGCTCCAGATTGTTAGCCAAGAACGCATCTGAGCTGAGATAATCCAGCTCACATTTAAATGAAATAAATGCATAATAGAATACAGTATTTGAGCGTGTAATGCATATGCAGCAGGCAGGTATACAGACAGGCTTATACCAGGCACACTATTTTCTTCCTCGACTGAAATGGTAAAAACACAAGGAGTCATTTTTGTGTGCATGAAAGCGGTAGATGGATTACTGGTGTGTTCAATCTACAAATGACATTTGAGCACAAAAACACATTTGAGCTCACTTTATTTGGGCTTTTGTTTACATCACACATTTTCCTCACTGCCCTTTCAGAGACTCCATTGGAAGGTAAAACTTGTGTGCTAATAAAACTAAAAGTGCTAAGACATCTTCACCACCAAGGCACATTCCAATGCTTTCCTGTTCATCACTTTCTCTCCCAAGTCTCTCTCTCTCACACACACACACACACACACACACACACAGAGGATTTGACAAGCAGAGAGGGGTGTAGATAGAGAGCGGGGGGGGGGGGGGGGTGGTAGGTGGCTGTCTTTAAAACCTTGAGAGGCATCTGCTGCTCTCTCTGCCTCTTCTCTGCCACTCTTGTGGAGAACAGAGGCACAGGGGAAGAGATGAGGCTCCGCGAGCAGCAGTCTAACACATAACTAGCAGCAGCACTGCAATATGAAATGTTCCAAAAGTCTCATAATAGGAACGATTTCATCCGTCTTTGGTTGGCTTAAAGTGACAGCACCTTTTTTTAAAGAGTTAATGATGGGGAACAAGACATATCTCAGCTATGAAATGTAACAAACATAGGCTCACAATGAGAACACAATTGTGGTGGAGAATTGCAAATGAATGAAAAATGCCCATTTACAATTGCATCTAGCCATCTACCATATTGCATTATTCTAGTAGGAATTTGTCCGTTTTGTTAACTCAGCAAAGACGAGTCTTTCCAAACATCCTAATTCATATGGATTTGATTTGTAGATGTGCATGACAAACTCAACCCATTACACATGATTGGATGTATAGCAAGAGCACAGGTTTGATTTAGAAAGTGCACAAACACTGCCCTAGATAAAACATTTCATATTGTAATTGCATTTCCTGCAATGTGAATGGCAGAATATGATTTTTCTTCCTTTATGAGCCAACAGACGATGAATTTCCTCCTCAGAACCAGTACTGGCCCAAAGACATAGAACAAATCAAAATGACTTGTAAATGAACACACACAGGAACAGCATGTCTGGAAATGACTATAACGCCCGGCCGGGTCACACAGCGTGACTACCTGTGTGACTCGCTGTACGGCTGCTGCTCGCATGTCAGTGGGTGTCCACACAGACAGTGTTGCTGCTGCGGCGCTGGCTATGACTGTACCAAGCCAGAGCCCATATGAGAAGCAACAGTTTTCAGAAAATGGCCATGGACGTGGATGGAAAGTTGGCCTAAGGGCTAAATGTCAACCCATTCTCACTCCGAGCGCGTAGCATATTGACGCTTTGTCCCGTCTCTTGTGCGTCGCTTGTTACTAACATGGTACCTTGAGCGACCCATGTACACCGCCTCCGGAACAGATGCGGTACGGCTCCGGTATGGCTGCGAACAGACTGTGGCCAAAGCTAACGTAGCTAGCTAATGCTAGCCAGCTTCTTCACGTTGAGCAGTCAAAGTCGGCCAACTTTGTACTTTTCGTTTTAACGAACATCTTATTAGTTACTGCAGTGTACGATAAGACTTACGTTAAAACGACAAGTACAAAGTAGACCGACTTTGGCTGCTTAACATGGAGAATCTGGCTAGCATCAGCTAGCTACGTTAGCTTGTGCTTGTGACTAGCATGACTGCTGCGGCATGCCCTGCCGCGCCGGCCCGTGTCGGTGCAGAAATCGCTCGGCTTCAATATCTGCTCGGGTAGGCATTTGATTGGCTGTATGTCGGGCACGTGGTGGGATTAACGTGGGCAATGCTAATGCTAAGCTACTGATGTTATCAGACATGATAGACATTACAAATATGAATCAGGGTTTGGGTTAGGGTTAGACCCCGTTGTGGACCCCGAGCCGAGCACTTCCGGTAGGGCGATCAGATTCTGTAAACCGAGTAGAATCCGTACCTACACACCGGTTGCCTCGGGAAGAGCCTGGTGACGTGAGGTTAGGTTGCCGTGGACAACTTGGTCTCTAGTGATTGGTTAGGGAAGACCGGAGCCCGCCCCCTCATAGAAATGCTCTGAAGTGAGTGCAATCTCACAGGAAGAGGAAATGAGTTTATGAAGTGATGATGCAGTCTGAATATCAGGCTACCTTGAAGCGGTTTCCAGAGCGACTCGTTCCCAGATGGTTATGTGAAAACAAACCATCTGTCAGCGTCAGGTTACTGTGGGGAGAAAAGAGCTTGACATTTTCACAAAAGGCTCAGATGCTCCTGTTAAAAAACACCAAAATTGGAACAGCTGACTTCAAAATCAGGATGTAATATAAATGGGATCAAACAGCTCTCGCATGCTGTTGCATCTTTAAACCACAGGAGGCAGTCATGCCTTCATTGCCTCTGTGTAGATTCCACGTGTCAAACCACTGCACCAAAAACCTCTTATCATCGGTGTACAAAGGGGCGCTTGTGAAGGCATGCCCGTGGTGCTGTACTGCTGTTCCCCTGTTTCCTTTCTCCCCCGGCGGAGAACGCCGTCTGTCTAGCGGTTGTCTTCCCCTCTGTCAGGAAGCCTGTGTTTGACGGAGTGACGCTGGAGGCTTGTTTACAGTCGCCCCCCTGGAGGAACGTGACGTGAAATTAGAGCTAGCTGAGCTGTTAGCAGGGCTAAGGAAGGATCACCATGACATGTGACAGCGCTCTGCCGGCGCTGCTTTAAAACCCGGAGTTAAATCCTGAGGGAGATGCAGAGTCAACCGCACAGTCTGAAGTCTGAGGGTCTTGCTCTTTACGAAGCTTGTGCAGTCTATTCACAGAAATGCAGCCATGTAATGCAACACATAGAGAAGCTGAAGTGGAGACTCCAAGGTTTACAGTGCAGTGACTCACACCGTATCCAGTGAAAAAGCTCGCCTGCAGTCTGATCACAGTTTTGCCTTTTCATGGCATTTCTGTCATCTCTCATGAAAAGGTCTTCTTCTCTGTACAGTCATAAAAACCTCTTCGGCCCTGGAACCCTGTCAGGCAGAGGGAGTCAGAGGACAACAGCAAGGAGAAAGGGCCAAGTTGAGCCTGAGACTCACCATTTATTAATTCATTCATTCATCTTTCTTTCTGTCTTTCTTTCTTTACTCCAAAATTGAATTTGACTTTTTGTGTCTCCCAAGTTAAAGATGCAAGCATGCTTTTTTATGCTGACCTCATTCAATAGTAAATGCCTTTAGGGCTGTCTTGAAACAGCATAACATATAACCGGTAGCATTTGGTCATATGAAACGTACTACAAGGATGAAGAACCGGAATGCTCCTTTTTCAATTGAACGAATGGCATCTGCTGAATGCTGGGTAACGTGTACTAATGTGCTATTCTGTGAAGATTTTAAAGACTTTGCGGTGAGGTTTAAATAGTGGCCTCACATTATGAAGACATGTTCTGAGAGTAAACAACGATGATGCTGTGACTGGAGGACACCAATATAGCGCCCAAAATAAGCTCTTCTTTGGAACAGAAGAATTTTTAAAGCAGTTTTTTCTAGGCAGAGGGGGTTTTGATGTCTTCCCATCCATTTCCCCCTGGTGCGCCAATGATGCAAAGCAAGGTTAGGCGCCAAGAGACAGCTTAATGTTTGGGGTGTTCAACTCGCCCAATTTCAGCTGGAAAAATGTCTACCACACGGATTACGCGCGCTGTGTAGAAAGCACTCAGGCTGTGATACACCACCAGCATCACTCAGGCTGTGATACACCACCAGCATCAGAGGTTTTCGCTGTGGCTCACCTCAAACAATTCATCAAACGGACAAATGGTCGGCTATTCCATAATCATGGCTGTCTAATTGAAAATATGAAAGGTGTTTACGTTAGCGGGGGGGCATCTCATTAATTGCTACAGGAATAGCATCAACGCATTACTCCTGCATTCTCCACTAAACAAGAGAGCATGGCTGGGTTATTGCTGGTGAATTGAATCATTATACCTGCGTAAATGGCCTGGGAGGGATGGAGGCGTGTGTGGCATCAAGACATTCAATTAAAGGGCCCATATTTTGCTAATATAATGTATTATTATTTTATTGTTGGCCTCCAGTAGAGTAACTTATTGCATCAGTCATAGTTTAAAAAACTCATTGTTTATCTTGTACTGGCTCTCACTGCCCCCTTCAGTTCACCCTCTGTCTGAAACGCTCTGTTTAGGTCCTGTCCCTGAACCCCCACCCTCCGGAAAATACTCCAGGTGGGCAGCGCGAGGAGTTTTTGCGTTTGCAAACTTCTGCCCAGAGAGCTATCGCTGTAGAAGCGACTGTCTGTCTGTCTGTCTGTCTGACTATCTATCTATCTATCTATCTATCTATCTATCTATCTATCTATCTATCTAGATAAGATAGATAGATAGATAGATAGATAGATAGATAGATAGATAGATAGATAGATAGATAGATAGATAGATAGTCATGCATAACAGAAACAGACAGGCGATCTCTGCTATGGCTACTAAATTTGGTAGTTGTAAAACAATTATATCAACGAGCAACTGATTGTCAAAACGAATTTGACCATCGATGAAAAACGTGACTTGGACATAAAGCAAGCTATCAATTGATTTATCAACATCCCCCTAGCTATCTACAGCTCCGCTAGGCCGGGCTGCACCCGGACATTTCCTTCAGTGGCTGGCCAAGCAGGGATTCTATTACCACGGCCTGCCATAACGTTACACCGGGAGCTTCACACTAGCTAATGTAGCTAGTTAGCTAACTTCCCAAATGCTTGTGACTATAGTGTGCCTCTCCTAGCAAAGGCTACACGGACCAAACCAAAATGAGGACTTGGAGAAGTCAGCAAGTTGGACTAACGTTACAAGTTCTGAAAATATGTGCCGTTCGTCATTCATCGGTTGTTCATGTCTATAAGGCAGCTGTGCTGCTAGGCTAAATAGCAAGTGCTAACGTTACCCAGCCGGTAAGTAACGTTAGCGCTTCCTAGCAGCACATTGGACCGATGCTGGAATGAGACACATATTTTCAGAACTTACCACTTCAGTCCTACATCCTGGCTCACTTCCATGTCGTCTCCTTGTTTTTGCGGTCTGGAATCCGTTATTCCATGAGACTACTACTGTTGTGTTAGTCCCAGACAGCCAGGCTAGAGAGAGCCTGGTGAGTGGTGACGCCGCCGCGGGTACTGAAACACAGAACAGGGAAGAGAGGGGAAGGGTGGGAGCTAGCGTGCGCGCGCTGCGCGCCGGCCGGCGGCAACGCTTTGTTGCCAGGGTAACAAGTCCTTACTGACGTCACAAAAATTATGGTTCTCGCACAAAATCGCCATAAATCCATGTCATCTCGTCTACGAGAGTTCATAGGCGCGAGGGGTGGTTCATGGGGGTAACATTAAAACACTTTCACATTATTTATTTGAAGCTTAGCCCATGTTTAATATGACCATCCAAGATTGTAACAACATATATATGATACAAAATTAAGAAATGCATAATATGGCCCCTTTAATGCCCTCCTCTATTTGGATTCAGATGTTAAATTACAAAGGGTGTGGGAGCCGGCTGCAGCAAACGTTGAGTGAAGGTATCACGAATGGCGCATTCATTCGTTTAGCGTTGGCTTTCCCCTCACCTCCGCTCCCCGACACACCAGTTTGTAACGATCTTCATCAGCAAGTCATTCATGTGACGGTCATGGTTGTTACGTCACATTATTTGGGAATGATCAATGGACAGATAATATTCAGCTGATAAGGTTACGTCACTCGGTTGCGTTTTTTTTTTTTTTTTTTTTTCAGATCCCTTCCCCCCCCCCCCCCCCATTTCCTCCCCAATTGTACTTTGCCAATTTCCTCCTGCTGCCCCGGTCGCTGGGGAGAGCCGTAGACTAGCACCATGCTTCCTCCGACACATGCGCAGTTGCCAGCTGCTTCTTTTCACTACTCGGTAGCGTTGATTCAGGATTAGCCATTGGTTTAGAGTAAATGTCAAGCCAAGCCCTCCATTTAGAGTGATTGAATAAGCCTTTGCACATTTTAGAAGCTTTTGGCTGTGATTATTGGACAGATCTGGCTGAGAGGTGGAGCTGTCAATTATATGTTTGTGCGTGGTGGACCTATAGAGGTCGTCCTGCACGTTGAGATTCAAGCTCAACACAACAGACGCTTGAGCTGGCCCAGAGCATCGGCCAAGCAGAGACCAGCTGAGATGGAGCTGGCCGCGAGGCAAGAGAGGTCCGACGGAGATTCGCAGAGGGCGTCGGGCAGATTCAAAGCCTTCACTACTAACTGTGGTTGTCATTACCAACTCAGCCCAAACCAATGTGCATTTATAAGATTGCGGTGGTGGCGTTGAAGTGTGTTTTACCCCTAGACTGAAGACAACGAGGCCAAATTAATGATAATAGTAGATGAGAGAGACACATTCAAGCCATTTAATGGCAGCTAGCGTCCGGGATATTAGATATGTTTGGTAGTAGAGGTTTGCTACCCGATCTGAACCCGACGGGACCCGAGACAGTCGGGTAGGCCCTGGTTTTTTAAATAAACAATTAGGGCTCGGGTCAGGCAGGACTCGTTATGCTCGCTGAAGCAAAAATACATTGTGTCATTTGTCAGGCTGGGCAGAGCCAGAGACACACTCCATCACACACCCCCTCCTGTCACCGGCTAGAAGGCAGACACAGACACACACTGGTCTGTTACCCGACCTGAACCCAACAGGACCCGAGGTACATAGGCGGAGTTTGACTTTTAGCTTAGGTAAAGTTGGCCTTTTTCAAATTTGGCCCGTTTGAAGCCAGATTTAGAGGAATATCTCATTTTAAGGCTGTCGTCATGGTCTCTCTCTCTCGCGCTCTCTCTCTCTCTCCCTCTTTGCCGGCGAAAAATTTTGGCAGGTTTTTTTTGCCGTTTGAAACCAGATTTAGAGGAATTATTATTGTACAATAATTACAACAATTAGTCTCTGAATAATAAAGTATTAGTTAGTAGTAGTAATAATAACAATAATCGGCTGCTGCTGCTGCTGCTACTACTAATAATTATAATCATTATTATTGTTAGTGTTATTAGTCAGAGTAATTATTGTTGAATAATTATAAGAATGGAAATATAAGAAATATTAGAATATGAGTAGGATTACAGAACATTAATGCTCATTATTGTATGTTTAGTAATTGACCTGCATGTAATGTACATTTATATGATATAGCGCTTCACTGTTCACTGTTGCTTTTGGCCGTGCTCAGACACTTTACCAACACAGGATAAAGCAACTTTAATAAAGAGAGAAAATATTAAAATAGATGAGAGGGGGAAACAAGTTTTATAGGTCAAAAGCAACAGTGAAAGGGTGGGTTTTGAAGGCTTTTTTGGAAAGATGACATATATGAAAGACAATCAGTTTTGGCCTGTCAGAGGCCCCCCTGTCACAGCTTTAGCAAAGAGATACCTGTGATGCTTTTCAAAGTGGATATAAATTGTATGATCATATTCAGCCAGACAGTGACATGGGAATTTACAATGGTGAGCATTAACTCCGCCCATGATGAGGTACAGCAGGCCTGGTTTTTAAATAAGGCTTAAATTTTAGGTCTGTGCAAGGCTCTGTTTGGTAGCTTATATGCTCACATTAACTAAAGGGCAGCTCACCTTGATATTAATATGAACCGGAATTGAAAGTGTATACAAGGACATGCTCTAAGTCACTATTAGAGATTTAAAGCCCCAATAAAAGCATGAAACAGCCAGCACCCAATATGCTTCACTTGTATGATTCATTCAAGGCTATAAAGCAACTGGAACAACACTGCAAAGTGCGGACGATTGCTACTCGCAGTGGCGTTTGTTATTTATCGACAGAGGCTAGGCGAGATGTTTGCCAAACGTGCCGCCATCAATTCGCAAAGTAGCATGTAGATATAATTAAATGATGACATAACCAAATGATGGCGCTAATGGAGTCTGTAACCTATTTCAATTCTCCACATGAACATTGTTTTGTCAGTGGCATAATAGGTGGAGCAGAAAATGAATGGGGATGCAGCAGGAATATCGATGCGATATCACAGACAGCTTTGACCTTCCCCCGGCTCAGTTTGAGGCAGCATTTAGGAGAAATACAACGCGACTGCACAAATGAAGTGATTTAATATGCCAGGCCAAGACAAAGGGAAGGAACAGAGTACAGAGACAGACAGAGAGGAACATCATGAGGAACATGGGAGAAAGTCCTGAGAGGGGAACATAAAGTAAACACGATTATGAAACCCATCAGGCAAATGATCTTTGAGAGGTGTATCACTGCAAACAGAAAAACAAATCTCTCTACTTTCTTTTCTTATTCATATTTTTGCTTTTTTTTTATTCCCCCCTCAGGTGCAAAAGCGTGCTCTCTCTCTCTCTCTCTCTCTCTCTCTCTCTCTCTCTCTCTCTCTCCACAGCAGAGATGCGTGGATGAGCTTTTATGCCACCCTAATCCATGTGTATGCATGAACCATCCGCCCGCCATGGATCCACATAAATTATTTCTTACTATTTATAGATCCGCGCCCGCTGTGCACCCAACATTTCGCAACGCTATCAATGAGCGATTTGGGTAGACGACCTGGTAACACTTTATAATAACGTTCAGTCGTAAGTAATTTATAAGCCTTTAGTTAATGATGAACTAATCACTTACAAAACATGAATATACATTTGTAGATGATTAATAAATGTTAACATATCACAAATGCATCATCTATAAACTTTTAGTAATTGAAGTGTTCCTCACCTGTTATAAATGATGTGTAAATCATTTACAATTAATTTACAAGGCTTTCTGCATCCCCTAATCTAAAGTGTAAACCATTCATCACACATAAATGTGTTACATACAAGGGGGTAGCTCTGTCAAAATTGAAGCCAATGTGGGAGTGCACTTAAACCTGCATTCTTTCGAATGGCCTGCAGGGGGCTGCCCATTGGTCTGTGGACTTCTGTTTTTTGATGCCTCAGGCATTTTGGCCATTGCCATCTTGGATCTCAACACAAGTCCAGGGGTTTCCCACAGAGCACGGCCTGCTATTGGTCCGTGATCGGCGATCTGTGTGATCAGTGGACAAGCAACCTGTCAATCACGCCCCAAATCATAGTCTGCAACTACAACATAGTCTAAAACTTGCAATTGAGACCATAAACACATTAGGAAAGTGTTTACTGATGAGGCCATACTTGAGGCTTCGAAACAAAAGTCCACAAACCAATGGGTCACCCCCTGCAGGCAAGGAGGACACTTCCGCATTGGCTTCAATTTGGACAAACAGAGCTACCCCCTTGTATGTAACACATTTATGTGTCATGAATGGTTTAGAACAAAAAGGGAAGCACGCACATCTCTGTAAAAATGTGCAGGTGCTGGACTCAAAAATACACACCATAGAAAGAAGAGGAAGTCCGCACACTGTTGACGCTCCAGCGACCACAATTTTATTTAAGGCTCACACAACGTTTCGACCCCTTCGGGTCTTCATCAGGATGAACACCTGATGAAGACCCGAAGGGGTCGAAACGTTGTGTGAGCCTTAAATAAAATTGTGGTCGCTGGAGCGTCAACAGTGTGCGGACTTCCTCTTCTTTCTATTCATGAATGGTTTACACTTTAGATTAGGGGATGCAGAAAGCCTTGTAAATTAATTGTAAATTATTTACACATTATTTACAACAGGTGAGGAACACTTCATTTACTAAAGGTTTATAGATAACTTACAACACATTTGTGATATGTTAACATAACATTTATTAATCATCTACAAATGTATATTCATGTTTTGTAAATGGTGAGTTCATCATTAACTAAAGGCTTATAAATCACTTACAACTGAACGTTATTATAAAGTGTTACTGATGAACTTACTGTTTCTGCTGCCGTCGGTGCGATCGCTGCAGTCGACTCCAAATAAACTTCCATGCTGTATTATAATCAGTCCAGCACTTGCCCCTGCAGTATAGGCTAACGCTATAGCTTTAAGTTTAGATTGACTGGATTGACCTGTATGGGAAAATAATACTGGTGCGTCGTGTCTTCAGTGGAGACACGTTGTTCAGGGTTCATTTCCCTTTACTTTGTGCTTTGAGGTGACACCTCTGACAACTTTAGTAGCGCTAACATTGACACTAGCGTTAGCACCTTCGCTAGCTAGGTTAGCATGACAGTGGTTCGGGCTGCACGTGACATACACGTTATCAATCGCAATAAAACTGTACCCACCTCCGACGCAATATTGTTATCCAAGATTCGGGTGCCATGGTATTCCCAAATATTGCGTAGTTTCCAATACCGAGCCCTTATTCAGTGCCTAAGTTTAAGCTCAAACACAGCCTTCTTCGGATGTGTCATTTCGGGTTCAACTGCTCCACAGCGACGGATGTATCGGTTCAGTGCTCAGTGGTGCGAGGGTGTACTGCAGTTTACAATTTAGAGCATTGGCTGCGCTTCCTTGAATATCATAGATATAAAACTCAATCCAGTTGCTGTAGCCCTTTTTTTTAATCGTGTTCATCTGCCCATTTATTGATGTGATCAAACGAACTTGGTGTGACAGAACTCAAACCTTTGGTCTGCTGCTCCCATGTTCAGACATGCTTATCAATGGGTTTAGATGAGAGCCTCTCTGGCTTCCCAACCAGCTGGTGACGTCTTTCCAAGATGGCCGCGCTGTGATTATGGTCTATTGTGAGATGGGGAGGCAGACTGTCTCCTCTTAAGAGGTGTAGGATGGTAAGATTCCCCATCCAGAAATGTGTTTCTGTCTGTGCCTTTACGATACAAGTTAAGGAAATTGCCCTTCTGGATCACTAGAACATCCAAAAAGTTCATTTTATGGGCATCCACAGAAATGAAAAATGCAAGGTTTTGGTTATGATGAATATTAATAAATTCATGGAATTCCATTAGTTGTGTTTCTGTGTCTGTGCATTATGAAAAATATGTCCTCTAAATACCGTTTCCAGTTGGATATGTGTTGCTGATAAGGATTGGTCTGCTGGTTGAAAATCAAAACAGTGCACGTACAGGGAGGCAAACCTGGGTGACATCTTCGGTCTCTTGGCCACTCCTGAAACCTGGAGAAAGACATCAGCACCATACAGGAAGTAGTTGGAGGTGAGCACAGATCCAATAAGGTCGAGGATGCATTGAGTACTGGGACTTTCCTCGGTTCTTTTGAGTCAGGCTTAAAGAACAAAAACGTTCAATGTGATTTACGGTTAAAATGACTTGGAACACACGGTCTTCAGAAAAACAGCTCTCCCTTCATACCCAGTCATCACCATTGTCTTGAGACGTCTTAAGATGTCTTAGTGACCAAAACCAAAATGTCTTGAGACATTTTGTATGGTCAAGATGTCTCAAGACACCTTGAGACTTAAACTGAAGACATGCAGTCATGTCTTAAGACATGAAAGTGCATGTCTTGAGACATAAGAGATAGATTTTCTGTGTCTTGAAGACATTGAACATCTTAACACATTCAGTGCCAAGGACGTCTGTGGACGTCCTAAAAAAAAGTAACGAGGAGTGCCAAGGACGTCTGTGGACGTCCTAAAATCATAATTCATATTATTCCATAATTCTGCTGTTTAAGGTCGTACCTAGCCAGTGAGCATGAATCCCTTCAAGGGATCACACGGCGCCACCTTAAACATCGTCACAGGAGCTGCTCCACCCACCTCAGATCCTTTACTTTGTACAGGAGACAGCGGAGAAAGTGGAAACCGATGCATGCTTTCTGCCAGCGCCGTATATATTGCTCTGTCTACAGCGGAGAGTGGGCTCGGCTGCATCCGCGCTCACAACTGAGCTCTTATGCTTCTATCTATCTCCACACGATTTCCTAGAAAGGCAGCATCCGAAGCCGAACGGCCATGCCTTTTCGTTCAGTCGCGTTTGCCCATCAAGGAAATGATGCGCGCTGGGATCTGTCCGGGGCAAAAACGAGAAAACAAACTGTGCGTGTGGGAGGAGCCCGCAGCTCAGAGGTGGAGAGGGGAGAGGGGGGAGGGAGGGGGGGGGAGAGGTGTGTGTGTCACACAGGCTTCACAGAAACCACACCACACGCCACCACATCAGAAAACACCAGCCAGAGTCAGTGAATGTGGTCGAAATTAGAGTGCAAAAGGTATTCATAAAAGGGCCTATAACTTGGAAAGTAAAAAAAAACGACAGAAAACCATTGAAAGTGCACTTTTTTGAGAGGCTGTAATTTCATAATGGAACTGTCTAGAAACAAAATTTCTTCTTTGGAAGAAGCAGGAGTGTTCAATCTTTCATTAAAGTCCAGCCCCGTTAATATAGCCATAATAGAAAAAATTCTATAGCTGTTTTCAACTGAATGGAAGTGAATCTGGCACAGGCTCCAGACAATTTTACTGAAGCGCTGTGGCACTGAATGTGTTGACACATTTTCTATGTCTTAAGACATGAAAGTGCACGTCTTGAGACATACGATTTTCCATGTCTTCAAGACTGAATATCTTAAGACATTTTCTATGTCTTAAGACATGAAAGTGCACGTCTTGAGACATACGATTTTCTGTGTCTTCAAGACTGAATATCTTAAGACATTTTCTATGTCTTAAGACATGAAAGTGCACGTCTTGAGACATACGATTTTCTGTGTCTTCAAGACTGAATATCTTAAGACATTTCCTGTGTCTTAAGACATAACTTTGCCTTTTTTAGATTGGACTAATTTATATTGATATGTAACACATTCCAAATATATGCATACCATGACCCATAGGCCCTTTCCACAGCACCCGTTTTGAGGTGGTAAAGTAGGAAGTAAAACAGGTGTAACCAATAACATTGATGAGGGCTACTGGCCACCACGCTATTTCAATAGCAGACTCTGTGACCTTCATTTCAGCTACACATATCTAGAAACGTGATACATATGCAGCGTATTTTTGATTCAGAAATGTTGACATTCGACATACAGTAGGCTATCCGTGGATTCCAGAGACGTACAATGCAATGCAATACAACGTTTTATGACTAGTCAAACTTTTGCGCATATACAGTATATATATAATGTACATTTCACCGCATGCTCCCGTGGATATTTTAATCAGTGAGATGCGACTTAACGTTTTGGCGCCGAGTGCCCTTCACCAGACTTTAATCATTACGCCACCCATTCTTAATAGAATGATCGTTAGGGATTAATTGGCTCATTTAAATCTCATGCCAGCCCCTTGTGATTTACTTCTGTCAGAGACTTTGAAGTGCACAGAGTGAAAGGCAGAGGGAGGGGGGGGGGATGTGCTATATGGATTTTGGGACATGCTGAGGATGAAGCGCTTCTTCTCTCCAGTAGAAGGATTGAAAAGTCCGGGTGGGTAAAATGAGGTGGGCAGTAGGCAAGACGGACAGCAAAATGCAAGAGAGGAGACCAGCGCCATTTGGGAGTTATTTTTTTATCAGGATTTGTCCTTTATCGCCCACATGAAAAAAAAAGTTCCTGCATTTGTTACTTCTAGGCTGGATTACTGCACTTCTGTATTATCAGGTTGCCCCAAAAAGTCTCTAACGACTCTCCACTGCTGCTCCACATGTTCTGACAAGAACTAGGAAAAGAGATCATGTTTCTCCCTTACTAGCTTCTCTGCACTGTCTCCCTGTGAAATCCAGAATATAATTTAAAATCCTTCTCCTCAACGACAAGGCACTTAATGGTCAGGCACATCATATCTTAAGGAGCTCATAGCACCGTATTACCCTACTGTAGAGCACTGTCTTCCCAGAATGCAGGTCTACTCTTGGTTCCTGCTAGAATTTCAAAAAGTAGAGCTTTCATCTACCAGGCTCCTCTTCTTTTGAACCATCTTCCAGTCTCATTCCGGGAGGCAGACACTCTCTCCACATTTAAAAGTAGACTTAAAACTTTCCTCTTTGATAAAGCTTACATTTAGTGCTGGCTCACCAGCCACTAGTTATGCAGCTATAGGCTTAGACTGCCGTGGGGGAAGGGGGGTTCTTCCCGTTAAATATCTGTTCACATTCATTTCATGCATGTTACTGACTTGTATTCTTCCCGGACTCTGTGTCTCCCATTCCTGCAGGAGCTGTGGACGCGGACGCAGAATGGATCCTCCATGATCTCGATCCTCCAGTGGGAAGAGACCTACCGCTATACTATTACTATTAGTCCTGTTTTTGTTTATTACAGTTGCTACGTGGTTCGGTCTGGTTGGAAGTTCACATTCGCAAGTGTTCCGTCCCCGGGCACGCCAAAGCGTCCGTCCCCGGGCACGCCAAAGCGTTCCCCAGACCGCTTTTTCAAGTGGACCCTGTCACGGTACGCTGTTCTGCGCCCGGGCACGGAACGCAACATTCACACTCATGAAACGAACCACACCTGGAGTCAATGTGCTCGGTTCCGCTCCCGGGTCCCCAGTGAGAAAGCATCCTAAATGCACCTTTCCCCCCACCCGATTTTTATGCCTCCGCCGGCGAAGCCAGGCCGAAGGCGTTATGGATCCGGGTTGTCCGTACGTACGTACGTACGTACGTACGGCCGGCCGGCCGTCCGCACGGATGTCCGTCCGTCCGTACGGATGTTTGTTAACGCCATATCTGAGGAACGCTTTGATGGAATTTCATCAGATTCGCCTTAAACATTCACTTAGGCTCAAGGATGATCTGATTAGATTTTGGTGGTCAAAGGTCAAAGGTCAAGGTCACTGTGACCTCTCGAACGCCATTTTCAAGCTTGTTAACGCGATATCTGAGGAACGCCTGGACGGAATTTCATCAGATTCGCCTTAAACATTCACTTAGGCTCAAGGATGATCTGATTAGATTTTGGTGGTCAAAGGTCAAAGGTCAAGGTCACTGTGACCTCTCCAACGCCATTTTCAAGCTTGTTAACGCGATATCTGAGGAACGCCTGGACGGAATTTCATCAGATTCGCCTTAAACATTCACTTAGGCTCAAGGATGATCTGATTAGATTTTGGTAGTCAAAGGTCAAAGGTCAAGGTCACTGTGACCTCTCGAACGCCATTTTCAAGCTTGTTAACGCGATATCTGAGGAACGCCTGGACGGAATTTCATCAGATTCGCCTGAAACATTCACTTGGGCTCAAGGATGATCTGATTAGATTTTGGTGGTCAAAGGTCAAGGTCACTGTGACCTCTCGAACGCCATTTTCAAGCTTGTTAACGCGATATCTGAGGAACGCCTGGACGGAATTTCATCAGATTCACCTTAAACATTCACTTAGGCTCAAGGATGATCTGATTAGATTTTGGTGGTCAAAGGTCAAAGGTCAAGGTCACTGTGACCTCTCAAACGCCATTTTCAAGCTTGTTAACGCGATATCTGAGGAACGCCTGCACGGAATTTCATCAGATTCGCCTTAAACATTCACTTAGGCTCAAGGATGAACTGATTCCATTTTGGTTATCAAAGGTCAAGGTCACAGTGACCTAACAAATGCCATTTTCAAGCTCAGTAACGCCATATCTCAGTAACACATTGACTAAATTTCTTCACATTTGGCTCAAATATCCAATTCTGCACAGAAACGCCTTGATGCAATTTCTTCCAATTTGGCTAATGGCGGAGGCATAAGTCCGCGTTGCGGTCGTTCTAGTTTCCCCCTGGTTTTTTTATCCCATTTTTATCCCCCATTAGTGCTAATTTTTTTTTTATTCATCCTGGTTGCTGCTCCACCCTCTGCCGATCTGGGGAGAGCCGAAACTGGCTCCATGCTTCCTTTGAGACATGGGCAGTTAGCCAGCCGCTTCTTTTCACCTGACAGGGGAAGCTTCACCGGTAGGACATAGCCCGTGGGAGGATCTAGACTCAGCTCTCAGTCTTAATCCGTTTCACTACCTTAAAGGTCCCATTCCGTGCAAAAGCTGTTTTTACTTGTAAATGCATATATACTGCTGTCAGCCCTCCCTGTAATGAGTGGTCACAAGCTCAGAACTGCCACAGTTGGATTTGTCCCTATCCAGCTTCCCCCTGCAGTCTCCTCCAAGCCACACCCCCAAACGCTTTGTTTGCCCAGAGGGGAATTGGGACGTCACGAGCTTCCTCACGCATACTGCGCGGGTCTCTCTCACACAAGCTACCTGCACCATTTTGTCTATAGCCACAAAATTAACACTTCTAGCTGGAGCGACGCCAACTGTACGTGATCCAGCAACTGCAGAGGTGCATTCGGTAAGTCTAGGCATTTTGAGATGTCCTCTTTAGCGTAGTAACCGTTAAGTTAACGATAACTCGCAACCTAGCGTGCTGGTCCACAGACGCTAATCTGATTGGCCGCTGGGAGCCTGGGGCGGGCTCTCCCTCAGCGGCCAATGGGAACTGTTAGTTCTGAATATATTATAGAAACAGACCGTTCTTGGGAAGCGACGAGATGAGGAAGTGAGAACTCCGTCACAACAAACGGGCTTGCTATATTTTCGACAAATTAATCCAGAATCATGTTTTATGGACCAGAGACACACGTTTTTAAGAGGTTACAGCTGCACGAATTGGGACCTTTAAGACTGAGAATATTATTATTTAAATCTTTTCATAACGTTAGGTGGTGCTGTTGGAAGCCTTGCATCGGAGAACCAATCATGAGTGTTGTGGGCGGGCCTGCTTTCTGGGGGCAGTGACGCTCATGCAGAACCGGTGTCTCGCAAAACATCGCCGCGTTTGCGGAGAAACATATTAATCACTTAGAAACAAACATAACCTGTTAATAGGACGTGTTCCATCCGGCCCCGGCGGCTAGAGGTCTTTCCCCCAGCGATAAGCCCGACTCCCGAGGCTAACGTTACAGAGCATGCTGATGACTTCACAGTAGCAAGCGGACCACTTCCGGGTAGGAAGAATTATTGTAAAATAAACAACAGGTATAAACTCTCTTTGCAGCACATCAGTGTCTTGCTCTATATTGGAACTATGAAACATTGCATTGCCGCTACCAAATAAAATTCTAATAATAAATGTAGGCGTGTCTGCTGCCGGCCATTCTCGCCGGGCTCGAAGAGACAGATTTTGACAATGAAATTCCCAGGTGGCGCTGTTGGCGCCGCTCACCAAACGTCTGGAAACCGAAACTAGGGAGGATCACGCTATTCCAACGAGTTCCCCTCCCTCCGAACAGGCGCCCCTAACGACCAGAGGAGGCACCACATATTGTGAAAATTGTATTATTCCTGACAAATTAGTGAAAGCCTATCCCAATGGTAAGCCGTGGGTCTCAAAGTCTCTTAAAAAGCTTCTGTATATGAAGAAAAAAATCTTTAGAGAAGGGAATAGGCTAGATCTATATAATCTACAGAAAGAAATTAAACGTGAAATCAGGTCCTGTAAGCTGAAATACAAAGATAAAATTGAGTCTCAGCTCAGAATGAATAATCTAGGCTCTGCCTGGGACAGCTTGAAAACGATCACGGGGACCAAAGAATCAGGTAGAAAAAAAGTTCAGCTCAAGGAATACAATTCAGACGCTGAGCTGGCTCAATGCCTTAATGATTTTTATGTTCGATTTGATGTTCATGATTTTAACAACAAGCACTCCGAGATCAGAAACAATCTCCAGCTGGCTCCACCGTTGAATCCTTTTTTTGATGAACACGATGTAATCTGTGGCTTTAAAAAGTGCAAGCCCAGGAAAAGTCCTGGCCCCGATGGACTTAGCGGTCGCCTACTAAAAACATGTGCTGACCAGCTTGGTCCTATTTTTAGTTTCATTTTTAATTTGTCTCTCTCTCAGCAGAAGGTGCCATCCCTATGGAAACAATCCATAGTGGTGCCCGTGGCTAAAATAAATAGTCCCAAAAGCTTGAACGACTTCCGGCCTGTTGCTTTAACCTCTCTGGTTATGAAGCAATTTGAAAAGCTAGTTAAAGCAGAGCTCCTAGCAAAAACTGAGCACATGCTCGACCCCTTTCAGTTTGCGTATAGAGCACAGAGAGGTGTACAAGACGCCACAGCTACCCTACTCAACCTTGTCTGTAAGCACTTAGAAGGCAGTGGGAACCACGCCAGGCTGCTTTTTGTAGATTTTTCTTCAGCGTTCAACACGATCCAGCCTCACATTTTGGTTGAGAAACTTGTACGCCTTTTTTGCTTAGACGCAGGTCTTGTTGGATGGATCTTGGACTTCCTTACAAATAGATCACAACAAGTAAGAGTAAACGGAACTCTGTCCAGCTTCTTAACATCCTCGACTGGCTCACCACAAGGGTGTGTTTTGTCTGCCTTCTTGTATATTCTGTATACAAATGACTGTTTTAGCCGTCATGCCGACAGATTCATCATCAAGTACGCTGATGATTCCATTATTGTCAGCCTGCTTGATGGGGATGAGGTCGGTCATGGCCAGGTTTTAAATGATTTTCTGTCCTGGTGTGAAGAAGCCTTCCTCCAACTTAACGTCTCAAAGACTAAAGAGATCTGTGTTGATTTTAGACGATCCTCCCCAGTTCCCCAGAACAGTGTTGTCCATGGGCAATCAGTAGACTTGGTGACCAATTATAAATATCTTGGCACTATTTTTGACAGCAAGTTGAAGTTCGATCTAAACTGTGAAATGCTGTGCAAAAAAGGTCAACAATGTCTCTTTTGCCTAAGGAAGCTTGCTAGATTCCAGGTTGACAGGACTCTGATGAAACTATTTTATTGTGCCTATATCGAGTCTGTAATCTCATTCTCTATTATCTGTTGGTATGGAAACCTTGGTATTCAAGGGAGGAACTCTCTCGGGAGGATCGTGAGAGCGGCATCTAAAATAGCCGGAGTAAATTTTAGTAGCCTGGACCACATTTTTAACAAACAGGTGCTTAAAAAGGCCATGTCCATTCGCATGGACGATACTCATCCTCTCTGTCCAGAGTATGTGCTGCTCCCTTCGGGCCTTCGGCTAAAGGTTCCGAGGGCTACGAAAAACAGATATAAATTGTCTTTCGTTCCTGTTTCCATCACAGCTTTAAATGCTGCTGAGAGGAGGAGATAGTGCACTCTCTCTCTCTCTCTCTCTCTCTGTCTCGCTCTCTTTTCTCTGTCTCTCGTGCAGCTTAAACGCTGCTGGGCGGAGGAGATGATGCACTCTCTCTCCTTGTCTCTCTTCTTAGGTAGGTATTGCTGCTACAAATATTCTTTATATATTTTATATTCGAGATATATCTTTATTTATTTTTTACCTACCTATTTATGTGAGCTCAAATAGTCCTGGACTCTTATTACTTTTAAGTTCATGTACGTGTCTTTTACTACTTCTAAGTACATTGTACGTGTCTTTACTACTTTTAAGTACATCGTACAGATCCCTTGAGGTGTGTTTTTATTTTGTTTTTATTTTACTTTTATCCTGTGTTTACTTGATCCTTTTTCTGCTGGAAAACTGCTGCCATGCTCCATGTTTGTTTTAATTTGTTCATGTTTTGTTTTTTCATGTATTCGCTATGCTTTTTATATCTGCTGCACACAAATTGCCCTTCGGGGACAAATAATAAACTTGAATCTTGAATCAGCAACCAGGATATTGCCTGTTTTTGGTGTGGGGTTCCTATATGAAGGAAACCCCCAGGGGGCATGGGGAGAACATGCAAACTCCACACAGAAAGGCCCTTTTGACGACCCCACCCGGGCAGTGGGCACTCGAGGACATGCGGACGGGAACGCATTCCTTCAGCACTCACAGCGTCCCAGGTGGGAATCAAACCCAGAAAGTTCTAGCTACATTCATGACCACAGAGAAGCCAAGGTAAATTTCAAAATGGCTGCCATTTTAAAAGATGGCTGCCATTTCAGTCATTTTTACCATACAATTTCACTGTCTAGGGCAATTTAGATGATTCTGGTGTGAACTGACAGGTTTTTAACTATATATGGAAAATGTCCAAATTATACATCAATCCTTTTTATATCTCCTTCTGCCATTTGCTCTGCATATTTTTTAAGTAATGTGAAGAATTTGCATAAACAACCTTTTAGCAAAACATGTATTTTTATTTTATTTGCGTGGCTAATAGGTTTTTATCAAAAGAACAATCCTCAAGGAGTATTTGTGCCAATTTTGGAGCTTCTTTCCAGATGTGAACGATTTTTTTTAAATCTGTGTCCCCACTCCCTAGCAGTCCCTCATGTTGATTACTTTCTTGTCAGTCTGTTTGTAACCCTTGTGGAGTCATTGTCTATTCTCTGTGTTTCTTTATGTTCTAGTAAAGATCATTTTTGCTGCCTATGTCTGCATTTGGGCCCACACCTGCAAACACTCATGTGCTGTATTAATGCACTAACTCTAACCTTTCATTCATTCTACTTCTAGGACGTGTTGAATGGCTGGTTGTGTATGTTCTGTTATGTCTTTGTTTATCCTAGGCATTTCCACCCTGACAAGAATATGTTTTCTACTTTTACCATGAAAATGGACACATTTAATGATTCAGATATCGTTATAATAGCAGCTTCAACCCAAAATATCAGTATTTTGATCAAACTGTAATTCCTATCTTGATTTAGGCTAGCTATCACAGAAAGAACAATCACAATCCTCAAAGCCATAAAGCCTGTTACCCACAGCATGTGTGTCATAAAATGTGTGATACATAAGCATGGACTGCCACACCACTCACAAACTGATTTCACCAAGTAACAGTTGTTCCTGGACCAACATTTCTGTTACGACCCAGTCTAGGGTTTACACCGTTACTTTGATTAAAAAGAGTTACAAAGTCTTTTCTTTTTTCTTAGTGATGGTACACTTAAAACAATTCACATAAAGACAGGCATTACAATTACCTTAACCTAAAGGACAATACTCATCAATTGGAAAGAGAGGAAACCTAACTGTTTCAACTTGGAGAACTGGCTCAAGGACTCTGGACTTGGTTTCAATGGAACAAGCAGCTACAGCCCTTGAGAAGTTCGACAGTGGACTCAAAGGTCCTTGGACTGTAATTAGGACAATTCTAAATAGACCACATAGGATTTAATAAATTGTTTGACAGCGGATTACTATGTATTATCTGTTAAAAAATGTACTGTAACGGTTACAGTACATTTTTACAGTGTAACCTAACCTGACCCTGCCAGATGGTTGTGCGTTCTTGATCTTATGGTTTCGCACAATCTTAACCAAAATGTTTTACTTGCTACACATTTTCAGGAAGAAGCAATTGTGGCGACCAATCAAATGAGTTCAACATTTCATACTAGGCAGAAATGTTGGTCCAGGAACCGCCAGGAACAACAGTTACTTGGTGAAATCAGAACGTGCAGAACATGCGCTACGCCACCACAGAAGTAAGTTGTCCTGTACTTACATCAAAGACCACAGGAATACCACAAGGATATTTTCATGTTGCACTGGACATTTGTGTAAGGTCACACACATACAGTACACACACACACATACATATGCACGCATGCACACTCGCATGTGCGCGCACACACACACACACACACACAGGACTAACAGGCAATGCTAAATGCCAGCCTAGGTGGTCAGCTTCAGGCAAAGCCTAGGAAAAGGTGTTCCCTGTCAGAACATTCCCCTTGTCCATGCAACAGCACAGTTAACTGGCCTGTCCATGCAACAGCACAGTTAACTGGCCTGTCCATGCAACAGCACAGTTAACTGGCCTGTCCATGCAACAGCACAGTTAACTGGCCTGTCCATGCAACAGCACAGTTAACTGGCCTGTCCATGCAACAGCACAGTTAACTGGCTTACAATTACAATTCCTGCAACTGTTGATTACCAAATGAGTCTTGGAGTAAACATGATGGATTGTTTCACTTGTTTTTATAGCGCTGCTCTCCTTCTAGTATAATGACATCCCAGCAAACCGTTTACATCTTAATACATTGCATCAAACCTGTTCAAGATTCAAGATTCAAGATTTTTATTGTCACTCCATGGTATCACGTGTGAAATTCTTGTGCTGTGGACTCCGTTTACAACATAGTACAAATATAACAGGGCATATGAGTGCAAAAACAACAAGAGACACGACACGCAATAAGGCAGTATAGTGATAAGACAAGTCAGAGACAGTGGCATATTCACTGCACATAGGTGCACATGTCATGTGCATACTTTAGTCGTGCTTAAACATTTTAAATTCGGCGTATTTGACATACAGGTGCAAATAGCATATTCCTTATTAAACATACAATTAAACTCAGCGTTTTGAATTCGGCGTATTTGACATACAGGTGCAAATAGCATATTCCTTATTAAACATACAATTAAACATTAGACATACGTAATGGTAGCAGCTACAGTACGGTACAGTACGGCTACTACACTATTTGTGTATGTTAAGGAGTCTCGTGGCCTGCGGGAAGAAACTGTTCCTCAAGCGATTTGTGCGTGCTTTTGGAACCCTGTATCTTCTGTGTAATTATAGCATCAAAATGACAGTTGAGACAAAGTTTGTAGTCCTTCATCTTAGCTGATTCCTGTATTGTTTTGTGAAAGCAGTTGCTATACTGGCTATACTGTATCTTTTTTACTGTAATATTGGTTCAAAACACATGAATATGAATGTTTACCATTCCATAATAAAAATGTTATGCTCTACAGGTCACTGTGCATCAAATGCTGGGATGATGTGAGGATGGACTGTATAGGCCAAGTTTCTTAAACACACCTTAAAACATTCAAGTGCAGTTCTCTTCTGCATACAGAGGAGACTGTTGCATTAGGTAAACTCTTCATAGGAACACACACACATGAGAGATTAGCTTGTAGCCTTAGTTTGTTTATGAAAAATGTTTATATTTTATGCAAAACTGTCTGCCTCTATTCTCACAACTATGGCACTAGACAAGCCATGGCGGGTCAGTTCGCTCTCCCAAAACCCAGAACTGATGCCCTAAAAAAATAGGGCAATTAGCTATTTGAACCGACTTCCCCAACATCTCGTTTCAATTACAAGCAGAGTCGGATTCAAGAGGAAACTGAGAACATTTGTCACTCAGAAAAAGATTCTCTTAGATTGATTTCATTTTTATGTTATTATTGCATTGTGTTATGAGTTATGTCTGCTTTATGTTGACGATTTTCTTTCCAATTAATACTTGTTTTTGTTTGTGTTTGTTTTATGTATCTGTGTGGTTTACAATTATTTTCAACTAATCAGTTTATTGCATTATTTGTATTACTTTTTTCCACTAACATTGTAGAAGATTGTTTTCTGTCCAACTGAACTTTAGAAAGCTGTTTTTGGCAAGTTGATTTTCTGTGTAATGTTTCTGGTTATTATATTTGATTTCATTATGTATTTTTATTTTCAATTTTTTGCTTCTTGAATTTAATATTGTAATTTCAGACCCCAGGAAGAATAATCGCTGCTTGAGGCAGTGGTTAATGGGGATCTTAAATAAAAAAAAAAAAAACATACACACACACACACACGTGCGCACGCACAGACACATATACCAACAAGGAGATATTGAAGGAGGCAGAGAAGAAGAGGATGGTAATAAACAAACTAATAGAAGTTGAAACACAGGGCCAGTTGATTCAGGGGCCGCCTCTGCTTTTTACTGGCACCAATTTGCACAAAAGAAGATAGTGAAATAAGGGCCATTTATTTTCTGCCAGGCTCTCCATGGTCACCAACACACTCCAAGTCCTTTCCCATTCCTGCATGCATGTTGCTGTAACTGCACTGTAATATACTGAACATGATTATACAGATGCAGGCGATGTAGTTGTTTTGGGGAGTATTATAGGGCGTAATGAAAACTCTGAGCCGTGCATGCTAAACACATAGTGCCCTTTATATTCCATGTGGACAAAGCGGCTGTCTGCAGTGTCTTTCACATGCATCTGCTCTGTTACAGTAGCAGGAAACAGAGGCGAGGAAGAAAGGCAGAGAGATATAGAAAGAAGTGGAGAGAGAGAAAATAGACAAAAGGTATAAAAAGGAAGACTGCGCTGTGAAGTCAGGGTTACTCATTCATTGATCTTCTTTACTCTTTCTAAAGGCATAACAAATGTGCCCATTTAATCTTGCCTCTCATCTCCTTCCGCACTGAATCCATCCTCTCAGACAGCAGATAATTCACTGTAATTCTCCTCTAACCTCTCTGTTGTGATGTATGTCAGGGAGTCAAATGTCAGACTCGCCCGGCATCATCTCCCATTTGACCCATACATCATCTTCACCCCCGTGTGACATCCTGTGTGACACAGGACCGGCTTGTATTGACGAGGGGCTGGTGAGAAATCACCCGACGGGCCCCGCTCTCCTCTCCCATCTGTGTCCCCCCCTCTGCCCGCAGAAGCTTGATCCGTGAAGGAGATTGAATCTGTGTTCACGTCTCTGATTCTGGACTGGGGATCCGTCAGATGGTGCGTCGGAGTCGACCGCCGATGACCCATTAGGCCTCTGCCAGGTCGATGGTTAACTAATTGAGGGGCGACTTCTTGGCCCATCCATCCAATCCATGACGCCTCAGTCAGAATCCTAGATCCTAAACTGCCTTGATTGGCTATAGGATGACTGATGCATTGCTAGTTGATAGAATCTGGTATACTTAAGCAATATTACATGAGAGGGTGTGCTTTACCGTCCATACGCGTCACTGAAGTGCCAATAATGAGGTGAGCACACCCTCGAGTGTAATATTGTGATTATACAACAGTTACCAACACAATACAGATATTAACTAAAGCAGGTATACTCAACTTGCTTTGCCCGGGGGCCAGTTTCGTGAAATGATAGAAGGCCAGGGGCCAGTTAATAAACAAACTATATACATTTTTCTGTAGCGGATTGTAGGTTTTTGGGGTGTCAGCCGGAGTTTAATCTGACAATGTTGTGCACACCGGATAGTTAGTTAGGTTAAAGGAGAATTTCGTTTTTTTTTAACCTGGACCCCTCTCCTCACATTAATTATGATCTGACGACTCACCCAGCGATCTCCGCAGCATTTCTGGCCGTCCTAGCGTCGTTTTGAGATCGATAGCGTCCAAGCCAGTCCTAAAATGGAGCTCCGAGGGGGCCAAGTGGCAGCCTGTCTTTCCTGCATCTAAATAGCCAGTTTTATTCCCGTTTTCGCCACATATCATCATAATCTCATCCAATTCCATCACGGGCCACACGGGGCAAGTTGAGTATTACTGAACTAAAGTGTTCATATTTTGGCAATTTGCTCTCAAAATAACACACTTTTTGCTAGTGTTAGTTCCATTTCCATTAGCCAAAAAATACGAGGGATCAGCCGAGCAGCATTTTGCGTGGCAAAGGCAATGGAACCCTATGTAGCATGAGTTTGACCGTCTGACTCTAGCCGGCTGACCCTGTTTACATTTTAAAAACTGCGACAGTTCACACAACTTTAACACGACATGCATATATTATACATCAGACTCTTTAGCTAATTCTTCTCTCACTCAGAATGTCAAAATATAGGCGATGTGAAGTATATTTTTTGAGATATTAACGTTTGTTTGGCACAACTCATACTAGTTAACTGCCGTGGGGTTCCGCATTTCTGGGTGGCAGTGACGTTACGCTGATTCGTCATCCCTGTTGAGCCAGCCAACATTAGCCTCTCATCACATTAACTGCAAACACCTGTGTGGAAACCAGCAGCTAGCTTACAGCGTTGATGCAAAATGGATCGTTTTGTTGTTCATTTTGATTTATTTGGCAGACTTACTGTTGACAAATGGTTGGAGGAAGAAGACGTTGTAAGCTGCTGGTTTCCGCACAGGTGTTTGCAGTTATGTGATGAGAGGCTAATGTTGTTGGCTGCTGAACAGACTGGCGGAGTGATATTTTAGTGATGAGCACGGCTGGGTGTGCTGTTACAGTATGTTGATTTGAGAACGGTCCAAATGTCTAGTTGACCAATTAGATTGCTTGGTCAGAACTACGTGTTGTATAGTTTTAATTTGACAACAAAAAACATTAAAAATTTAACCTCAGCTCACGTCCTGTTGCAGTGTTTGCTAGTACAATAGGCAGGACTGCTAGGACAGGACATCTTGAAAACCTCACAGCAGACACGACTGACAATTCCGTGAAAACCGTCTATAATGTAGGTTAACCCATCTTTCTTATTGACTTGCAGGATATAGGGTTAGCTAATAGTAGAGGATCTGAGGTGAGCCTCTCTGCTCCAGCTGAGTCTCTGCTCCCAGCTCCACACTGTGCCTGCCTGAGTCTCTCTGCTCCCAGCTCCACACTGTGCCCGCCTGAGTCTCTGCTCCCAGCTCCACACTGTGCCTGCCTGAGTCTCTGCTCCCAGCTCCACACTGTGCCCGCCTGAGTCTCTGCTCCCAGCTCCACACTGTGCCCGCCTGAGTCTCTGCTCCCAGCTCCACACTGTGCCTGCCTGAGTCTCTCTGCTCCCAGCTCCACACTGTGCCTGCCTGAGTCTCTCTGCTCCCAGCTCCACACTGTGCCTGCCTGAGTCTCTGCTCCCAGCTCCACACTGTGCCTGCCTGAGTCTCTCTGCTCCCAGCTCCACACTGTGCCTGCCTGAGTCTCTGCTCCCAGCTCCACACTGTGCCCACCTGAGTCTCTGCTCCCAGCTCCATACTGTGCCTGTCTGAGTCTCTGCTCCCAGCTCCACACTGTGCCTGCCTGAGTCTCTCTGCTCCCTGCTCCACACTGTGCCCACCTGAGTCTCTGCTCCCAGCTCCACACTGTGCCTGCCTGAGTCTCTCTGCTCCCAGCTCCACACTGTGCCCACCTGAGTCTCTGCTCATAGCTCCACACTGTGCCCGCCTGAGTCTCTGCTCCCAGCTCCACACTGTGCCCACCTGAGTCTCTGCTCCCAGCTCCACACTGTGCCTGCCTGAGTCTCTGCTCATAGCTCCACACTGTGCCTGCCTGAGTCAGCAGCGGTTACAGACGGCTGATAGATGTTCCTCCAGCTAAATGCATAGCAATGTACAAAGGTGGGGATGTACTTCTTGATAGGCACACATAGGAAACGCCGGCAGGCCTTTGAAAAATGTGTTTTCATAGATGGGTGGGATAAGCCTCAACATGCAGCAGCTTCAAGCATATTAAAACCATCCAGATCTAAGCCCATGTCTCACGATAAGCAGTGGAGGTGCTGTAGCAGCCTGTGTGTGTGTGTGTGCGCGCGCGCGTGCGTGCGTGTGCGCGTGTGTGTGTGTGTACTTTTATAACAACCTGTGAGTGACGGGATCAGTTCCCATTTGAACCTACATACTTTTCATCAGGAAGCCTGCTGTGGTTTTAGATGGATTTCTTTGGAAGTGGTCAGCTTGTCAATTATTAAACATTTTGGATAAAGCCAGAGACTACAGGAATGAACGGAGGCAATGAATTCATTATGAGGTGCCCAGCCAACAGGATGAAGTGAGAAGGCAAACATTAAGTATTAGAGGCTACAGCTGCTTTCCTTCCCCAAGAGCTTTGTGGGAAAAGAACAGGGAGGATTCGACTAAGACAGTTCCCAAAGTGGGGGTCAAATGGGGGTCCAGAATGTGTGAAATTGGCCTAAAGAAAAAGTGTGAAATACAATTTAAAAACTATTAAAAAGAGCACATTTTAAGCATAATTGTGTTTTGTTTATGAAATGCACACCGTTTGTATGTTTCAACCACCTCTGGGGATACAGTAGTGGGGGTCGCAAGCCTCTGGCACCGTTATCGGGGGATGAAACGTTTGGGAAGCCCTGGACTAAGATGCTAAAAAGCTCCACCCTATCATTCACAATGTGTGTCGTTAGAATTGAATAATGGCAAGAGATTAATCAAATGCTGCTGCTGACGGAAAAAAACATAGGCACTTGTGTTGTACTGTTTAAATGTTAGAATATGCATCACATACCCTGCCCTCCAGTATAATCATTGGTCTATGTATTCGTGCAGGCAGCACGTCGGGCTTCTGACGCCGAATTTCCAAGCTTGACTGAAGCCGTGAAGCCGAGGCATGAAGTCAATGGGGGTTGTGGGCGGGTTCAAGGCACGAGAGTAGGCACTGAGAGGAAAAGACAAGGCGTCTTGTGTGAAGGCGTACGTTCAGCTTGTGCTGCTTCAAGCTTCAGTTCTGCTTACGTTCAGCGTCCTGTGTGAACGAGGGCCCACACCAGGCAGTGGGCAGCAGCAGCGCAGCACACTGATGATATCAGAGGGCTGATATAAACTCACCAAATGCAAGCACACACAACACAAGTTCCACTTGGGTGCAGAGCCAACACAAGTCACTAGACAAGAGAAAAAGAGAAGCAGGCCAGCACTCAAAACATTGAATAAGTCACCTGGGACAGAGAAGCACAGCGAACGTTTCAGCGTCCTTCATCAGCATTGTTTCGGGGTTCCTCTGCCTTTCCGACATGCTGCCACTCCGAACGTTAACTTCCATTATTCGGACTGGCGGTCGTTCACCTTAGAAGCCGCAATGCCGACCTTGTGCTCCGTGTTACGCTTCATTCACACAGACAACATGCCGAAACCTAACGAAGCGTTAGGTTTAGGCGTGGACCCATTGTTTCAATGCATATGCCTTGTGCCTTTAACGCTCGTTAAGGCTCTTGATGCAATTCTTCGTGGATGTGCGCATACAGAACAAATAAAAATAAACAATCTGTAGTTGGTGCCGGGAACTAAACTGCAGAGCTCTCAGTGCAGGAAAATATGAAGAGAAGGTAAAAGGCTGCCCATCTGCATATATTACCCCCGACATTGTAATGATAAGTGGGTTGAAAATCGGCTAACACTGCATTTCAGAGCACTCGCTGAAAAGTTGAGCTGTAGCACCAGCAAAAGACAATCTGGAGCCGCCAATGGTCCAGTCTATCCTATGCTAAAGGAGCTAAGTCAGGAGGCAGTGAAGCTCATTTCCTTAGCATTTTGAGAATTCAAACGGCTCTTATCGTGGCTGCCACAGTGCCACTTTGGTACTTCCGGGTCATTTCACTCACTTAGGAACCTACCCAAGCAAAAAAAGACTATTCACCTTGGCTCTGCAGGATATATAGAATGGCATGTTCTCTCTCCCTCATGATCTCTCTTCCCCTTCATCACCACTGATGCTACAGATTTACGGGGTCCACCCGCTATGCCGACCACCCGCAATGCCGACCTTAGGTTTAGGCGTGGGGGTGGGAGAGGTTAGGTTTTGGGTTAGGGTCTGGGGGAGGTTAGGTTTAGGCATGGCATGCGGGGAGGTTAGGTTTGGCGTGGGGGCTGGGAGAGGTTAGGTTTTGGGTTAGGGTCTGGGGGAGGTTAGGTTTAGGCATGGGGGCTGGGAGAGGTTAGCTCCACCGACACGCTGCACGCCGCCTCGCTCAGCTGGTTCTGCTTGTGGGCTATCGGCATTGCGGCCTGTCGGCATTGCGGCCTGTCGGCACATAGACGCGGCACCCAGATTTACACCCTTATTCTTCTTTTGATTAGTTTACTGTGGCAGTAAACTGGAATGGACTGTGGCAGTAAACTGGACTGGACTGTGGCAGTAGTATTTAATAACTTTTGCAGGCTCTTCTGAAGTGAGAATTATAAAAGTATTATCATTTGACTTGAACTTGAACTTATGGCTTTTTCCCACCGTGCAACTCTGAAATTGTTACATCTTATATAACCTTGAATGAAATATAACCAAAGGACAACTGATAGCCTACACACACCATACAGTACGGTTAAAGGCAGACAGTGGAGCTCTCTTATGTGCGGTTCAGAGCGCACTGTTCAAAGTAAAGTAAAGAGAGAAAGAAATCACTTGGTTCAGAGATGTCATTGAGTAGAAGTTGGGATAAAATGTCACAGTCAAAACACAACCTTGTCCACTCCATGTACTCCTGCAATCTCTTAGGGATTATTTGCTATGCGCACTATAGGAAAAAACGTACGAACTCAGCCTTTTTAAGCTGATGTGTAGTCACTTTTCATGCCCGTCTGAGTCAAATTCCTTTTCATATCCTAACATTTTCATAGCAGGTAAAGACTTTGGGTGACTTTGGGTGACTTTGGCAAACTCACTCCAATTAACATCACTTCTCCAATATGTTTGGAAGGACTTTTTCTATTTCTGCGTGCATCCTGCGTCCTCAGTCAAGCAAACAGTTTTGCTACTGGGATATGGCAACTAGTGCGCGTGTGAAGCAGCATTGCTAGCAACATGCAACCTGGCGGAAGTCAGGTTCAGCCCCTGCAGTGCAGCAGCACGTTTGTGCTGGCCATTCACAGGACTCAGTGGACTAGAGCTAAAAGCCTGACATTTTTCAAGCCCACTACCCAGGGAATTGCCACTTATCAAAAGTTCACTCCCTGCACCTCTGAACATAAGAGATGACCACCCCATATACTCCTATTACAGCTGTCAACAGAAAACTTCAGCACTTTCCATACAAAAGGATTTTTTCTTTTCTTCAAGTCGACGGGCCCGGCGGGGTTTGATTTATGAAACCAAAAGCAAAATGTCATGAGGTGGGAATGCTGAGGAAAGTGGGAGCATTTCTCAAAGTGATATAAAATGCAGGACTTGGCCGCTCCTTCCTCAATCACAGCAGGACGGCATGTTTTGTGCATGTTGTGCATGTTGTGCATCATGCACGAGAGCGAGAAACAGACAAAAGACCAAAGAACGGAAAGGGTCGGGAAGCGACGGGGAAGAGGGGAAGGCAGAGGGACAGAGAGAGAGGCGGAATGATGCTTGGATTTTTACCCCCTCAAGCAAAACACTTCAGGACATTCGTCCATACGCCGCCGGAAGCGTGGCTAGGTCATAAAGAACGTTGATGCTTGCTCAAAGGGTTGGGGGGGGATCCACTGCTGATTTATGGGGTTTACCAAATGCTGTGAGAAGTGAAGGGGGAGGGAGTCTTTGTAAGAACATATATGTCTGTAATTTATCACCCGGCATCACCACTCCCCCCTAAACCCCTTCTTTCTACGTGCTGCCAACCCGTGAGCTGTATTCCAAACACAGTTGAGATTGTAGCTTGTGCTCAGAGGTTTATTAGATTAGAGCTATTGTGTGTAATAAATAACTCAATCGCTAGAATAAAATGTCGACATTGTACCTTTCTGCGATCCGTACAATCTCAATGTGAATTTTAAACAAAACGTTGGCCTTTTACGTTTCTAAAACGTGGCATTTTACATCTACAATTTCAACATAAATTTGAAACAAAACATTAATTTGAAAATCTTGCTGCCTTTCCAACATTAAAGGCCCATTCCGTAACTTCGGACTCTTACTGACATCGGTGGCCGTTAGAGTAACTGCAGGCAGCATGTGCTCGAGTTGGCACGCGTGCAGCGTACTCGCACACACCCAGCAGCTGCCAAAACCACATCATCACAGCAGCTAATACAAGCTAACGTGAGGTCCCTCTATGAACTGAAAACACAGCCCCGACTCTAGTTTCCCCCCATCGTCTGTCACCTTGCTGCTGTTTGGCCAGACGGGCTTCATACATATTTTTTCTTTTTCTGTGTGGACTTTTTACTGGACTCTGTGTTGTTAGTTGTTTGCTGACGTTCATTGACTGCATTAGCTAGCTAACGTAACGTTAGCCTGTGTTAGCCTTCTTCTTCGTTGGTGTATTTACTGGCTGAAGCGCTGAGTGGCAGGCTCGCGAATGCCCAGAAACGTCACATCCGGACGATTTTCTGCAAAACCCCGGCCCGAGAGGAGCCAAAGTCTGCTCATAGAATTCAGCATCACTTGAAATGTGGCTGGGCTAATCTTCTAATTTATGTTATGGAGCATTCACTCATTGGTAATAAAAAACACTTTGTGCACATTTATTTCTTCCCAAATCTTATGGAATGGGCCTTTAAACGCAAATAAAGGGAATTTAACAAATTTAGTTGTGTTTATGCAAGTAAAACAACTTTGGTTATTGTTACAAACCAGGTCTGGATCAAAACATAAAACTGACACAGGACAACGATGAAAAAGAAATGTGATTTTATTTTCACACATTAAAAAGACAAACAATGGTGCTGGCTCACTACGCTGACACACAACAAGCTAACAGCCTCAGGTGTACGCCGAAGGCAAGGTTAGAGGAGGCAGTGTAATCATCAGCTAATGCAGGAGTTTAGTCCACTAGGTTAGTTCACTAGTCCTACCTGCACCACAAGACACACAATACAAAACCAGGCACTTAACACAGATAACTAGACACATAGAGGTTGCTAAACAAAGCGCGATGTTGGAAGAACCGACCGGATGACAGCGTAGCAGACGAGTCAAACCAACTACAGCTCTACTGCCATATTGAAAAACCACAGCATATAAAAAGACTGTGGATGCAGCTGCCAATCAGCGACAGCCACACAGCAGTTGTCACTCTCCAATCTTCCCCCAAGCCGTTCAATCCAGACAGGTAGATGACTCTGAACAAGAAGGGGATAGTTCACACACTACGGAAGTGCATTGGCCCAAAATGTCGACGAGTAGTTTCGATTTAGCAAACTCACAAATAGGCCTACAATAATACAATAAAAGAAACAGCGCCAGCTGTGACAGTTATGTTTAGGGAAATAAAACAACTAGGTTAAGGTTGGGGTTATATGGTTTGGGTTAGGCTTAAATAAATAAAAACTTTAAATGTGACTTTGGACATGCTGGGGATTGAACACGGCCCTCCAGTGTAAAAGGCAAGTGTTTACACCCACCATCCACCCCTGCCATGCATCCACCCCAACAACCCTGTTTACTGGACACCATGCACGCTATTTCAATATGACGTTTATAATGTTGATATACACGTATCTAGAATATCTCTAGATACTATGCAACGTATTTTTGGTTCAGAAACATGATATTCTTGTATCCGTGGATTGCAAAAACATACAATGCAGACATGTTATTCTGGCAACCACGCTGTAAATACCAGCATCGTTTTTTTTACCACAGGAACTGAAAAGTGGAAATGCATGATCAATTAGAAAGTAATTAAGTTTGCTTTAAAGGTCTGGCAAATGGCTTTCAAAATACCTGCCTGTTAGCAAAACTACAGCAAATGAAGCCTTGTGTCAGTTCATTTGAGAGCCGCTGATTGGATCATTGTTCATTCACCAATCACAGCCATTCTCACAATAATGTGGTCTGTTTAAATACGGCTTCGTCTCACTCTGATCTTTGCTCCACTTACAGTATGCTGCTTCACACCGCTGCTGCTGGCAATTGCTTTGCCTCCACCACCCCAGCCTCCACCTTTCTAGCTCAGAGTTTGCATGGTGATGCCATTATTTGGTTTTAGTTGTTTGTTTGTTTGTTTGTTTGTTTTTTAGCTTTTTGGGTAGCTAGATACTCGCGTCGCCCATGTTTTCTGAACAGAACGCAAGGATTAAGCGGGAGCACAGCTGCATATCGTGGTGTGTTCCGCCCATAGCCGGATGACACGGAACCAGGTTCTTCTGCCCAGACTACAGGAGACGTGGCCGAGAGGAAATCGTACTCATCTATTGGACTCTTTTGTTTGCATCAGAGGGAGAGTTGGCAGGCAGACAGAACGTGATTTGTGTGAGAGGGGGGAGAAAATGGAGAAAAGCAGAAGGAGACGGAGCGATAGTTGGAGGGTGATGGTTCAGTGGATCAGGTTTGGCTTGAATCTAATATGGACTTTAAAGAGATTCAGATCAGAGAAAAGCAACTTTGGTGAAGAAAAATGGACCCATACATGCATATTACACTACCCCTTAATCCATTATTGAACATCCATTTTGTCAATCGCTTGTAAAGCACTTTGAATTGCATTTGATTTGTTTGAAAGGTGCTATATAAATTAAGTGTTTGCTTGTTTTTGTTTGTTTGTTTGATTGATTGATTGATTGATAACTAAACCAGCACTGTCTAACAAAGGAAGAAGATTGCAAATTAAGGAGTCGAGGGAAAGAAGAACAGCCTCTACAAAAGACAGTTTCATTATGTAGAAGTAACTGTGCAGGCACAAAGCAGTAAACAATCAATAACAAATATAGGCTGTTAATAATTCACTCCCCCCCCCAGTGCATTTCAATTAACCCCGAGAAATAGAACAGTTTGTTTACCAATCAGTAAAAAACTAAACAATGATAGGCCGTGCACTTACTAACAAAACAGCAATTCATGGTTCCTTATCAGTGAAGACAAAGTGGGCTGTGTCTGTGGCTTTCAAAAACCAAGTGCCTGTAATGGTCAAATCACCAATGAGCCACGCATCAGGAAGAGAAATGGGATCTGCACACTATCAGGAACAAGGGAAGTATCCAAGCAGAGGCTTGTGATTAAAAAAATGTAATACATAAAGTGATTCAATTCATCAAATTATTTGCATAGATAGTGCATAGTACTGTAATTAGCTGCTGGGTTGATGGTTCTTAAAATGTTAATAATTAATCACAATCACCTGCATATCTTGTGGGTTAAGTACTCCCTAATGGCACAGAATCAGAAGGCTACATTTGCTTTGTAGTATTAATAGCTGGAAACATAATTAGATCACACACAAATGCTATATTGGCTATACAGTATATATTGTTTATATGAAAATGTTCATTCCTAAATGCCACCAATTATCAAACTCCTATAGATAGTTTTAACAGTTCAGCTTTTCGCCAGCTAGGGGGCTGCTTGATGACGTCACTAGGTTGACTGTATAGTGTACAGTACAGTAGTAAGGATTTGAAACGTTTTGATTAATCAAAACAACCACAACCGAATTCAGAAACACAACAGCTGCTGTGAGCCTGTTAGAATTTAAAATCCTTACTATCAACACTTAAATAGCCTATACTTTATTATACTGTACTGTAACTCTACTGTACTGTACAGTCAACTATACTGTAGTGACATCATCAAACACCCTAGTTGGCGAAAAGCTGAAAAAATATGTTCTTAAGCTGTATTTGATGCACACCTGGGGTAAAGAAAGAAGAAGACAAAAGGCAGATGTAGTGAGCATAGCTCTGACCTAACCAAATCTAACTGACATCACTACTGTGAACACAAAACAAAGAACACTTCTGATATAATATGATTGTTTTAGTAAAGTGTATCACTCAATTATAATCAATACAAAATACTAAAGGCTTTTATAGAACCGAAAGCTTATGACTGCTAGTCTGTAGATAAAACACAATGACAAAAGGCATAGTAATTTAGACTCTTATTGTCATGTTACTGATCTGTTTGAATTTTGGGGCCAGTTCTCAGTGAATGGGGCATGGAAAGTTCCACTACCATCATCTGTCTTTTCATATTTTACTGAAAAATGCTGCCACCAGATTAAAGAAAAGACACTATGTGATGTTGACTGATGCTTTTTTAAAATGTAATGTGCATGTTTGTTTTACTTATTATTGGTCTCCAAAACAGATCGTGGCTCTAGTATGCCAACGTTAGCTCAACTCCAAAGTCTGTTTAGCGGGTCTGGCTCGCGGTTAGCCAGCACTGTGAGTATGAAGTGCTTTGAATGCGGGGCTGTTTGATCACAACAAGCGGTTTGTGTAGGCTGTGCTAGCTGAGCTAACACTTGCTAGCCACACAACAGCTAACGTAAACGCTAAACAAATCCGCTGCATCCTCGCCAGGTTTGGTTTAACGTAATGCCAGCTCAGATGTGTCCCCTCCTCTCAGAACCCGTGCGGGACATGGATTGCAAATTGCAATAGCATTGTGATCATCTGAAACTGTGAAAAAACAACCACACTGGCGGCAGCCATGTTTTGGCCTAGGCAGCACTGCAGTGGCAGCTGTGACATCATGAGCGTGCGACAACAATATGTTCCGCTTCCGAGGCAAAAACAACGATTCATGGCCTCATATCGGCTCTTATTTATTTGCAAAGATGTCATTATCGGAATAATAAATAATGCAAAATGGCCATATCGGCCGATAATTTATCGGTCTGACGATTAGTGTGTACCCCCCCCCCCCCCCCTTCATGAACTGGCAAGGTGGCAAGTCACTGTCAGTCAGCTCCTTGAGATTTTAAGAACGCACCAGGCCTCTGCTCCTCACATAGCCTACAACAAAATGTCTCTCCATGATGTTGGTCATAGGGGCATGCTATTGAGACGTGCGCACATTTGAGATAGTGCGATAAGACAGACAGACAGACAGACAGGCAGAAAGACAGGCAGAAAGACAGACAGACAGAC
>NC_139625.1:82187128-82202128 GCF_964638095.1 Poromitra crassiceps | reverse complement strand
GCAGCGCTGCTTACAGTATGTTTCCTGGATCCACTGTGTCGCCTACTTTAGGGCTTTTCTGACAATGTCCCCCATCCCCCAAATGCAAACACGCACTCTCGTGACTTTCTATTGAGAACCCCCAGCGTGTGTCTCCTTTGAGAGGCTTACTCCAGAATACCACCACACAGGCATTCAATTATAGTCAACAGTAACGTTGTACGTTAATGTAGATTACACTCTTGGTAATGACATTGTTCAGGCTGTTGCTTTTGTGGCTCTTTTGGAAGTTCCTCCTTGAAAGATGCATTGCTTTGTAATCCTCTGCATCCCAGATGCCCTTGTCCCTAGAGCTGCCTTATTAGCCCTGAGCAGAAGTTCCATTAGTCAAGTGTGAATTCCTGTAGGGTGCAGTCACACCTCACTGCTGTTTCCTTTCCATACAGGAAACGTTGACTTTGTTGCGCGTTTGTATTTGCTTTGTTAAGATTCACGACCAATTACAGGGGAACACATGACTCACAAGCAGCTTGTTTGTTGGACAGAGTTTTGGTGACCTGTCATCCAGCCAGCCTAGAGATGTATGCAGTGGGGGATCAATATACATCTGATTCTTTAACTAAGCATGACAGCCTCGTCTGCACTCTCCTTCTCTGCTCTTCATGCCAGTGGCAGGATAAGGCTGTTTTTGTTATTAAAATAACAAAAACAGTAATCATTTTGTTTTGACCAGCAAGTCTCGTCCAGCCGGTGCCCAATGAAGCCATGTCCCAGCAGCCATATTGTTGATGTATACCAGGCGGGAAAAAGTAGCTTGTTCTCCTACTTCACACAAGAGTTGTCAGGAACCTACAGTAACCTACAGAGTGAGTCTATTGTGTTAGCTCCGCCCACCCTGTGAACCTACAGTAACCTGAAGAGCGAGTCTATTGTGTTAGCTCCGCCCACCCTGTGAACCTACAGTAACCTGAAGAGCGAGTCTATTGTGTTAGCTCCGCCCACCCTGTGAACCTACAGTAACCTACAGAGTGAGTCTATTGTGTTAGCTCCGCCCACCCTGTGAACCTACAGTAACCTGCAGAGCGAGTCTATTGTGTTAGCTCCGCCCACCCTGTGAACCTACAGTAACCTACAGAGTGAGTCTATTGTGTTAGCTCCACCCACCCTGTGAACCTACAGTAACCTGAAGAGCGAGTCTGTTGTGTTAGCTCCGCCCACCATGTGAACCTACAGTAACCTGAAGAGTGAGTCTATTGTGTTAGCTCCGCCCACCCTGTGAACCTACAGTAACCTACAGAGTGAGTCTATTGTGTTAGCTCCGCCCACCCTGTGAACCTACAGTAACCTACAGAGTGAGTCTATTGTGTTAGCTCCGCCCACCCTGTGAACCTACAGTAACCTGAAGAGCGAGTCTATTGTGTTAGCTCCGCCCACCCTGTGAACCTACAGTAACCTGAAGAGCAAGTCTATTGTGTTAGCTCCGCCCACCCTGTGAACCTACAGTAACCTGCAGAGCGAGTCTATTGTGTTAGCTCCACCCACCCTGTGAACCTACAGTAACCTACAGAGTGAGTCTATTGTGTTAGCTCTGCCCACCCTGTGAACCTACAGTAACCTGCAGAGTGAGTCTATTGTGTTAGCTCCGCCCACCCTGTGAACCTACAGTAACCTACAGAGTGAGTCTATTGTGTTAGCTCTGCCCACCCTACCTACAGTAACCTGAAGAGCGAGTCTATTGTGTTAGCTCCGCCCACCCTGTGAACCTACAGTAACCTGAAGAGTGAGTCTATTGTGTTAGCTCCGCCCACCCTGTGAACCTACAGTAACCTGAAGAGCGAGTCTATTGTGTTAGCTCCGCCCACCCTGTGAACCTACAGTAACCTGAAGAGTGAGTCTATTGTGTTAGCTCCGCCCACCCTGTGAACCTACAGTAACCTGAAGAGTGAGTCTATTGTGTTAGCTCCACCCACCCTGTGTCACCACAGACACCAAGTTCATAAATTCTGCAATACTGAAAATGCAAAGGCTTCCATCAATGGGCCATAGGCTCAATCACCATTGTGTTAACTCAGTCTGCTATAGATAGTCACTTAACACATTCACTGCCAACAGTTTTTTTTTACTGTAGGTAGCTTCTGCCAAGGTTTTTTTTGAGGATTCTGGCTCATCTTTCAAGAGCTGAGGATTATTTTCTGCTAGGACTTTGTGAACACAAAATATCTCAAAATAACTAATAGAATGTGTGCTTTCTCTGTCTAAAAGAGTTAGTTTGTAGAGTTACTAGTTATGTAGGCATTAGCAGCATGGTTTCAGAGATTTTCAGAGAGTTTTGAGATAAATGGATTTTTAGAACCACCTCACGTGCCTGTGATTATGGGTGCCCTTGGGCAAGTGTGTATACTGTATTGTGTTGTGTGTGTGTGTGTGTGTGTGTGTGTGTGTGTGTGTGTGTGTGTGTGTGTGTGTGTGTGTGTGTGTGTGTGTGCGTGCGTGCGTGCGTGCGTGCGTGCGTACACTTATTCCACAGTAAGCATAAGCTAAGAGAGAGAGAGAGAGAGAAAGAAAGAGAGAGAGAGAGAGAGAGAGAGAGAGAGAGACTAAACTACCGTAATAGTTTAGTCCAATATAACAGCACCCCCCCCCCCCCCCACCCCCCTCTCCTGCAAACTCCTCCCCTCCGTGTGTGTTTCTCCGTGGCTCTGCAGCCTGTGTCACAAGCGAGTTTCTGCTGCCTGGCGGCCCCTCGTCGGGCGAGCCTGGATGGGGCTCGTTCGTTTCTTGGGGTTTCGGTTGAGAGCTGGGATGAAGCTTTGTGCGATTCGCTTTATGCTGCGTGTTTCAAAGTGTGTTGCACCCAGTCTATTTTTCGAACGCCCCACCGTTGTGCGCCACCGTTGTGCGCCAGCGCGAAAGCGTTTTCGCCAAACCATTCTACAGTATGAGAATGGTTTCCTCACGCTTTTCCCTGCAGTTTTGGCTCGGCTTTCTTTACTCTGGAGAGCACTGTCGCCACTTAGTGGGTCGGTGGAATGGGTTGTACACGTTCGGTGGCTCCCATATTTTTATAGGAGATGTAAAAGGGTTTGATCCACGTCCCACCGTCAAAAAACGAGTTTGACGAGTTAACTCGTCCACGGCAGTCAACCGTTGGATTTTTTTTGACGAGTTACCTCGTCCACGGCAGTGAACGTGTTAACAGACATTTATTTACATGAAAGTCTTTGAGATTATAACTTTAATAGCCTAAGCTGACCATAACCATGTTTTCCACCTCAGGAAAGTAGTTCTATAGTACCGAAAACAGTCGCCGGTGTAATGAAGAATTTGTTCCAATTTTTGATTTGGTAATAAAAACAACAGCCTGAATTTTCATGGTAACAGTTCGCAATTTTTTAACATTTAAACTGTCTTTGTGAGCTGTTCAAACGGCCCAAATTTTTCGCGCCAAACTTCGGTCGCCCGCACGCGCGTCGGCCCGTATCGGCCTGGCCTGCTTGGTATCTAATGCCCGGCCTGAATTATGATCCCAGTCCGCCCCTGGCCAGGTGGCAGGCTGTAGAGCCACAGCAAAGTGATGTGACTTTCCAAGTAAGTGCGGAGACTCCTGGTAATCAATGAGGCGCCTGACATTTAAAGCTTGTATCAATCAGCTGCTAATGGAGAAATCAATAAGGAGTCAGAAGGACATGCCACTTCATTATTTATGTATTTCTATAATCAATCGGCTCAAGGAGTCGGCCATTTACAAGTGACGGTGACACCATGTCATGTGACACCATGTCAGGTGACACCATGTCAGACGCATGAGGCTGCGCCCCGGCTGCTCCATACTGGAGGTGACACTGAGCATGACCAAGTGCACCCATCTCACTGTCTCCCCCTAACTAGGCTGCAGTTCATGCCACAATACTTTGTGGACACAACGGCAAAATGAGTATTTAAATTGAATGGACGAACCCGTGACTAGTAGTGTAGAAGTGGTGTGTGTTATTTGTTTTTCCATGAAGAGTACGTAGATTGGTTGATTCATTCCGCGCCATGTGAAATGTGTATAATGAGAAATGCAAGCAGTGATACGTTACGAGTAGCAGAAAACACCTTGAAGCCTTTGACCTTTTGTACGCTCGAAGATCAGTGCTGCTTGACCTGCCTCACTGCATTATTTGTGTACAGTACAGCTGATATTATTATTCTATCACCATTTACATTCACATGCAGTATTCTATTCTCATGATATTATTATTCTACCACCATCTACACAACATTCACATGCAGTATTCTATTCTCATGATATTATTATTCTACCACCATCTACACAACATTCACATGCAGTATTCTATTCTCATGATATTATTATTCTACCACCATCTACACAACATTCACATGCAGTATTCTATTCTCATGATATTATTATTCTACCACCATCTATACAACATTCACATGCAGTATTCTATTCTCATGATATTATTCTACCACCATCTACACAACATTCACATGCAGTATTCTATTCTCATGATATTATTATTCTACCACCATCTATACAACATTCACATGCAGTATTCTATTCTCATGATATTATTATTCTACTACCATCTGCACAACATTCACATGCAGTATTCTATTCTCATGATATTATTATTCTACCACCATCTACACAACATTCACATGCAGTATTCTATTCTCATGATATTATTATTCTACTACCATCTGCACAACATTCACATGCAGTATTCTATTCTCATGATATTATTATTCTACCACCATCTACACAACATTCACATGCCAACACAGTCTCACAGAAAATTGTATAATACCAACGATATGGACCAACGTTGCTATTTTACAATTTCGGCTCGAAAATTGTAAAATAGTAACGTTCTGAGATTTTAGGGTTAGGATTAGAGTAGGGGGAGGGGTTAGAAACAGAAAATCTCCGTAAAACACGCCCAAACCACGCCCACCGCTGTAGACACATACGTTCCCATTTTACAATTTCTTAGCCGACATTGTAAAATACCAACGTTTGTCCACAAACGTTGCTATTTTACAATTTTTTTGGAGATCGGGTTGCACATGCAGTATTCTATTCTCATGGTATTATTATTCTACCACCATCTACACAACATTCACATGCAGTATTCTATTCTCATGGTATTATTATTCTACCACCATCTACACAACATTCACATGCAGTATTCTATTCTCATTGTATTATTATTCTACTACCATCTACACAACATTCACATGCAGTATTCTATTCTCATGGTATTATTCTACCACCATCTACACAACATTCACATGCAGTATTCTATTGTCATGGTATTATTCTACCACCATCTACACAACATTCACATGCAGTATTCTATTCTCATGGTATTATTCTACCACTATCTACACAACATTCACATGCAGTATTCTATTCTCATGATATTATTCTACCACCATCTACACAACATTCACATGCAGTATTCTATTCTCATGATATTATTATTCTACCACCATCTACACAACATTCACATGCAGTATTCTATTCTCATGATATTATTATTCTACCACCATCTACACAACATTCACATGCAGTATTCTATTCTCATGATATTATTATTCTACCACCATCTACACAACATGCACATGCAGTATTCTATTCTCATGGTATTATTATTCTACCACCATCTACACAACATTCACATGCAGTATTCTATTCTCATGGTATTATTATTCTACCACCATCTACACAACATTCACATGCAGTATTCTATTCTCATTGTATTATTATTCTACTACCATCTACACAACATTCACATGCAGTATTCTATTCTCATGGTATTATTCTACCACCATCTACACAACATTCACATGCAGTATTCTATTGTCATGGTATTATTCTACCACCATCTACACAACATTCACATGCAGTATTCTATTCTCATGGTATTATTCTACCACTATCTACACAACATTCACATGCAGTATTCTATTCTCATGATATTATTCTACCACCATCTACACAACATTCACATGCAGTATTCTATTCTCATGATATTATTATTCTACCACCATCTACACAACATTCACATGCAGTATTCTATTCTCATGATATTATTATTCTACCACCATCTACACAACATTCACATGCAGTATTCTATTCTCATGATATTATTATTCTACTACCATCTACACAACATTCATATGCAGTATTCTATTCTCATGATATTATTCTACCACCATCTACACAACATTCACATGCAGTATTCTATTCTCATGATATTATTATTCTACCACCATCTATACAACATTCACATGCATTATTCTATTCTCATGATATTATTATTCTACCACCATCTATACAACATTCACATGCAGTATTCTATTCTCATGGTATTATTATTCTACCACCATCTACACAACATTCACATGCAGTATTCTATTCTCATGGTATTATTATTCTACCACCATCTACACAACATTCACATGCAGTATTCTATTCTCATGGTATTATTATTCTACCACCATCTACACAACATTCACATGCAGTATTCTATTCTCATGGTATTATTATTCTACTACCATCTACACAACATTCACATGCAGTATTCTATTCTCATGGTATTATTCTACCACCATCTACACAACGTTCACATGCAGTATTCTATTCTCATGGTATTATTCTACCACCATCTACACAACATTCACATGCAGTATTCTATTCTCATGATATTATTATTCTACCACCATCTACACAACATTCACATGCAGTATTCTATTCTCATAGTATTATTATTCTACCACCATCTACACAACATTCACATGCAGTATTCTATTCTCATGGTATTATTATTCTACTACCATCTACACAACATTCACATGCAGTATTCTATTCTCATGGTATTATTCTACCACCATCTACACAACATTCACATGCAGTATTCTATTCTCATGATATTATTATTCTACCACCATCTACACAACATTCACATGCAGTATTCTATTATCATGGTATTATTATTCTACCACCATCTACACAACATTCACATGCAGTATTCTATTCTCATGATATTATTATTCTACCACCATCTACACAACATTCACATGCAGTATTCTATTCTCATGGTATTATTATTCTACCACCATCTACACAACATTCACATGCAGTATTCTATTCTCATGGTATTATTATTCTACCACCATCTACACAACATTCACATGCAGTATTCTATTATCATGGTATTATTATTCTACCACCATCTACACAACATTCACATGCAGTATTCTATTCTCATGGTATTATTATTCTACTACCATCTACACACCATTCACATGCAGTATTCTATTCTCATGGTATTATTCTACCACCATCTACACAACATTCACATGCAGTATTCTATTCTCATGGTATTATTCTACCACCATCTACACAACATTCACATGCAGTATTCTATTCTCACAAATATTCTACCACCATCTACACAACATTCACATGCAGTATTCTATTCTCATGATATTATTCTACCACCATCTACACAACATTCACATGCAGTATTCTATTCTCATGATATTATTATTCTACCACCATCTATACAACATTCACATGCAGTATTCTATTCTCATGGTATTATTCTACCACCATCTACACAACATTCACATGCAGTATTCTATTCTCACAAATATTCTACCACCATCTACACAACATTCACATGCAGTATTCTATTCTCATGATATTATTCTACCACCATCTACACAACATTCACATGCAGTATTCTATTCTCGTGCAGGCCCAGGTGAAGTAACCATCTACACAATATTGAGATGCAGTATTCATTTTCAGTGTAGCGATGTGTAGTACAGATGGGCAAAAATTAATGCATTTTAATGAGATGGCCCTTGAACCTGTCGAGATTCATTTGCAACAATCACATTCAAAGGGCCGCTACGTAATAAGATGACTGATTCTGCTTGACTTGAAAATATGGGGTAAAAAAGGCCTCATTTAGCTGTGTGGTTTCTTTCCAACACAAGTGAAATGTAGCATCTGCATTGCCCCTTCCTTGTATCGGTTGGCTCCATCTGGATCCAAGGAGCACAACTGTTGCACAAAAAGACATGCTGTTAGCAGTCTGTAGCCTTAAAGACATGCTGTTAGCAGTCTGTAGCCAGCCTTATACTTAAAGTCGAAATGAACCCAACGGAATGCAAGTAGCGCGAGGGTCGGAGACGTTTCATAGGCTGAAAACAGATCTTGTCTTGATGACAGGGTTGAGAGGCGGACCATATAGCGTGTCGATGATTTGATTTGACAATTCTGGGGACTGGCTTTGGCATTGGCCAATCCTGGCGTGTTCCACCCCCAAATCGAGTGGGATTCAGCGTGTTGTCGTGCTATGCGAGTGGGATCCGCCGAGTACCAGGCAGCCAGCCTTACTTAAAGCAGTCTGTAGCCAGTCTGTAGCCAGCCTTACTTAAAGACATGCTGTTAGCAGTCTGTAGCCATCCTTACTTAAAGACATGCTGTTAGCAGTCTGTAGCCAGCCTTACTTAAAGACATGCTGTTAGCAGTCTGTAGCCAGCCTTACTTAAAGACATGCTGTTAGCAGTCTGTAGCCAGCCTTACTTAAAGCAGTCTGTAGCCAGTCTGTAGCCAGCCTTACTTAAAGCAGTCTGTAGCCAGTCTGTAGCCAGCCTTACTTAAAGCAGTCTGTAGCCAGTCTGTAGCCAGCCTTACTTAAAGACATGCTGTTAGCAGTCTGTAGCCATCCTTACTTAAAGACATGCTGTTAGCAGTCTGTAGCCAGCCTTACTTAAAGACATGCTGTTAGCAGTCTGTAGCCAGCCTTACTTAAAGACATGCTGTTAGCAGTCTGTAGCCAGCCTTACTTAAAGCAGTCTGTAGCCAGTCTGTAGCCAGCCTTACTTAAAGCAGTCTGTAGCCAGTCTGTAGCCAGCCTTACTTAAAGCAGTCTGTAGCCAGTCTGTAGCCATCCTTACTTAAAGACATGCTGTTAGCAGTCTGTAGCCAGCCTTACTTAAAGACATGCTGTTAGCAGTCTGTAGCCATCCTCACTTAAAGACATGCTGTTAGCAGTCTGTAGCCATCCTTACTTAAAGACATGCTGTTAGCAGTCTGTAGCCATCCTTACTTAAAGACATGCTGTTAGCAGTCTGTAGCCAGCCTTACTTAAAGACATGCTGTTAGCAGTCTGTAGCCATCCTTACTTAAAGACATGCTGTTAGCAGTCTGTAGCCATCCTTACTTAAAGACATGCTGTTAGCAGTCTGTAGCCAGCCTTACTTAAAGACATTCTGTTAGCAGTCTGTAGCCATCCTTACTTAAAGACATGCTGTTAGCAGTCTGTAGCCAGCCTTACTTAAAGACATGCTGTTAGCAGTCTGTAGCCATCCTTACTTAAAGACATGCTGTTAGCAGTCTGTAGCCATCCTTACTTAAATACATGCTGTTCGCAGTCTGTAGCCAGCCTTACTTAAAGACATGCTGTTAGCAGTCTGTAGCCATCCTTACTTAAAGACATGCTGTTAGCAGTCTGTAGCCATCCTTACTTAAAGACATTCTGTTAGCAGTCTGTAGCCATCCTTACTTAAAGACATGCTGTTAGCAGTCTGTAGCCATCCTTACTTAAAGACATGCTGTTAGCAGTCTGTAGCCATCCTTACTTAAAGACATGCTGTTAGCAGTCTGTAGCCAGCCTTACTTAAATACATGCTGTTAGCAGTCTGTAGCCAGCCTTACTTAAAGACATGCTGTTAGCAGTCTGTAGCCATCCTTACTTAAAGACATGCTGTTAGCAGTCTGTAGCCAGCCTTACTTAAAGACATGCTGTTAGCAGTCTGTAGCCAGCCTTACTTAAAGACATGCTGTTAGCAGTCTGTAGCCATCCTTACTTAAAGACATGCTGTTAGCAGTCTGTAGCCATCCTTACTTAAAGACATGCTGTTAGCAGTCTGTAGCCATCCTTACTTAAAGACATGCTGTTAGCAGTCTGTAGCCAGCCTTACTTAAAGTCATGCTGTTAGCAGTCTGTAGCCAGCCTTACTTAAAGACATGCTGTTAGCAGTCTGTAGCCAGCCTTACTTAAAGACATGCTGTTAGCAGTCTGTAGCCATCCTTACTTAAAGTCATGCTGTTAGCAGTCTGTAGCCAGCCTTACTTAAATACATGCTGTTAGCAGTCTGTAGCCAGCCTTACTTAAAGACATGCTGTTAGCAGTCTGTAGCCATCCTTACTTAAAGACATGCTGTTAGCAGTCTGTAGCCAGCCTTACTTAAAGACATGCTGTTAGCAGTCTGTAGCCATCCTTACTTAAAGACATGCTGTTAGCAGTCTGTAGCCATCCTTACTTAAAGACATGCTGTTAGCAGTCTGTAGCCATCCTTACTTAAAGACATTCTGTTAGCAGTCTGTAGCCATCCTTACTTAAAGACATGCTGTTAGCAGTCTGTAGCCATCCTTACTTAAAGACATGCTGTTAGCAGTCTGTAGCCAGCCTTACTTAAAGACATGCTGTTAGCAGTCTGTAGCCATCCTTACTTAAAGACATGCTGTTAGCAGTCTGTAGCCATCCTTACTTAAAGACATGCTGTTAGCAGTCTGTAGCCATCCTTACTTAAAGACATGCTGTTAGCAGGGGGTCCACCCCCTATGCCGACCACCTGCTATGCCGACCACCCGCAATGCCGACCTTAGGTTTAGGCGTGGGGGTGGGAGAGGTTAGGTTTTGGGTTAGGGTCTGGGCGAGGTTAGGTTTAGGCATGGCATGGGGGGAGGTTAGGTTTGGCGTGGGGGCTGGGAGAGGTTAGGTTTTGGGTTAGGGTCTGGGCGAGGTTAGGTTTAGGCATGGCATGGGGGGAGGTTAGGTTTGGCGTGGGGGCTGGGAGAGGTTAGGTTTTGGGTTAGGGTCTGGGGGAGGTTAAGTTTGGCGTGGGGGCTGGGAGAGGTATAGCTCCACCGACACGCTGCACGCCGCCTCGCTCAGCTGGTTCTGCTTGTGGGCTATCGGCATTGCGGCCTGTCGGCACTGCCGCCTGTCGGCACATAGACGCGGCACCGTTAGCAGTCTGTAGCCAGCCTTACTTAAATTACTTAAAGACATGCTGTTAGCAGTCTGTAGCCATCCTTACTTAAAGACATGCTGTTAGCAGTCTGTAGCCATCCTTACTTAAAGACATGCTGTTAGCAGTCTGTAGCCAGCCTTACTTAAAGTCATGCTGTTAGCAGTCTGTAGCCATCCTTACTTAAAGACATTCTGTTAGCAGTCTGTAGCCAGCCTTACTTAAAGTCATGCTGTTAGCAGTCTGTAGCCAGCCTTACTTAAAGACATGCTGTTAGCAGTCTGTAGCCATCCTTACTTAAATACATGCTGTTAGCAGTCTGTAGCCATCCTTACTTAAAGTCATGCTGTTAGCAGTCTGTAGCCAGCCTTACTTAAAGACATGCTGTTAGCAGTCTGTAGCCATCCTTACTTAAAGACATGCTGTTAGCAGTCTGTAGCCAGCCTTACTTAAAGACATGCTGTTAGCAGTCTGTAGCCATCCTTACTTAAAGACATGCTGTTAGCAGTCTGTAGCCATCCTTACTTAAAGACATACTGTTAGCAGTCTGTAGCCATCCTTACTTAAATACATGCTGTTAGCAGTCTGTAGCCAGCCTTACTTAAAGACATGCTGTTAGCAGTCTGTAGCCAGCCTTACTTAAAGACATGCTGTTAGCAGTCTGTAGCCAGCCTTACTTAAAGACATGCTGTTAGCAGTCTGTAGCCATCCTTACTTAAAGACATGCTGTTAGCAGTCTGTAGCCATCCTTACTTAAAGACATGCTGTTAGCAGTCTGTAGCCATCCTTACTTAAATACATGCTGTTAGCAGTCTGTAGCCATCCTTACTTAAATACATGCTGTTAGCAGTCTGTAGCCAGCCTTACTTAAATACATGCTGTTAGCAGTCTGTAGCCAGCCTTACTTAAATACATGCTGTTAGCAGTCTGTAGCCATCCTTACTTAAAGACATGCTGTTAGCAGTCTGTAGCCATCCTTACTTAAAGACATGCTGTTAGCAGTCTGTAGCCATCCTTACTTAAAGACATGCTGTTAGCAGTCTGTAGCCATCCTTACTTAAAGACATGCTGTTAGCAGTCTGTAGCCAGCCTTAATTCAAATAAAATGTGATGCTTGCCAAATGGGGAGCCATGGATAAACACCTTGACAAGGTAAATAGCAGCTAATGCCTTTTAGGAAATTAATTACCCTAGTTGTGTCACTTATGTCACGGTTTCAGAAATGAGCTGGACACAAGGTGACTTTGCCTGTGATTTGCCGCCCCCTTTTTTTTTACTACATATTCAGCACTGTCTTTTTTTTCTGTTTTTTGCACCAACCCCCCCCAAAAAAGTAAAAAAGTAAAAGAAAAAGAAGAAACTGCCATCTTGATTAATGCTGATGCTTATATGAAGCTCGGGCACTGGAGTTTAGCTTTGAGCTAGTTATGCAGAGGAATGCATGCATCACACCCCCTCCCTCATGCTCCACTTCCACACTTCCATAGGAAATACATAGTGTATATAGGCATATAGTAGAGGGGTTTTAATTATCTGCAGTGTACATACTGTACAGCAGTGATACTCAACTGGCGGCCCACGGCGCGCCCCCTGTGTGGCCCGCGATGGAATTGCAATTCCTTTTCTTTTTTTTTCTTTTTTTTACAGTGCACCTGAACGCAACATGCAATATACCCGCTGAATAAGGCCATGTTCAGACTAGGAGGCCAAATCTGATTTGTGAACTTTAGTGACCTATTAATGACTTTATCCAGATTGGTTTTTTGAGTCTGGACGCTCCAAGTCTGATTTGTGTCACTTGTCCCAAACCACATATGGAGGTAGTTTCCAATCTGCTTTCGACTGATGTGACTTGAGTGCGGACGCGCAGATCCACCAAATCTGATTTGAACGTCACTCGCAACTCGTCATCAAATGCTTCTCCGCAGGAAAACCACGTCACCAACGTACGTATTTACTGACGCCCACATACATATGTAAGTCATGTCACATTTAGTGTTAGGCGAAGCAGTATCATATTCAGCTATCTATGTCGTTACATACAAGTTTGTGATAAATGAATGTTCTTGTGCAATGTCCCCATTTCATCAGTCACTCAAAATCAAAATCAGATGTTTAGTGTCTGCGTACAGCCGTTTGGTCTTTCCAGGAAAAGGTCCTATCTTCGCAAAAGCGGTAATTTAGCGTTTGCGCTCGTTTAACGCCGCACGCAATGCAAATTGGCGGCGGGCACAAGTGCATGCCTGTTATAATTGTACTGGGCATAGGCATGTCACATGCCAAAGCAGGCGTTTCAGCGCTAAAATGTGGGAATAGATGGCATTATGCTATCGTCAGCAGCGTGCAATTACTTTGCGCTAAGAGCTTTGAAAAGCACCTCTTAGCTGCGCTCTTAGGCGCTAAAATCGCACCATAATCTCAGAAACGTCATTACGCACGGACGTGCCACCCTGGGACATCAAATTCTGCTGCTAAAATTGGGTAACCAGCAGATTATTCGGTGAGGCAATCAACTATAATTCACTGAGAAACTTTTATCACATCGCAAGGAGGGGTTATGGTAAATGAATTGAGAAAACTTGTACATTGTAGCCTACTTGCAATAGGCTATTCACCTACTGCTATGCCATAACCCAGAGGGTGATTAGCACCACATCCGATCTCTCACAAGCTCTCTCCATCTCTCTCTGTCCTCAGCACGAGTCGTTACGAGACTAATTGAGTCCACTGTAAATCCTCCAATCTTTTCTTTTGTCTCCGCCGTTTACCCGCTGTTTGTATTGTCCCACCTCAACAAAATAACCCGAATTGCATCAAAACACAGATGTTTTTAACAGGTATATGATGTGATGGTGTCGTTATGAGATAGGGATAATAATATATATACAGTCAATAGGCCTACAACTATCCAAATTACGCATGGGGAGAATTACAGCATGCCTCACGCAAACTGCAGCGAGTGCAAGATGGGAATCTGGTTTGACGCAAACAGGTGCACAAAAGGTACCAAGATAGAGCCCAACGTCCAGTTAAGAGCTCGACTAACATTTACTACCGGCTTATACTGTTCAGAGTGATGCCATCCCACAAATAACCTTTCAAGAACCTTTTACAGTAACTAGGCATCTCGCACGCTCGATGCCTAGGCTCGCCCGCTGCGCGGCCTCGTCCGCCCTGCAGCTCGGCGAGCTGGCCCTGCAACTTGCATACGCAGCTCCACCGCCCGGCAGCTGACCCGCTGTGTGGGCTCACTTGCTCTTATGACATCACTGATGACCACTGCGCATCGTGGCCTCGCCTGCTCTATGACATCACTGATGACAATTAGGGCAATCACCTAATAAAAAAATACGGCTCCGTCAGGTCACCTGCACAGCCCAGGCGCGGAAGCAATCGTCTCCGTCACTGAACTATAGCCTCAGCCTTAGGGCATTCAGCCGTAGGGCAATTTGAGGGATTAATCTGTCGTAATTAAAAAATCCGGCTGCATCAGTTCACCCGCGCGGGTGCTCTTTACACTTCCTGAAAGTGTATTGATAGTATTCTGTTACATCACCACACGGCCATCTTGGTCGGAAAATAACAGGTGATTGTAATCAATTAACAGGTGATTACAATCAAGTGACACAAACAGCCAATGAGCTGTGTGTATTGTAGCGCCATATTGGTAGGAAAATGCTTGTGACATCATGGGAATACTATGAATAGCTGGCATATCTGTGGCCGAACACAGAACTTGAAACAAACAGTGGACAGAGCCCACATACTCCATCTTGTATACTATAGGCATCTTGCGCACCACTGCTCAGCCACTGCACAGCCTCGCCCGCCCTGCAGCTCGCATACGCAGCTCGGCCGCTGTGCGGCCTCGCCCACAGCTCGGCTGCTGCATGGCCTCATCTGCCCTATTGGTGCGTGCACAATGTCTCGCTCTCCCTCTCTGCCCCAGTCTCTCTCCCT